>NC_134599.1:27039442-27348817 GCF_037038515.1 Microtus pennsylvanicus
GTCTGCCAAACTCTGATTAGTCAAGCATCTTTCCAGGTCCTCAGCCTGACATTGTTAGGCCTGTTTCCATGGTCACTAAACTTATGATCCAAAGTGTGTGTGTGTGTGTGTGTGTGTGTGTGTGTATGTGTGAATTCCATCCCTGGATGATATTTATTGGCTTCAATTGTTGGCTTTTGGTTTCAAATGCTGAAGACTTTGGAAGTGAATTAAAGATTTGGGAAAGTGTTCTCTACCAGAAATAGATTTTTACTAGTCCTTCTCTCTTCCTACCCATTTAACAGCCGAATAAAGATTTTATAAACTAAGAGGAGATGAGAGATGGAAAACAAGGAATGGCAGCTACTGGATAATTCTAAAAGGAAGCAAGATGGAACTCCTGGGTGGCCTTAGTGAAGCTGAAGCAGAAGGGAACCTGTGTTCTTAGCCTTAAGACAAACCCAGGTTGGTGGTGAGGTCCCTGTGACTAATTCCAGGTATGACAGAGGGGGCTTGAGTCAGCTCTCAGCCCTTCTCGGTCATGTGGAGATGGGCAATTGGTGATTTAAGTCTACAAGGTAGAGATGGTAGCCTGAATGAATGAGGCTTGTGTTGGGATGGGAGTCCAAATTTTCTCCCATGGTGCCTTTTCCTCCCAGCCTCAAACCACATGAACCATCCGTGCTCTGTAGGAGCTACCTCAAAATCACTGGTGACATGGAGTAACTATGAGAAGGCCAGATGAATATCACCTTACCCAGCTGGATCTCTCTAAGGCAGCAAACTGGCGTCCTTCCTTCCTATGGCTTCTATTTGAGAGGGAAGAAGGACAATGTCAAGAGATTGTGTGATAAAGAGAGACGATAAGGTACGAGGGCTGCACAGGTACCTAGTCTTTACTGATCAAAGATTCTTGGTTCTCCCGTAGACAAAGGATGGGGATTTACCCAACAATAAGGTTATCTTCAACAATAAGGCATGCTCAAGAGTAGAGATTCACAGTGTATGGTCAAGGAGGGGTAAGAGATGATACACTGGGGAGCTTCTCACTTGGGGTGAGCTTGAGTTCCATAAGGGAGGCAAGTTGCAGAAACCAGCTTTCAGGATGGTGCAGCCAACCAAGGGAGCCAGGAGAGTGAAACAGAGCAAAGTCACCTGCCTCTGCTCCCTGCACCATGGGGGTAAGGGAGGAAAGCTGGTGAGGACTAACCCTCTATTGAGGGAGTTTTAATCTAGAAAGTCCAAGTTTTGGGGGGCCAGGATTTGCTAAGACCTTGGGGACAGGGTGGGGGAGGAAAGTCTTAGACATAAGACATAAGCCTTATTAGACATAAGAGTTGAAATTTTGCATTGGAAGAAAAACTTTTTCATATCTTGAAGAAACCAGGAAGGTAAAAAATGTCAAGGTAGCAATAGACAAACAGATTCAACAGGATCTGAATGAAAGCAATCAAGAGAGAAAAAAAAATACGATTGTACCTTATTGAGTATTGTGAGTACTCGTGGTATGTGTGTGTGAGAGAGAGGGAGGGGAAGGACGGAGGGAGGGAGAGGGTGGGAGGGAGAGAGAAGAAGCACTAGCAAAGCACAGGTAACCTTGTGGTTGAGGGGAGCCAGCAGACCCACTCTCTGGGATAACAGGGCTGTGAGATCAGCTGAGAACAGGTTCCCATCCTTGCTCTGGACCATTCTGGCCTTTCAAGCACTGCGTTGGCATCATTTAAGTCTCTTATAATTTAGATGAAAACAAAGAGAAAAGGAGTGTGAGGGGACACTAAACTGACCAATGAGGTTTCTACTACTTGGTGTCAAAAGAGAGTGATTTGAATTCCTCACGGAATCACCATGACTGCTTTCTGGGCACACATTACTCTTTAGTAAGTCATTGATGTGACTTCTTCTAAGATGGCCACTAGATCTCTGCATTCTTTTGTTTTAATCATTGGTCCTGCTAGCTCAGCAAAGCATTAGAAAGGTGAGCAAATGTCTATGAAATGAATATAGCACTGGTGTGATTTAGATTTGAAATGTCCCCTAAAGACTCGTGGTGAAGGCCGTTCGCACTGTGGTGGAGGTTTCTGGAGGGTGAATGTATCTGGGAGCTCTGATCACATCAGCTGATAAATCCTGTGATGGAACTTGATAATATTACTGAGATGTATTGCAAACTTCTGGAGGTGGACCTTGTTGGAAGAGGTAGGCTCATAGGGGTGTGCTCTAAAAGGATGCACTTTATCCCTGGTCCCTTCTTTGCTTACTCTTTCTATGCCATTGTGAAATGGAGAGCTTGGTCCCACCAAGCATTTTTTGCCACGATGCCCTGCCTTACCACAGGCCCACAAGCAAAGGAGCCATGTTACCCCCAAATAAATCTTTCCTCTATTGTTTAATGCCTGTGTTTGTGCGGTGTTGTGTATGTGTGTGATTGTATGTGTGCATGTGAAAGCCTGTGGTTAAAAGTGAGCATCTGTCTTTGATCTCTCTCTCCTTTTGTTATTTAAGATAGGTCTCTCACTGAACTTGGAGTTCATTTATTCATCTAGGCTGACTGGGCAATGAGATTCAGGGATCCACCCATCTCTGAACTTCCCTGATTAAGGCTGGGTCACAGGTACCCACTACCACATGCAGCTTTTTATGTAGGTTCTAGGGATCTGAACTCTTTGTGCTTGAACGCAGGCACTTTACTGCCTGAGCCATGTCTTTAGCCTTCTTCCCTTTGAGCTTCTCTTAGACATTTAGGAACATTGACGGCTACTTGACTAGCACAGCTGTTAGTAGAGAAAAACTTAAAAATTAAAAATACGTAGCAATCATCTCCTCGTGAGAAATATATAGTACCCACTAAGAGAGAGTCATGGCTCATAATCTGGGATATTTCTAGTCAGGTGTGGTGGCGCATGGCTTTGATCTCAGCACTTGGGAGGCAGAGACAGGCAGATCTCTGATTTCCAGGCCAGCCTGGACTACAGAGCAAGTTCCAGACAGCTGGGGCAACACAGAGAAACTCTGTCTTGAAATAACAACAGCAACAAAATTGCAATATTTCTTGTCCCAAATCCTTTCTTTGCAATGTAGGCATCATTGTGATCATAATGTATGTATATGGCACCCCTGCTTTTCAGATTTTGTAACACTGCTCACTTCATAGACAGTTCTTTGTAAACATGCTGATGGCGGCATGGTACTCCATTGTTTGAATTTATAGTGGTTTATGCAACCCCTCACTCATATTTTGTTTTTGGGACAGGGTCCCACTCTGTAGCCTAGGCTGGCCCAGACATATTCTGTGACCCAAACTCACAGGGGTCCTCTTCCCTTATTCCCCCAAGTTCTGGGGTTACAGGTGTGAGTGGGGCCAGCTTTCCCCGTAGCAATCACGAGGGTGCTGTCTTTAACAAGGGTATCCTGTGCTGTGTGGAGGACATAGGGAACCTGAAGGTACTATATTTTTCTGTAATAGCCACTCCCTCCTAAGTGCACGGGGATCAACTGGGGGCTCCGATCATTAAGGCCAGTTTCTTAGCTCTCCCGGCATTAACAGCTTCCAGGGCTCTCTGATCATGGGTGGAAGGGAACTGAAGGAAGGATAGATCCACGGAGAGCCTCTTCCGCATCTACAAGGTGAGTATGTGGCTACTTAGGAGAGATCTGGGGCTGACAAACACAGGCTGAGTGTCTCTTATCAAGAATGCTTGGGACTGCAGGGCTTTGAATTATGAATTCCCCCCTGCCCCCATAGCTTGAAATTTTTGCATACACAGGAGAAACCTTAGGAAGGTGACAGAAATCTGCATGCAAAATGATTTCTGTTGCATAGATGCCTTATATACATACATGGGAGGGGATTTTTGCAATGTCTTTAGTGTGTCCACGTCATCTGAAGCCAAGTGTAGAATTTTTTATTTGAAGCAACATTTAAGTACCCCCTCCCGCAAATTGGAGCATTTATGGGGCTTAGATTTGGGGATTGTGGATGTTGAATCTGTCTTAAAGGATTTTGCAAGGTCATAACCAGTGGGTGGCACAGTCTAGAATCCTCCAGGGATCTGTCTGATTCTAAAGTTCATGTTCTTTGCACAACCCTCATTTGTTTTAGCCAACTTTTATTCTTCGTGGACACTCTTGAAAGGCTAAAGAATCCTGGAGAGACATGGGATAGAAACAGCCCTGTCTGCTGCCTCCTCTTCCTGAGGCTGGGGAGAAGGCAGATTAGGGCAGGATATAGCAAAGGCCACTCAAGACAGTTGGTAATGACATTTTCTTTTAGGTTTGCTGGCCATCTTTTCTTGTTTGGATCTTGGCTATTGTCTAATGACCCCGTGTGCTAAAGGCTTGATTTCCAGAGTGCTGTCATCCGAGTGCAGTGGGAACCCTAAAAGCTTTAACAGGAGTTTTGGAATTCTGGAGACACGCCCATTCTTTGGACTCTAATGAGACTGTGGGACGCTGGTTCCTTTTTCCTCTATTCATGCATAGCAATGGGATGGACGGCTGTTTGGATGTTGGTGTATAGAGTTGTCACAGGTACACAGCAGTGGGGCCAGTTTGTCACCAACTGAAGCCTCCAAAAATGTGAGCTAAAATAAAAATTCCCCCCTCTCTAAGCCAACTATTTTGTTATAGTTCAGAACTAATATAGGACTACAAAAAAACATGTGTCCCTGGCACCTAAAGACTGGAGTGAGAATTTATTTGCTCTCAATTTCCCTAATGATTCTTTAAGGATGCTAGAATAATCTTTCTGTCACACAAGGGAACACATGAACAAAATAAAAGTAACTCAGCTAGGTGATTCTTTTTGCAAAAAGGTGTAGCAGAACCCAAAACTGGCTAACAAAAACACCAGGGCCAAGATGGCGGCTATCTTTTGTCCATAATGTAGGTAGTAACGTTAATCTCGCCGTCAGAGAAGACCACAACCACAGTTTAAAGCCAAATTTGAAGCAAATTTTAGTTAAATACTAACCAAGTGGATGGGCTCTTGGCAGGTCTATACCTGGGTTCCCAGGAAACAGCCCCAAGTCATTTTGCAGGAGCTTAAAAAGGGAAAACCCATAATTCACTGCATTTCCCATGAGGTCCAATCAGGGGCAAGCATACATCCTGACGTACTTCCTGCCTGCATACCTCCTGCCTACATCCAATCAGGGGCAAGCATATATATATCCTGATGTACTTCCTGCCCGCACACCTCTTGCCTACATCCAATCAGGGTCAAGGGTACATCCTGAGGTACTTCCTGCCCACATACCTCTCACCCACATCTGATCAAGCACATCCGGTGCAGATGGGTCAAACAAACTTGTTTAGGGAGTGAAAACAGGTGGCTTGTTATCTCCCATAAACAACGGCCTCCAGCACTTCAGGGACTGTCTTGGGCAAGGGGCTTGCAGATCAGAAGCATTTTTGCTTCACAGCTCTCTTAGGCACAGTAATTAAAACTTAAAAAGTAACTCCGGCTCTCACATCAACTGTCTGTCATCTTATTGGTAGGAGTTTGACTTCATGACCTGACATGCTTGACTGAATGCGGCAAAGGGGAAAGCGTGGAAAATACAAGCCCTTGCAAAGGTTGTCCTGTCAACCTTTGGTAGAAGAAAATGTGCTTTTCCCAGGGAGACATGAGTTTACTCTCCGCAGGGAGCTGTTTTGGTGTGCTGCATCCAGACGGCTTCTGAATGACTCCTCCGGTTCTGGATGACTCCTCCGGTTCTCCCTTTACTCTTAATCATGAACTTTCCGTTATTTTGAGAGATCGCCACTAGGAGATGCACAAGTTTCAAGGACTTTAGAACAATCTGTGCTCGGTGATGTTCCCCCCCCCCCCCCCCCATATTTACTTGAGCTTCACGTGTTTCTTTTGTTCTAAATCCATTGAGAACTAAAGGCAACACGTGTTATCCCCAAACTCCCCGAAGAGATGAAAGGAGTTTTGCCTTTTTATCTACTGGCAGAACCTGAAGAAAATGATAAGTCAGACTCCCGTGCTAAGGATAGTTCAGGGTGAAGGTCAACCCTGTTTTACCATGTTGGCAAAGGTGGTAACCATAGCAATGCTGACAGATGCCTTGACTGCGCTCTGCTTTGGACCAAACACTGTGGTGGGATGATAGGTTGCTCTTTCATCTCAGTTCATGGATACAACTCTTATTCCTACTCCGCAGAGGCTGAAGCATAGAGAGGTTAAGAACCTTCTCCAAGCTTGCCTACCTAGGGTGTAGATGAGCCACCATGTAAGCTCAAGACTGGAGCTCTGACTCCAGAGTCAACTACTTAGTTAAGTATACTGCTTCCTGATTATTACCTCAACTTCACAGATAAGAATCTATAGAGCAGAGGTCAGACCAGTTCAATGACCTGTCCTGAGTCTTAGCTGGTCAGGGGAGAAGTGTAGACCAGATATTTCTTCTTCTTCGTTGTCGTCATGAAGGAACGGCACCTTCTAGCTGCTAAGGGGAAATGAGGAGGAGGTGAACTGAATCTGAGGGTCTGAGCACGGAACAAGCAGTAGAAGGTTACTAGCATACATACGACCTCCACTGGGCTCCTGGAGGCTGTACCCACCTCCGCCCGATCCGTAATCACTAGGTTCACTGAAGGTTGCTTGCATCATGGGGGCTTGAACAGAAACACTCTGAACATACTTTTCTTATCCTGGCTTTGTAGCTGTCTTATCGGGAGAGACAGGTGCATCCGGGTCCTTGCTGCCATCCTGAATCGCTTTGTCCCTATAGAAAGTTAATTGCCCCATCAATCTTATGCCTCTGCTTGGATGGTTTTTATTTGCCCCCTCTCTGCCCAGAATTCCATGTATCTGCTGCTTGTGTCCTTGAGAGAGGTTCACGGGTGTCACCCAGGTGGCCTTTCTACGTGTGCACGCCCCACTCCATCCTTCTCACCCTGGGCAGCTGCCTTTGAGACTTCTGAGTTCTACAGAGCAACGGAGGCCCCACTTTGCTGTAGGTTAAGACACAGTCCACAGGAGCGCTCAACAACAGGTAGGAGCAGTATGTTCATCTGGAGGGGCTGAGGGGCAAGACAAGTCAGGTGGAGCCCTCGGGAATGATGGGTAGAGAGATATGCTCCCTGATGGACAGGAGAAAGATCTTGGGGGAGAAGGGAATCCTCCCCGTCAGCAGAAGACATACATAAATGATGAATAAATACACAGGTTCTAAATGAATTCTCTTTTCTTCCCTCTCTCTTTTCTCTCTCTTTGCTTTCCATCCTTCTCTCATTTACCTCTTTTTTTTTTAATCCCCACACCCAATAGGTGTGTGCAGCTATTTTGGTGAAAATATAGTGCATCACAAGGCGCCTGCAAAGCTAGAACCAGAATACAGTTCTCTATGTGAACCCCTCAGGCAACCATCTCTTCCAACAGTCAGATTCGGATGAGAAGAGTCTTCAGAAGCTTTATCAATCCCAGTATTTTATTGGGGGGATGGGAATTTCAAATGTAAGTTTTGAATAAGAAGAAGATTTAAATCATTAAGGGCACAATGTGGAGGAGAGTGTTGGATGGGATTTTAGCCTCTTGGGTTGCCATGGATACAATGAGCGAGGCTCTTGTCAGGCCACCTAGGTGGTGTGATCCATGATAAGGTCTTTAAACTTCATGTATGTAGAAGGCACTCCAGACTTGTGTGGTAATAACTGTACAAAGCCAACCATTTATGGCCTGACGGGACTTGCTTGTGTGTCTTAAACACTTTCAAGACAAATAAATTGTCCCAGGAGTCTATATTTGGTGGCCCCACTGGTTTTTTTTTTCGTCTCTGTGTACACAACTGAATTGAGCTGGCTGCTTGCTCTTCATGCAAATATAATGGTCTAATTGTCCCATATTCCAGGGGGTGGGTAGAGAGCAAACCCAGGTCCCTGTGGGAACCCATAGAAGGGAGGTGACTATTTAGGCTGTAGTCTGTAGTGGAGACAAGTTAACGACCTTGCCTGGGGCATTCCAGAGTTTATTCAACGATAAAATTGGCCTCAACTTCTCCACCGGGGCTTGTAAGTCCTGAGCAGTGTGGGATGGGGTGAGAATGCAGTTAAACATACATCCTAGAGGCATTTTAGCTTGGGAGGAAATGGTAAATCCCCTCTGTGATTTGAAAATGCTATTTAAAGAATTGTGCCAGAGATTCTTTCTTCAAACTCAGCTCCTATGAATCAGAAAAACAAAATGATAGTTTAAATATTGAAGCACCCTTGTCAAAGCAACTGGTGGGTGGCTGAAAGGTTCATCTCCACTGTCACGTAAATATGCAAAATGTAGTTATCAGATTGGATTATATACACGTGTATTTTACTAAAACCAGTCAAACTGGTTTGTATTGATATAGCCCAAATGTGTCATTGGCCTGAAACTCATAGCCAGCAAATTGGATAGGAAACTCTTTAGTAAAATAACACCCATACCCAGAATATCAGCTTCCTAACGTTATGACCTTGGCAGGCTTGTAGGTTTCCAGTTTTGTTGGCGTTGATGACCCGTCCAAGTTACGGCAAGGGTAAGGGTTGGGCAGGTGCTAGGAAGACAACTCTAGACCGAGACTCCTGGAGTATCAGTCAAACGTGCGACAGGAGAACAGAAAAAAAATGCAATGGTGCCTTCTGCTGATTGTCACCTTGCATCGATAGGGCTTTCTTCCCCACTTAGACCATTTTGCAGATGTTCTGTTATCGACGGACGGGCTAATCCAATTAATCGGAAAGAAGGGAGGCTGTAGGAACAAGGAGACCTTAGTTTCTGTTCCTTCTGCTGTGTTAGGCAAAGAGCGGCAGTGACTAGGAGTCAGGTGAGCAGTCAGTTCTCAGGGCAGGGCGAGGAGGGCAGTGTAACTTGCTTTCTTTATGAATTCTTCCCTTGCTTAGGTTTGATCAGAAGCATGTATTGGTTGGGTTGCACTGATGGCCTAAGAGGATGTGGGACACTGCTGAGAGAGACAGAGAGACAGGGAGAGAGAGGGAGAGAGAGGAAGAGGGAGAGAGAGAAAGACAGGGAGAGAGAGGGAGAGAGAGGAAGAGGGAGAGAGAGAAAGAGAGACAGGGAGAGAGAGGGAGAGAGAGGAAGAGGGAGAGAGAGAAGAGAGAGAGAGAGAGAGAGAGAGAGAGAGAGAGAGAGAGAGAGAGAGAGAGAGAGAGAGAGAGGGTCCGGTCAGGGGAGTGTTGTGTTAAATGTACTGTGGAGACTGTATGGTTTTAAAATATAGCGATGACCTTGAGAACACATTGCACACTGGAGCTGGTGAGGAGACCAGGCACAGGCTTAAGAACTTGGATGGAGTATAAGCGAATGATAGAAGGAAGGTCCATCAAAGGAAAGGGGTGTTCAGTGAGGAAGTAGGGGGATCCACAGAAAGAATGGACCAAAACAGGCCTAAAGGAACGTTAACAAAACAGCTTTAACAGAAACGATATGTTAATATTGGCATATCGGCCACCGCAGATGCCCTCCAACAGTAGAAGAAGTGAACAATGGAGAAGCTGGAAAGGGGGGGTTCAGAGGAAGTGTGGAGATTCTCCATGCTTCCTACTTAAGTTCTTCTTAGAGCCATCTGACCCCCAAACAAAGATTATTTACTTTTTTAAAAAGTGAGAGAAAATCTTGAGGTTAAACTGAGCAAGAATCCCTGGCGCTAGAGCAGAGCTAACAAGTCTGGCCCACAGCTGAGTTTCAGGCAGAATAAAAGGAGAGAAATGTCAGTCAGACTGCCCTGGAGAGAAAAGTGCCCTCCCTTAAAGTCAGGAGAGAGGAAACAACGTTCTAGAATTTGCTTGGGGTCAATGAAGGCACAAGGTTAGGCACGGAAGACGGAGGTGATAGTTCCTGGTTAGACAGATAGTTCCTGGGTCAGAGACTGAATGGTAGCTGCAGGAAGGCTTGATTAATGATGGTGACTCTCCATGGCAGTGGCCGCCGTGCCTTGCTGAGCTCTTATGGCACACCGGCACTGTGCTAAGTAAGTTCATTACTGGTGTTATTTCATTTGCTCATGGTCTGGCTATGACTGTAGGCACCATTTTTATTTCCACCTCAGGGATAAAAGACACTGAGACTCAGGGAGGTTGAATCACTTGGTCTGGGACACTAAGGGCCAAGATTTGGAACCCAGTCTATTGCCACAGGCTGACTTTTGACACTGTGCATATCCCCAAGACTCAGTTGCTCAAAAGTTTCTTGCAACTTTCAAACTTTGTAACTTTAAAACTCCTACTTAAGCACTATGGTGCTGTGTTTTAAATACTTTATGATTAATTTCTCTCTCTCTCTCTCTCTCTCTCTCTCTCTCTCTCTCTCTCTCTAAAAGGATTTGTGCTGCCTGGGGAATTTTGTTTGACATATACAAGGGAAAACCTGTACTGGACTGTGCACTATGCTATCAGGGAACTTGTGTGAGAAAAGGCAGGGTAATAGCTTCCTTCTTCCTCCATTAATACAAAAGAATCTACTAATCACAACTTATTCACAAAGCACACACACAAATAGAATTCACATGACTATTATCCAGTTTCAAAAAGGGAATGGGAATTCCTCCAAGAGCTGTCTGAAAGAGAGTGACAAGCAACTGACTTTCTGAGCGGAGCTCTGGGATCTGGATCAGGTACTGGAGAAGAAAGGGTGAACAGTCAATGTAGTTCTTGTTACGAAGGAGATGATGACTACACAGACAGAGAGCTGGGCCACAAGTGGGGACCAGGTCATAAACTTTGCTTAAGGCACACATCCCATCCAGACTTCTCAGACAACACATAAGGCTGGGGGTAACATTTCCTCTAGAACACACTGTAATACCCCGTCTCAGTGGTTGAGTCTTAATCTTAGCCAATATTCTGTCAGTGTTTATTCACTGTGTGAAGATGGTTCAATGAGGAAATCAAATCTGCATGTGAGAACAAATTCGCATCCTCCTAGCATCACGCGAGGCCAACAGCACATTCTTGGCTACCTCTGGTCTTGGAGAGGCATGGACAAGGAAGGCGCTCAATTACTGATGGATTCAAGCTCAAAGAATTCTGGCTCCTGAGTCTTTGTTTTGCGCCAGATATGATGATGATAGGTTGGGCCCTCAGGATGCTAAGAGGACTTGACTTAAAGAATTCCCAAATTGCTAGAGATTGGTTTATTCATTTATCCCAGAGAAGCTCAAATGCACTCCCATAAACCTTTGGTGTCTCAAAGACATTGGACCTCCTGGATTCTGCAGAATAAATGCAATCTTTCCTTTCAAGTTTACAGCAACCATCTCCTGGGGAGCCCAAATATATGTAATCTATCACCATGCACGTAGCTGATAGTCACACGGGTGTGCAAGGAAGATGCTAATAGTGTACACTGGACAAACATATTATGATCAGTTTCCTTTCGCGTTCTCGTCAATAACTCACAAGTCTGATCTCAACTGAGATAATTCATTGGTTTATTCATCAGGCAAGTATTAGGTGATTACTATGTACTTAGTTACAAATCTAGGCACTGGGGCTATAACAATGAACAAACAAGTCATCTAGAATTTACATGTGTGTGTGTGCCACGTGCATGAGACAGACAGACAGAGAGTCAAAGAGACAGAGAGACAGAGAGAAAGATAAACAAATAATCACAATAGGTCTCTATTCTCCATAGGGGATGCAGGCAAAGACCTCTGCAGCAAGACACCTAAAATCACAGGTAATCACCTCTGCAGCAAGACACCTAAAATCACAAGTCTTGCACATAGTGCATACTGTGCTTTTCCTATACAAACATACTTGTGATATAAGTTTAATTTATAAATTAGTCACAAGACAGTAACAATAGTAATACGGAAGTAGAACAGCCCTAACAATATATTATAATAAAAGTCAAATGAGCGTGGTTTCTTCCTCTCCTCAGCTCTTCTCACTCCCTTCCTTATTGTCCTGTACCTATCTAGCTTTTCATCGGAATGTCTGAATTACCATCACTTCTATTGTCGTACACTGTGGCTGCGATGGAATCAAGTCAGGGCTTCTTGCCTACAGCTGCAGTACTGTGACCACTTGATCCGAGAACTGAGACGACAGGTTGGAGGTGAATGGACACGTTCTGAGGACATGATAGCATAGACACAGTGGACAATAATTTATGTCCCAGGGGGGCATAAAGGATGATATGAGCCTTTGCCGCACTATTCAAGCCAGCGCGCAATGTAAAACTTATGAGTATTTATTTCTGGAATTTTCCATTTAATATTTTTGGGTCTGTGGTTGATTTAGATAATTAAGATTTATGGAAAGCAAACCTGTAGCTAAGGGGGGCACTTTGTAAATAAATAAGTACTTATAGTATATTAAATGGTTATGCATGCTGAAGAAAATTAAGAGCAAGGAGATAAGAGGATTTCTAGGAGCTAGGAGATGTAAATTTTTTTATCTAAAAATTGTTATTTTGTTATTTTATGTGTGTTCTGTGGTGTGTGTGTGTGTGTGTGTGTGTGTGTGTGATCAGTATGTGTGAATGCAGGGGTGCACATCCCATGGTGTGCATGTGGAGGTCAAAGGACAACTTTTGGGAGCTGGGTCTCTCGTGACACCTTATTGAGGCAGGGTCTGCTCCTGTATGTGCCCATGTGATCTGAACTGCCAGCTTCCGTTGAGCTTCTTGTCTCTGTCTTGGATCCCGTCATATGGGTTTTGGAATTACCATTGCACCATCACACCCAGCTTTAACCTGGGGATCAAACTCAGGTTGTCAGGTTTGCAGGGTAAGCTGTGCAACTCACTGGCCCACAGTTTTCCAGAGTGTCTAACGTGGATGACTGAGTGAGGGATGTGGCTCTTGAGGGAAGGCTGTTTAAGGCCATAGGCTGAGTGTAAAGTCCCTGAGGCCAAGCATGCTTAGTGTGTTCACAGAGCATCCAGGAAGGTCCTGTAGGACACGGTGAGGGAGGAGACGAAGGTGAGGAAAGAAGTGGCGAGGTGACAGAGGGTTAGACAGGCCACCCCTTTCCTCTGAAAGAGGTGTGAGATGCGTCAAGGGAGAAACTCATGCAACCATAAGGTCCGTAAGTGTAGGAGACATGATCTGACTTTCATTTAAGAGGACAAGTCTGGTTGCTTTGCTGAGAGACGGCTCCAGGGTGCAAAGGGCAGGAGTCAGAAGACAAAATAACAGCTGGGGTGGCAGAATATGGTGGTCGGATAAAGGCAGTGGCCTTGGAAGGGAGGATGCTACGTACATCCTGAACGTAGCACCAATGGGATTTTATGAGAGACAGGACGTAAGGTCATAGAGAAAGAGAGGGAAAGGTGAAATTGGGTTTCACTGAGACAGTTAGAGGGAGAATACCACGGTATGTTTAGGATATTAAAGTATGGGAGGTCTTTTAGATATATGAGTGGAGTTGGCTATTTTGTACAAGCCTGGAGTTCAAGGGCTGGGCCTGAACTAAAGATAAACTAGGCTTTGACAGAGATAGGAAATATTTACTGCCACAGACTTAGGATCAGCAGGACAGTGAGTACAAATTGAGGAGGGACCACAGCATTGTTCAGAGGCTCCACTCCAGCGTGGAAGACTGTGAGGGGGGGACACACAGAGGAGCTTTCCTACCGGTCTGAAAGGATGGCTGCTTCAGTCCAGAATGCCAGGGCAGAGCAGGACATTAGACATCCTTCCAAGTAGAACCGTGCTCTTTGGGGGAGGAAACTGAAACCAAGAGAGGTGACTTAAAGATGAATTTTTGGTGAATCCTAGGCATAGAGGTGGCAGGGTGTGTGTGTGTGTGTGTGTGTGTGTGTGTGTGCACGCGCACGTGCATATTCATCTGTGATTCATAAAGGACAGTCAACTCGTATGTTGAGTGGGATCTCCCATTGATTAAAGGATTCTACATGTTCTCAGTTGGGAATTCCTCCAGAGCCATGACATCTGAAAATAGTGATTAGGCATGGCACTGAGAAGGAATTAAGTTTTATAATTTATCCCCCCCCCCTTCTTTGCTCCTCTGAGGTGTTAGTACTGTTAGGGTCTATAGAGAGTTCCTTTTCAGGGATTAGAATTTCAATCGTGAGTCTCACATGTGGGATGGTTGCATTTTCTATGCTTGTTCTCCCAAGGGGGTTTGCACTTGAGGCTATGCACATTCTATGATGGAGAAGAAGACCTTTCCTGGGAGTAGATGATGGCAGATTTGTATAAAGCAATCAGACCATTGAATTTCCTGAGATTTAAGCATGTGAACTTGTAGCTCACCTTCTCCTCTTATTGAATTTGGGACCACGACATCCAGGACAGTATCATCCCCAAGTAGTGTGAGTCTCCCCTCCTTAGTTAGTCTAACCTAGAAATGCCCTCACAGAGTGTGTCTCCTAGATATCTCTAGATTTGTCAAATTGAGAATTCATATTAACTATTATAGAAATGTTGGCAAGCTTTACTTTTTCTTCCTTAGAGTCTACACTAAGACTGGGAAGTTATACTCAGGACCCCAAAGAAGAGATCTGAAGGCTGTTTTGTGGCACTGAGCTAAAGGAACGAATGTTGAATTTATTAGGGGGCAGTCCTTTGAGCTCTATCCTCTTGGCAGGTCTCTATTTATGTGCTAGAGGTATGTTTGCATCCTTTGAGGCAACTGGCAATGGCCAGTAGGATCAGAGCTTCCTTGCTCTTGGACAGAGACCTGCTGAGACATTTGTTGGGCGTTGTACTGACAGGTCTTGCTACTTTCAAACAGAATACAACTCTACTCAAGTTTCTCTTGACTCGGTGATAAAATGTATCAGCTAACTGGTGTAGGAGTTCCTTCTGTTTGTGTGTTGCTTTCATTGGTTAATGAATAAAGAACCTGCCTTTGCCTAGTTGATAGGGCAGAACTTGGGTAGGCAGAGAAAACAGAACTGAATGCTGGGAGGAAGAAAGCAGAGTGAGAGAAGCCACGGATCCTCTGCCTGAGATGGATGGTGGTTAGAATCTCTGGTATACCACCGGCATGCGACAATACACAGATTAATGGAGATGGGTTAAATGAATATGTAAGAGTTAGCCAATAAGAATTTAGAGCTAATGGCCAAGCGGTGTTTTGATTAATTCAATTTCTGTGTGGTTATTTCCGGTGTTAAACTAGCTGGGCATTTGGGACAAACAAGTTGCCTCTCCATGCAACAGCTAATCCATGATTGTTTAAGAGTCATAGAGAGCCCATCAGTTTGTTTCTACCCATTCTTTATAGTAAACTACAGTTGACCAGTAAGCGTCCAAACGGTATCAAGAGATATGGATGAGAGAAAAACAGTGTTAGAATTGAATGAAAGATGAGCTAACTGTGGGCTTACTGACCTGTGAGGCCCAGAAAGTTGTGAGTCTTAACTAGGGCCGTCAAAGATGGTGGAATCATTGTTTTCCATCCAGAATCAGAAACCTGTAAGACATTTAAAGAATGCTATTCACACCCTGGCCATCGATTCATCCTGCATATTAGCAAGAAAATGAATTAGAAAACATTTCTTTCAACTAATCAGCTAGTCCATTTAGACGAACCTTTTAGGAGAAAATATTTGGATTCTATTTTTAACAGAGCCGTAAAAATGCGAGCCATTAACTTAGCTCTGCCTTTCACTGACGGCTTTCAGGGGGAGAGCCATGACTGATTTACGGTTCTCTGCGACTTTAGTTCAAGAGTAAAAATGGGCTTTTGATCTTTTTTCTTGTTTCTTTAGAATTTCTAGCCCAGAGAAATTTCATGAGAAATTTATTTGCCTAGCTTTATCAAGCAATTGTAAAACAAAAATATTTGACTAGTGAAAGGTTCCTGAACCCAGTAAACCGACGGAGCTGACGGGTTCACGGCTGTGACAATGGAGTGAAGTAGGAATAGATGCTTGCGACACCAACTGAATTTGTCCTCTTGAGAACTTGCAGCTGAATTTTTTTCACGTTTGCTGAGGCTTCAAATGTTCTGTTAAATTTTCTTTAAATCTCTCTCGTTTGTTTTCTGAAGTGTGCACGTTCATGTGTTTGTCTTTGTCGTTACTGCCAGCGCTAAAATTCATAGCCTGTCCCCGTGTCAGCAATGCTGGAGTCCCCAGATCAGTGCCTTTGAGGTCACTGTAAAAGCGAAGTGCATATTTGCAATGTCTCTGCACTAAAGACTGCAACAAAGAGGAAGAGATACTCAGAAAGGTTGGAAAGTCAAGTTTCAGCACCATTATGACTAAAAGAAAAGCCACCGGGACAAAAAGTTGTACATGGCTTGAAACTATGTTGACAGAGTGAGATATATCACGGAAACAGCCGAACCCCAAGGCTCATGTGGACTATGCTGGTGTCCGACAGTGAGATATATCACGGAAACAGCCGAACCCCAAGGCTCATGTGGACTATGCTGGTGTCCGACATAACGCACTTCAAGTTTGTAGTTCTCAAACCGTGTGTAAATAAAGTTGATTAATAAACAAATCTCTAGGAGCAAGAGCAAGAAGGCATCATCAGAGTGTAGACGGTAATCATTTAACTTATGAAGAACAAAGGAAAGGGTCTGTGTGATGAGCCTTTAAATAATACCCCAGCTACACTGCTGCTATTGTCACGGTGGAGTGTTGTGTTGGGACAGTTTATTACACTCATGAGTCAGCGTTGTTGCCAACAGTATAATAGACACCCAAGTATTTGTTTTTTTTAACTCCAGGGTTAAAAAATGAAATATATTGATGATTCTAAGCAACTAGCTTTTCATATATCTGGATATATAACGAGCAGTGACCCTGAAATGGATTATTTGTAGAGAAGCATTTCCAAACACCAGAAAAAACCCTTCCTCCTTGTTATATCTCTTAAAATAAAAAGCATAACAATAATTTTTAAAAAATTTTTGTTTTTTTTTTAATTTTTATTTTATGTAAATTGATATTTTGTCTGCATTCAAGTCTGTGTAAGGGTGTCAGATCCCCTGGGACTGGAATTACAGAGAGTTGTGAGCTGCCACATGGGTGCTAGGAATTGAACTTGTGTCCTCTGGAAGAGCAGCCAGTGCTCTTAACTGCTGTGCCATTTTGAGGATCACTTCTTTAATTTTTTAAATATGAAATACAAGGATTTTCAACACGAGTTGCAACAGCCTTTTTGATAAAAAAAAAACCAATCAGGGCAATCAGTTAAATGTAGTGTACTTGGACCCTATTCAAATATAATATAAGTCATTTAAAAGTTCATCTGTTGAGAGAGTGTATTTTATGTCTTACAGTTAGTCTAAAATAAATTAAACATTTTATGTTACTTGTTAAATAGAAGAGATGGATGATTTCACGGAGTATAAATATTAAAGATTATAATAAAATAATCTAATGTGTACAATTTTTGTAATATACTGATATAACATTTAATTTATATGTGTAATAAAGGGTTTGGCTACATTTCATCCCTAGTAACTAGGAGGCAACCTTTAAATCCTAGAAATTTCCCAAGTGGTGGACATGGCTGTTGTAGTCTCTTGAGACTCCTTTGACCACATGTAGCCGTGTATGCTAATGAGATAAGTTGGGGGGGGGATTGGCCATATATGCTAATGAGATAGTTTAGAATGAGGGGGCTAGTCATATATGCTAATGAGGTAATTTAGGATGTATCTGGCCACACCAAACAGATCAACCACACAGTTAGAGAGTTGGGCTTTGAGCCACCTGATACTAGCCCAACTTCCAGCTCATTCCAATCCTTGGGAGTGAGAGGGCTAGACATTGAGTCACATGGACAATATTCAATCAATCATGCCTATGCAATGAAACCTCAATAAAAACCCTGGACACTGAGTGAGTCTGAGAGTCCCCGGTTGACAACACTCTTCAAATGTCACTCTTTAGTGCCAAGAGGCTAATGCGTCCCTGAGGATGACGGAAGCCTCACTGTGGGAACCTGTCCAGGGTTAGCTTATGTATCTCTTCCTTTGGCTGCCTCTAATTTGTCTTCTTTGCTATAATAAAACTCCAGCTATAGTAATTCCTAAGTTCTGTGAATCATTCGGAGAATAAGACAGTGTTTTTGAAAGCTGAAAATAAGATTGTTAAATCCAAAATTTAATGGAAGCAATATTGAAAAAATGAATTCTGCTCAAAACTGAAGTAGTGGTTCAAGGACAACGATGAGATTAAACAAATGACAAAGAAATAACTTTTTTCTTATTCCATTTATTTTTAAATTGTCTGAATTTTTATAAAGTATTAATTGAACAAAAGTGGAAAGAAAGCTAGAAAATTATTTCAGATACAGTTATTTTACTTTTGTTAATAGTTTTATTAATTAATCAATTAAGTTAATTTTTTCCCAGCCTGATCATACTTTCTCCTCCTTCCCTCTTCTCCTCCTAGTCCTCCCCCACCAACTGCCCCCATCACCCCCTTTTCCTTCCCTTCAGAAAAGTGCAGCTCTTCCATGTTTACCAGCCAGCCATGGGGTGTCAAGTTGCAGCAAGAGTAGGCACCTTTTCTCCTAGTAAGGCTGGAAGAGGCTATGGAGCAGGAGGAAAGGGTCTGAAGAGCAGGCTACAGAGTTAGAGACAACTCCTTCTCCCTCTGTAGGAGTCCCACAAGAAGATTGGGCCATACCACTGCACCACATGTGCAGAGGGCCTAGGTTAGGCCTGTGCAAGCTCTCTGGTTGGTGGTTCAATCTCCATGAGTTCCCATGGGTCAGGTCAGTTGACACTGTGCGTTTTCCTGTTGTGGGAGCTGCGGGCTTGCTTTTCGTCCCACCCAGCTCCCTCACGGCTAGCTTTACACCAGAAATAACAACACACACAAATTGTATTCTTTTAAACACTGCTTGGCCCATTAACTCTAGCCCTTACAGGCTAATTCTCATATCCTGATCAATCCATCTCTAATAATCTGTGTAGCATCAGTCTTACCGGGAAAGATTCAGCATGTCTGACCTGGCAGCTTGCTTCATGGCGTCTTCCCGGGAGAGGGGAGCATAGCCTCTGTGCTCACTTCCTGTTCCTCCCAGCATTCTGTTCTGTTTACTCCTCCCATCTATGTTTTAACCTATGAGGGCCAAGCAGTTTCTTTATTATAATTAACCAATGACCTTTCTCCATCATTTTCCCATGGTGTCCTTGGCCTTTCTGGCTCCAACAATCCTTTCTCCCCCTCTTCTACAGGATTTCCTGAGGTCCACCTAATGTTTGACTCTGGGTCTCGGCTTCTGTTTCCAGTTACTGGGTGAAGCCTTTCTGATGACCATTGGACTAGGCAGAATGTCATTAGGAATCATTTCATGGACTGGTTATTTTTTCCTAGTTTTCTTTCCATTTTTGTTCAATTAATACTTTATTTTATTAAAAAATCAGTCATGTTTAGTTCTATCCTAGGTCTCTGGACTGTCCAGTCTCTGGGTCCTGCCCTTCTGGGCATTGTCAGGGGTGGGTTCCCTCTCATAGTATGGGTCTCAATTTGGACCAGCTATTGGTTGTCCACTCCTATAATGTCTGTGCCACCTTTGTTCACAGCATATCTTTAGGCAGGTTAAATTGTAGGTCAAAGGTTATGTGGCTCGGCTGGGGTCCTAATCCCTTCACTTGAAGTCTTGCTTGGTTACAGGAGATGGCTCATTCAGGCTCAGTTACTCCCATTGCTAAGAGTCTTAGCTAAGGTCACCCTCATAGATTCCTGGGAGTTTCCATAGCACTAGGTTTCCAGTTTGACCCAGGGATGCCCCTGATTTCAGTTGTCTTTCCCAGTACTCTTTTCCCATGCCCACCCCTAATCTAGACCTCCCATTCACCTGTGATGTCTACTCTATTTCCTCTTTACAGTGCTCCTCATCCCCCGCACACCGCAGTACACTCTAGAGGCTTCCTTGTTACTTAGCTTTTTTGGGTCTGTGGATGGTAGCATGGTTATTTTTTATGGCTAATGTCTACTTACAAATGAGTACATACCATGTTTGTCTTTCTGGGCCTGTGTTACCTCACTCAGGATGATTTTTTTCTAGTTCCATTCATTTGCTGACAAACTTTATGATTTCATTATTTTAAACAGGTGAGTAATACTCCATTGTGTAAAAGTGTTATATATTTATCTATTCTTTAGGTGATGGGCATCTAGGGTGTTTCCAGGTTCTGGCTATTACGAATAAAGCTACTGTGAACATAGTCGAGCAAAAGTCCATGTGGTAGGATGGAGCATCCTTTGGATATTCGCCCAGGACTGCTATAGCTGGGTCTTGAGGTAGATCGATTCTCAATTTTGTGAGAAACTGTCATACTGATTTCTAAAGTGGCTGTACAAGTTTGCTCTCCCACCAGCAATGGAGGAATGTTCCCCTCTGGAGAGATGGCTCAGTGGTTCAGAGCAACAGGCATGTGGCTCATAACTGCAATTTCAGCACTTAGAAGGCCGAGGCAGGAAGATTGGAAGTTCCAGGATAACCTGGGCTGTATAGTGAGACTATATTTTTTTTTAAAAAAGGAAGCAAAACAAAACAAAAACAAAAAAACCCATAAAAACACCAACCAACCAACCAACCAACCAACCAACCAACCAACCAACCAACTAACCAACCAACCAACCCAACCAAAAAAGCAAGCAAACAAACAAATACCCAAATTCTCAAGGACCAAAAAGTCAGTGACAACAAAACCATGAGAAAATAAAATTACTAAGTTTAAAAAATAAACTGTATTTAATGTAGTCAAGCTAGAAAATACAGCCAAATGTTTGCTGTGATTATCTCTAATGATACGATACTGGGTTTTACTCTTGTATTCCCTCAACTCTTTTTGTTTAAGAACTGACAAAAATGTTCCTAGGAGGAAAAGGGGAAAGAAACCTGAGAAGAGAGATTTTCTTGTCTTCCAGAACTAAAGATATGTCTACTATTCTGTAGTTCTTAATTAAAAAAAAACCCTCAGAACAAATCTTATGTATTTCAACTAACTGCAACATGAGTAAAAAATTTGTTCAGTCATGTTGGGGAACACACATACAATCCCTTGCCATGTATAAACACAGGCCCTAAATCTATCTATGTGTTTTCCAGCCAAAATGTAGTAGAAAGTCTTAAACCTTTCTCCATTGAATATTGAAGCCTTCATTTGACATGTTACAAAGTATGAGACCCATAGCAGTTTTGCAAAAGTATCTTATCTTTTAATAGTCTTTGTAAGAGTTGAATTGATTGGTGCTTTCTACATTTTTTTGCCTCCAGGAATCAAAGGAGATTATTTATCTATTGATTTAAAAAAAACAGTTTATCATCCTTCTTTAGGAATTGCTGTTTGATATTTGAAATGTTCCTGTCACCTGTAGGCATATTACCTTTTCCTCCGAAGTTACACAATTGGAATCAGTTCCTACTTCATAGGCACTGTGCCATGGTAGAGGTCACTTAGTGAAAGCGACTTAAGGGAGGAAATACCTTGGCTTACGGTTTTAGGAAACACAGTTCATTATGGCAGCGATAGCACGGTGATGAGACTTGATTGGTGTTCATGGGAGCTTATGGCTTATTCACATTGTGGTCGACTAGCCGGTAGTGAGCTCAGGCCAAAAGCTGACTGAGTCCTGACTGTCTCCCTCCCTCCGCAACTTCCCCGAATAACACCACCAGCTGGGGAGCAAGTGTTCAAACAGCACTCTGTGGGGGGCAGGCACACTGAAACTCTAACGGGGGGTCCTCTATCATCCTTCTACACGACTGATGAACAGTGCAGCAAGTTTGAGAAGTCGGAGCACTGCTTCATTTGGGATCACTTTTAATATGAGGATTCTGGATCTCTAAGCGCTCTTTTTTGGGGGAGGGTCTGAACTTTTCTTTCTTTTTAAAAAATATTTTTTAATTTTTTTGAGATTATATCATTTCCCTTCTTCTTTTTTCTCCCTTCTACCCCTCCCATGTGTCTTTCTCGCTCTCATCCAAATTCCTGGCCTTTTTTCTAATTGTTGTTACATTCATATGTGCATGTGTGCATACATGTGTGTGCTTGCCCACACACATACGCAAACGAATACACACCCACATTTCTAAATATGTATGTACAACTTGCTCAGTCTGTAGATTGCTATGTTACTTGCATGTATATGGCTTCGGAGCCGACCTCTTGGTATCTGATACCCAGCTGATATGCTGGACCCGGGGGGGGGGGGGGAGGCTTTTCTACTGCTCTCAGCATGCCCAGCTGTCTGTAGTTCTTTGTGCAGGGCTGAGGCTTTGAAGGCTTTCTCTCTTAGCATATCTACTGGTGCCTTTGTTTGGCTTCTATTTTGATTTTATTGTTGTTATTTTTAATTATGTGTAAGTGTGTGGGTGCACGCGCGTGCGTGTGTGCACAAATGTGCAGGTGCTTTCAGAGGTCAGAGATGGAATCCCCTGGAGATGGACTGACAGACCTGATGTGGGTGCTGGAAACTGAATTCAGGTCCTCTGAAAAAGAAACAAGTGCTCTTATCCACTGAATCACCTCTCCAATCTGTAGTAGTAGAAGCGGCGGGCTGCGTCCCTGGCACCCGGCCGCCCATGCGGGGCTGTGTCCCGCCACCCGGCTAGCTTTACCCGAAATAATTACACCGAAACTGTATTCTTTTAAACACCGCTTGGCCATTTTCTATCTAGCCTCTTCTAGGCTAGCTCTCGCACCTGGACTAGCCCATTTCTAATAATCTGCTGTAGCCCACGAGCTGGTTTACCAGGAATGATCTTAACCTGCATCTGCCTGGGGTAGAAGAATCATGGCGACTCCTTGACTCAGCTTCTTTCTCCCAGCCTTCTGTTCTGTTTACTCCACCCACCTAAGGGTGGGCCTATCAAATGGGCCTAGCAGTTTCTTTATTGCTTAACCAATGAAATCAACAGATTGATATATGACACTCCCACATCACCAATCAACCCCCTCAGTTGAGGTTTTTGGAAACTCATTTGCTAAGTAACTATTTTGTGTTTAAATGTCAGGACTTTCATCTACTCAGCCTTCTCTGGCTTCCTGAAAACTTAGTAGAGGGAAAAATATGGCTGCGAGGTCAAACTGGCTTCATTGGAATTGTGGCTGGACCGCTGTCCCTTTCTTGTTTCCTGGCTGTGGCAAATATCTCCAGAAACAACCTAAGGAAGGAAGGGGTTGGTTTGGCTCACCGTTTTAGAGCACACTCCAGCAAGATTATTGTCTTAGTTGGATGGAGTTTCTATTGTTGTGAAGAGACACCACGACCACGGCAACTCTTACGAAAGAAAACATTTAATGGGCTGGCTTATGGTTTCAGAGGTTTAGTCCATGTTCATCATGCTGGAAAGCATGGCAGCGCACAGGCAGACATGGTGCTAGAGAGGTAGCTCATCTGGATCAACAGACAGCAGGAAGGGAGAACGACACTGGGCCTGGCTTGAGCATCTGAGACCTCAAAGCCCACCCCCAGTGACACACCTCCTCCAACAAGGCCACACCTCCTGATAGCGTCATTCCCTATGAGCCCACAGGGTCCATTTTCATCTAAACACCACAGCAATGAAGTCTGGGTGGCAGAAGTTTGAGGCATCAGGTCACATTGCATCTGTACTCAGGAAGCAGAAAGTGATGAATGGTGTTGCTCGACTTGCTTTCTCCTTTTTATCCATCCCAGGACCTCAGCCCATAAAATGATCACGTCCGAATTTAGCGTGAGTCTTCCCACATCAATAAATCTGTATTAGTAATCCCTCATAGGTATGCTCAGAGGAGTGTCTCCAGGGTGAGTCTAGAGTCTATCAGGTTGACGGTATCAATCACTACACCTGTGTTCAAATTTTATGTTTTGAGAAAGGATTTCTGTAGGGGAAGACCAGCCAATCACTTTGCTTGAAGGGCGGAGTCACCTAAGGTTATTTTTTACTAATAAATATTGCGGGTGTGCTCCCTGCCTTCCCTTTTGCTTTCCTGTTCTCTGCGGGAACCTCGGTTCTGTAAGTCTTTTCCATATTAAAGCTGAATATTTTGTTATAATTTCTGTCTGCCGTTCATTTACGCCGTAACAGATTTCTATTTTTAAACTAGATTAAAATGTGTGTGTGTGTGTGTCTGTGTTTGTGTTTATGTATGTCTGATGTGTGTGTACTGGTGCACATGCCTGCATATGCATGCATAGAGGCTAGAGATCAATGTTGTATACCTCACTCTATATCTTATTTTTGAGAAAGAACCTCACACTGGATCTACAATTCACTGATTTGGATAGACTGGATGGCGACAAAGTCTCAAGGAACCTTCTGTCTCTGCTCCCTCCCCAAACTAGAGATTATGGGTGTATGTGGCATCCCACAGCTTCACATAGATGCATGACATTCAAACTCAGACCTTCTGTTTGCACAGCAAGTCCTTTCCTCGCGGAGCCATCTCTCCAGGCTGCAGGTTGGCTCTCAGAGCCTCAGTTACTCCATCTGTGCAGTGCGGAGACTTGTAAGAACAAAAGTGAGTGGCATTTGCAAAAGAAAACCCAGGTTAGACCTGAGATCAAGTTGATCAGCTATCTGTAATGGCACGTAGTATGCTCTCCCTGTGGTTCCGTTTCAGCATTAGGGTTTTGGCCTCCCGTTTGAGTTAAAAGTCAGAGCTTGAGAAATCAGCTTAAGTAATATGGTTTTGTGACTGGCTGGAGTGACCACGAACCTGTTTTTCCCCCCTGTGATGTGATACACATATACGCGCGCGCACACACACACACACACACACACACACACTAGAGGAGATTACTGAAGCTTCTCCTAATCTTCAGTGGGAATTTTGGGCAAAAATCTTACTTGGACTTTGTGACAGGCATTTTGTCTCTGTCAGGGCTGAGATGAGGTCAGAATTAGACTTTCCTTTCTGTCTGTGTCCATAAGTCGGGTGTGTTTGTGCACCTTCAGGGAATAAGATTTAACTATATTTTTTGTTTTGCTTGGAGCCTAAGGGTCTTGTGGGAAAAGCATGTGAATGCTATTTTTTTTTTTTTGCAATTTTGATATGTATTGTGCTTTCTGAGATACTTTGTGGGGGGTCTGAAGGAAACCAGAATGAGCAAAATCTGATTTAAAAAAATCATTTTGTGTGAAGAATTTTGGCATGTTGAGCCTTGTTGAGCAGTTCAGGATAACATTAGAATTTAGATATGATGTGAGCCTGCCCTTCTTATCATTGACAAAACTTTGCTCTCCAAGTTTCCTTGCCCTGAGATGAGACTTTCTTTCCAAGCCTCTGGTCCCTGATGTCCTCCAACTCCTTCTACTCATGGCCAAAGGGGTTGTGACACAGAGGTGGGAACCAGAGAGACTCCATGACTTGTCTTTGCTGTGGGGTAAGGTGTAGGATGTGAAGAGGCAGATGTGCCAATGGCCGGTGGTTGTAGTGGGGTCAGGGAGAACTGGGTGACTTCACATCTTGGAGGAACAGTAAGTGATAAAGAGAAAGTATTCAGCAGGGGAGGACAGGAGAGGGCATGTAGAGGTGGTCATCATGTACGTGACCTTTCGTGGGGAACCAAGGAAGCCTTGAGTGAATTTGTAGGGAGTGGGTGAAGTCCTGAGGAAATGTGTATTGTTGACATGGGCACAGTCATATCAAGAGGATCACTGCTTCAGACCCACAAGAGTGGCAAAGTCTTCTATGGGTGAGGTTTGGAGGGATGGCAAAGTCTTTCACTGATCTGAGTGTGAATGTTGACAGTGTGTGCCCAAATTACAATCACAGCTTCCTCCACTTCTGTGACTGCAGTCTAAGACTATTCCCAAAACAAGGCCTTCTACCAAAACTAGTTACAATATCCCATCCCCCCATAACGAGCCACGGTTCTGGGTTGCCACGGCAACGCTTCATCCGACTGAGCGCATCCCATCTGATTCCAGCTTTTCTGAATGTATGTCTGTTTTTTCTTCATTCTCTGGTTCCCCCACGCATGTCATCTCTCAGACACGTAGATGTGACAACTCCCTATCTCTTTATTTATGATATCTTAAGGAACTCAGTCCAAAGACCTACCAAGTAGTAGACACTTGAATTACAGTCCAAGGAATTCTCTGGACTGGTTAAGAAATGGTATCCTAAAAGAAGTCTGGGACTCCAGCTGGTGAGTAGAGATGAAGGCCATGGAGGTGCGCCGGCGGCTTTGTACTGAGCATGAAGATGGGGGAACTTATTGTAAGTTTCTTATTGTGGCTTAGAACATGCTATTTGTCTTCAGTCTTTCGAATCATGACTTGCTATTGGCCCTTTATCGATTATCTTGTATATGGCAAATTATTGTGTATTACTATGTACATCTTACATTAAGTACCATGGAGGCCATTGTCTCTCACTTCACAAATAGTGGTCCACACAGTCTGCTGACATGATTCGTCTTATCTATGAGGAAAATTGCTTCCTACCATCCTTGAATACTTTTGCACACATAACATCGGTGGTAGACTGGAACTTTTGAAAGATATTGGTTTGGGGAGCTGTGATGGCTGATCTTGGATATCAACTTGACTACATCTGGAATGAACTAAAGTCTAAGCAATAGGGCATGAATGCTAAGAATTTTCATTATTGGATCATTTGAGATGGGAAAACCCACCCTAAATCTGGGCTGCACCTTCCGGTGGCAGCCCACAGATAAGAATGTGGAGGCAGGGAGATTTGCTTTTGGTTTGCTTACCTTCACTCTCCCTGGCAAGTTTAACTTCCTGCTACTAAAGCATTCTTTTGCTGGTATAGAACCTACTTCTTTGGGATTCCAACATAGACTGAAGACCAACTGAGACATCTAGCCTTAGCTGCTAGAGTCTTGGCCTTTCCTTTAGGAGATAGCCATTGTTGGACTAGCTGGACCACAATCTGTAAGCCACTGTAATAAATTATAAATAGATTATGATAGGATACAATAAAAATAGATATAAATTGTGATATAAATATTCTATCATCTATCTATCTATCTATCTATCTATCTATCTATCTATCTATCTATCTATCTATCATCTATTCTATCTGTTTTGCTCCTCTAGAAAACTCTAATACAGGGACTTGGGTCATGGCTCAGCAGTTAAAGTGCTTGCCGTGTGAGCAAAAGGACCACAGTTTGGATCCCCAGAGCCCACTAACCAGAGCATGCTGGGAGATGGATCTGTAGAGCAAGCTGCCTAGGAAGACTGGCTATGTTGATGAGCCCTGGGTTGGCCTGAGAGGCTCTTCTTCAAAAGTATAAGGTGGAAGAGTAATCAAAGAAAATTTCTATCAACGTAGGGCCTCCACACATGCATGCACATACAAACATGAACAATTGCACATCCTTGTGTGCCCGCACATATGCGAACACATATACATGCACACATACCACCCACACATCAGCATGAGAAAACTGGTTTTATTTTATAAGTGCTGTTTTTATTTGAGAACCACTAGATGGGACATAAAGAAGGATGAGATGAGGAGGGGGATAAGAAGGAAAAAAGATCTGTCAATTTGATTCTTTAAAATTTCTCAAATATTTATCATTTTATTTTATTTGTGTGGGTGTTGGGCTTGTGTGCATATCTGTGCCCCACATGCACGCCTGGTGTCTGTGGAGGCCAGAAGAGGACACTGGATCTCCTGGAACTGGTGTTACAGATGGTCGTGAGTCAGCATGTGTGTGTTAGAAACCAAACCAGCGTCCCCTGGAAGAGCAGCTAGTGTTTTTAACTTCTGAGCCATTTCTCCAGTCTCTTTGGTACAAATTCTTCCACTCTCCTTTGATGCTTATTTGTTCTTTCAACAAACCCCGGGCCTACTGCATTCACAAAAATGTTTATACTCTTCTGCGCTTTGCTTCGTCACTCAACAATACACTGTGAATGAGTTCCCACAGAGAGACTCAGGGGCATTCCTCAGTTGGGTCTTGCAAGTTGCCTCGCACTTTTTCTTTCGGATACTCATTTTAATTAAAAAAAAATTTTTTTTATGTACAGATCTTTCCCCCTCCCATCTCAAATGTACTTATTCCAAGAAGCTCATTTGTTAAAAATTATGAGCAGAAGGTTTAAAAGTGGAGAAATCTTTCTTTCCATTTAAGAACCACAGAAAAATGCGCTGAATGTATATTTGACATTATCATCTGCCTCGCAGATTCCTTTGGCTGGCCTCCATTTGAATTGCTCTGCTGTGCGCCACGAGTCCGCGTGAAGCTGTCAGCTAAGCGTTCCCTCAGAAGATGTGGCAGGAGAAAGCTGAGAGGCAGTGGAATGTGGCCATGGGGGACAAGGAAATGGCTGAGATACGTGGCAGCGGTTCCTGACCCAGGGACTGAAGTTCTTGGGATATCAGCCATGTTCTAGATAGGAATCAGAGCAAGGAGGTTTTCTTGGAAGGGAATTTCTCTTTTTCTGCAAACCAAACAGAACCGAAGGGGCTCAATGCAGTTTTCCCTCCAGGACACAGGGCTTCCTGCCACGTGTTACCTAATAGGTGAGACACAGGCACATGAACAATGGTGGCCAAAGTCAAGAAATGCTATGTTTTCAATTTTTAAAAACTGTTTTATTTATTTGCCTTATGCATTTTACTTGCATGAATGTCTGTGTGAGGGTGTCGAATCCATTGGGACTGGAGTTACGGACAGTTGTGAGCTGCCATGTGGGTGTTCGGACCTGAACCTGGGCTTCCTGGAAGGGCAGCAGCCAGTGTTCTTAACCACTGAGTCATTATCTCCCCAGCCCAAGAGAAATTTCATGTTTTAGATCAACACATTTTTGATCGCAGGACTTCAGGGCCCTATTACGCACTAGGACTCTCCAAGAGAAAGAGTAGTCCGTTCCTCTCCCTCACACACTCTTTCTGTTTGGGGAAATCCAGTCTTCGACATCTAGCCCTCTACTGATAGTGAAGTCAGAAAAAGGTCATGAGTGGTTCGCTCCATTGTTCTGTTTAGGGCTGAGATGTAGCCACAGAATTGACTTCAGGAGGGGAGAGTGCAAGAAGCCATTTTCGGGGATTTGGGGTGACTCTCGACTGACATGTTTCTCTTTGAGTAGGGTTGCTTTTCTCCTTCCCTTGCCAGCAAGGTTTTCAGCGTAACAGGTGTTGGTTGACAGATGGAAAGTGTATTTATAAGGCTTGGTATCTTCCCCTTTGCATGTCTGAAGCATTTCTCATTTATAGGGGCTGTCATCCTGGACGCAGACCCATGAAGCCCTTCTGAAGCCAACTGAAGGCTCTGCAGCTGCCCTCCACGCCCACTCTCCCTTCCTGGACCAGTGATTTATTGCTCCAGTCTGAGGGTTACTGAATGTCTCTAATGAGCCCAGCGATCTGGGGCTGTGCTTCGAGCAGTCTCTAACCACAACTATTCTTAGAGGGGGGAACATACCAGAAAACTAAGACGCCAGAAGAGTGAGCAACCCTAAGAGAAGAACAGTGGGCGTTTAAATAAAAGGAGGCAGGCCAGCATTCCTGGTCATCTATAAATTAAAACAAACAAAGGAAAATCACATCCAACTGCAGTCAATTGCTCCTGTAAGAGAAGGAGTGTAATTCAAAGAGGTTTATGTGTTTTGGCAGCCGCTCGAGTATGCGGGGGAGTTTAAGAGCACAGAATAACACGACCAGGAACCAGCTCCAGTGCTTGGGCAGCTTAGGCGTCCTCACTCCATCCAGCTAATAACACACCTTGAGCCAATTTTCTTTCTCCTTCCTTCTTTATCCCCATTTGATCCCTCCCATAACTGAGGCACCAAGGGTTGCCGAAAGACGGGCTGCATATGTTCAAGATAACATCTTACATTATCACAATTGGGGGCCACGCTGAAGCATAGATGTATATTGTATTCTGCCTACCTTCATACCAAGCCTGGGAGTGTCAGAGGATTTATCCCCATTTTGAAGAGGAGGAACTGGAAAAGAAACACAGATCTTACACTTGAAATTA
Source organism: Microtus pennsylvanicus (assembly GCF_037038515.1). NCBI lineage: Eukaryota > Metazoa > Chordata > Mammalia > Rodentia > Cricetidae > Microtus > Microtus pennsylvanicus. The sequence continues at coordinate 27,069,263 of NC_134599.1, forward strand.
TAAAGCAAGCTAAGAGCTGAGCCAGGTAGGGACTCTTGTTTTCCAGTCAGGGTCCAGCCCTTATCCAGAACCTTCTGGGTTGTAGCGGTGGTTTCAGTGAAGATGTGAAATCCTAAGAAACCAGAAAAAGAAGGAAAGAAAGGTGTAGAATAGAGAGACATAAAAGCCCATAGTCAAAAGGTAGATAGTATAATTTAAGTTAAGAAAAGCTGGCTACAAACAAGCCAAGCTAAGGCTGCGCACTCAATTACACTACTGTTTGACAGAAACACCCAAGTAGACAGAAGGGTGGGGAGCATTATGGTGAGAAAGGGTAATGCCATAGATATGCCCAGGTTGGAAGATGTAAACTGTGTTGTTATATAGCGAAATGAAGGGAAAACCAAAATTACCTTATTATACTGGATCCCCCAAAGTCCTTTAATAACTATTTGAAAGCAATTTTAAGTTATGCTAAAATTTCACTAAACTTGTTCTATCTCTAAATCTTTCTCTGGGAGACAAATATATACTGTTAGCTTAAAAAAATTCTAAGTGTTTTAAATTGCTTAGTTCAAATAAGTGTCTAGTCTTTGATCTGGTCCGTAAAATAAAATCTTATTAAAACAATTAGATGAAGTTAGAAAAATATGCAATATAACGTTATAACTATCATGGTGAAAAAATGTACACCACAAGAAAGCAATCACATTATGATATATTTAAACATGATCATGTCGTGTTGTGTTAAAAATGATAACACATGTTGATCCAGAAAGACATCTATGGAATGCTGTGAAATTTCAAAGTAAAGGAGTGTCCAAACTATCTACATGTTCCTACTTTGATGTTTATACATATAAATGTATAAACATCTGGAAGCCCACACAGCAAAAGCTAACTGTGGTTTACATAGGCCATTTGATTATAGCCTTACCTTTTTTTTAAGTTTATCTTATTTCTGAGGTTTTCTTTTGCATCCAGAAAATATCAATGTACTTTAAAAGTTTATTTTGTAAAAAGAAGTAGAAAATGACAAAACAAGGATGCTTGTCTTCTATACTTGGGGCCTTGCAGCCTTGAGTTTGATCCCCAGAGCCACGAACAAAGCAAAGCAAAGCAAAACGAGTTATTATGGAACATTTTTTGGAATGAAAAAAAATTATTTCACTCTCTTATTAGCATCAATAAAACTGTATCAATTATACAGTGTGTATAAAATTATATAACTCACAAATGTTTGTAAACTCGTATTTAAGGGTCTAGTAGTTACATACATGCATTTATTTGTACAAATACTTTATATACATATCATTTTCTGATATGGTTAAGTTTCTTTTTTTGCAAGAAGACAGAGTAACTGTGCAATAGTGTATTTTTCCCCCTTAGAGACTATTGTCTTTTCCAGGTGGGAAAAGTCACTGCCTAGTCCTGAATCTAACAACCAAGCCTTGGAGGGTGGTTGCATAGCAACTGTCATTAGTATAAATGACTAGTCTTGGTTCTCTGGGGGATAGTATTGATTTGTACAATGAAATGGTACATTCAGATATTTTTCTGGTGGCAGTAGAATAAAAGAGTCGCATGAGCTGGGACCTTGTAAGAAATGACCCAGTGGCATAAGTCGTGTTCAGCTTGTTCTGGAGGAGGTGGACTAAATGCAAGGCAGCTGTGAACAGTGTAATTCAACAATGGGACTTCCATAGCAAATTCATCATTGTCTACCTTTTATAAATTTTCAAAGAATTCCTACTAGGTGTTAGGCATTGAAACAGTCGTAGGGATAGAGTAAAGACAATATGTAGTCTCTACTGGCTGAGGGCCTACAGCCTAGCAGGTTAGAAAAACAGGAAAACTAGGAGAGCCTCCTGCTAAGTGATGGAAGTAGGTACAGAAGTGCTGGAAGACATGGAGAAAAGCATCTAACACCACCTGAGGGTTGTTCTGTGAGCTTGGGGCCTGGGCCACAGGATTTTGCATTCTAATGGTCGAGACAGATACAAGCAATCCAATCGGAATACAGCGTTATAAATGGTTGGTTCATGCAAGGGGAAAAGATGAGAGCACAGAGGAAGCTGATGAGTGGTGAGGTCCTTCTTTAATGCCTGGCCATTTGCAAAGCTCTTAAAGCACACATGTCCTTGACCAGGCACGGTGGCATAAACTCAGCACAGGGGAGGCAGAGATAGGAAGATATCTCTGAGTTTGGTCCTGGTCTACACAGGGAGTTAAAGGCCAGCTACTTGGTGAGACAAGACAAACAAATAAACCAACAAACACCCCAAGCAACAACATCAAAAACAAACAAACACATGCTGCCTTGTTTGATATTTGTGAAGAGGTAGGGTTTATTATCTTTTCGTTGACGAAGACACTGAGGGTTGGCAGGATTGTGATTTGTTTCAGGTTTGTGTGTGAATCTTGGGCTGTTGGAACAAAATATACTCGACTGGCAGTTTAAACAACAGATATTTGTTTCCCCCCAGTTCTAGAAGCCGGAAGTTCCACATTAAACTTTGATTCCTGGTGGAGGCCTACTTCTGTTTTGCATACCTGGCTTCCTGCTATGTCCTCAAATGGGTAGGGAAGCAGCCGAGAAGTGAGCTTGAAGGCCACTATCTTTTATCTGAACAAAACCCAATTCTTATGCTATTTCTTAACCTTAACTACTTTTCAGATGCCCCTGGTTCAAATCTAACACACTGAGTGTTTGGTTTTCAACACGTGGACGTTAGCGCAACATGAACACTCAGTGCATAACTAGGCTGTGGCCTGGGTTATCATTTGTCAACTTGACACAGCCTAGACACATCTGAAAAAAGTGCTCTCAACTGAATAATTGTCTTTATCAGGTTGGTTGGTGGGCACACCTGTGAGGGATCATCTTGACTTTTAATTGATATAGAAGAGCTCAGCACACTATGTTGGGGTTGGGGGGGGGCACCGTTTCCCAGGCAGTTAGACCTGTGCTATATAAGGCAGCTAGCTGAGTGAGCCAGCAAAGAGTGCTCCTCCATGGTTTCTGCTCGAGTTCCTGCCTGACATTCCTTAAAGATGGACTGTGACGTGAATGTCTAAGTTAAATAAATATTCCCCCTAAGTTGGTTTTGGCTAGAGTGTTTCATCAAAGCCATAGAAAGCAGACTAGGTCAGGGTCCCACCTTCCTGGCTGCAGCATGTACTTACATGGGCGTTTGGGCTCGGATGCATTTTCTCTACCGTCTTGGGTCCTAGAGACTTGGTTTTTGTTTTGTTTTGCATCCAGTGACTCTCACAGTGGGGAGGATGGAACAGCTCTGATGTTTGGCTCTCTGGTCACTCTCTGTTCCATTTGCCGTTAGCACTCTGAAACACATGTTTCCACGGTGCTCTTCGTGGATTTACGGACATTGCATCAGTGCGCTTTTAGGACTCGCTGCTCGTAAGCTCCAGTTTGAAGGACCAGTTAGGAGGGTGAAGACAGTACAACCCTGTGGAGGTTGGGGCTGGGAAGTTTTGGTGAATAGCATGGTCTGTATTAAGAGCGTAGGGTACGTGGGGCAAGTTCCCGTTACCTCACCAATAAGGAGACCTAACCTAAAGGACTCTTTTAAGAAGGAGGAGATGAGAGGTGGAGCCTAGATAGCAGAGAGGACCCCAGGGGTGGGAAGGGCAGCCTGATTGGAGGGCAGCAGCTGCTTTCCCAGAGTGGGCGTTCTTCTCTCATAACCTCATCATGTTCTATTAGGAGAACAAAGTGTTTCCTATTGCTTTGTCTGTGCGAATCCTTCCTGGCACATCCCAGCCTCACTCCATTTAACTTGGGCCACATTGAAATTACTAGGGAGATTTTTAAACACCATGCCCCATTCTAAGCCCTCTCAGGTTTAACTTGAGTGAGATGTAAAGTTAACTTTTTTTAAGTTCCCCATGGGATTGGACTATGGGCATGGATGAACCTCTGGTACATTCTCTGTTCCATCTTTAAGGGCATGTGGGAACTACTGGGACCTGTCAGTTTCTGGTCATCTCACAGTTTGATCCTCTCATGACACATGCGGGGACAGGTACCATGATCATACAGATGGAAACCAGAGACTCCATTTGACTGCTAGATTGAAAGGTGTTATGTAGTAGAAGCATGAGGTTCTGGACAAAGAAAGGTCAGACTTGGTATGAAGAGTTGAGAGGAAGTATATATGAGTATTTTAGGCAGGCAGATTTTATTAGCTTATTCATTGAACTGTTTATTATTTATTTATTTTTGAGACAGGGTTTCTCTGTGTAGATTTGGAGTCTGTCCTGGAACTAGCTCTTGTAGACCAGACTGGCCTCGAACTCACAGACATCCACCTGCCTCTGCCTCCCGAGTGCTGGGATTGAAGGTGTGCGCCACCACCCTCAGCTCACTGAACAATTTTTTTTTAAATGGAGGTGCCACTGCATGCCAGGTGCTGTGCTGGGTGTGTGGTGGGTTAAGTGCTAGTGCTTGTCACGAGGCAGGGGCCTGTCATTGCACCAAAGGGAAAAGGCCACCCATCGGCAGCTTGGCCTTGGCAAATGACCCTTCGGAAAAGTGTCGATGATAAGAACATCACGAGACTGGAGAAGGCACAGCCAAGGCAGTTTTCTTTGCCTTATACAACTCATCCACTGAAGAGATGGAAACACATTTGTTTTCTCCATTTAAAATTAAGCCGAGACCGAATCTGTCATCCCTTTGGGAAGACGGTTTATAAACTCGGTCATGGGATAATTACATCACATAAAACTCTGGTTGGTGAGTAGGAGGAGAGAAGACACAGTTTTTAGGCTTGTGAATTCCACTATAGAGAAACTGACCATTGCTATACCCACAGCCCTCCGTCCATGCATGCATTCCATCAAGCAAAGCAAGCCGAAATCTCACATTCTGGGGATTTTTCAAATGTTATTACTAAGGCATTTCCCACTGTTTTGTTTTAATTCAAGTGGGATTTTACTGAAGACTTAGAGGTCATGGGTTTTATATCCTCAGGCTTGATTGAAAATTTATCCATGACAGATAGTAAACAGTGGTCTCGTTTTCTTGTAACCGTAGTTCATGACATTGTGGTAGGAACCTTCGCTCGGTGCCAGAACAGAATGGAAAGCACGTGCTCTTTAGACTTGAACAGGGCCAAGCAAATAGCCCTGCTTCTGTCATTTGGTCAGCTGGGCTGCAGCCCAAGTGACTCAACCATCCCAAGCCTCTCTTCGCCTTTCAGATGGGGATAGCACTGTGGCCAGTGGCAAGTAGGTCATCAACGGCCAGTATTGATCAATAGGAATCAATTGACCGATGGCCCTGCTTCTTTGTGTCATGCGGTGACATAGCAAGGACAGTGTAAGGAAGTGGACTAAACACAAAAATTCTCAGTGGAAATTACACCTTGGAAAAGGAGACCTGATTGTTTCTGCCACCAACGATAAACACCCAAGGAAGAGAAATAGTGTGTCATAGGTGTGTGTAAACCCTGTCTGATTCTGTGCCTTTGTGAATAGGCGAGCGTAGGCCGACACTTTGTGGCTCTGCGTTGAAGAAAAATGAAAAAACAAGACCAGTACCTGCCCACAAAACCTAAGTTCTGTGCCAGGCACTTGGTATGCGACATCTTGTTCTATCTGCACACTAGCTCACGGAGAGAAAAGTTAATGACTCTCTCTACAAACACTAGAGAGGACAGAAGTCATTCCAGAGTCACATCCAGTGGCAGAGCTGGGACTGCAAGTCAAGAGTTGTTAGTAAATTACAAATGATGGAGGCAGTTATAGTAAGAATTGCTTCTGGTTGTGGTGGTGCGCACCTTTAATCCCAGCATTTGGGAGGCAGACACAGATGGGTCCCTGTGAGTTCAAGGCCAGCCTGGTTTATATTCTGAATTCCTGATCAGTCAGAGCCACATAACAGAGGAGAACCTGTCTCAAAACAACAACAACAGCAACAAAAACAGAACGTTATTAATATCATGGCACCAATATGCTGGAAACTTGCTGAATTAATGAACACTTGTGCATGTTTAGCTATCTATGGGCGTTATAAGAATACTTCCTGTATAAGGACCTTGCACCAAGATAATAGGATAGAGTACCCTAAAAACTCAGGGTGCTTTGGGCCAATGGCTGGTACAATGTGATTTTGTAACCATCATTAGAAAGCTTGTCTTATACTTTAATTAACTGGTAGGTAATTGTTTCTTTAATTGGTTTTGTTTTTGTTGGACATTTTGGTTGAGCACAGTAAGTGTTTCCCTCACCATCTTTGGAATGGCTTCCTGGACACTGGTTTGGTTTGGCCTTTATCTTTGGGGTTGACATGCTGTGCTTCGACCCTTATGTTCTAATGATACAGAAGGGCTTGAAGATTTATCATGGCTTTAGAATTCATCTCTAGTAAACACGCTGAGGAAAATCAAAATGTATGCTTTACATAATGGTAAAAATTCTTGCTAACTTTTCTCTAATTAGCATCCTGATTTCAACCCCTGATCCTTACCGTTCACGAGTTACTTGCTGCGAAGAACAGGAAGCCTCGTTCTTTTCGGGTCCACTTTCATCTTATCGTCAATAATTTAATTCTTTTGCAAGTGTGGCTCTGTAGTTGGCCATCTTTTTTCCATTTATATGCATTTATCCAGGTCAAAATGTGGTTAGAGCCATGGCCTGCAAAGGCAGCTCAGGCCTCTTGGCTCAAAGTCAGCGGCCTGCATAAACATCCCTGTGTTGGAGATTTGGAGTTGAGAGAAGTCTCAAGACCCGTCCCCTTAAAGAATGTTAGGCACTTACTGGATTTCCAAAAAGGATAGTGCTTAGAAAGTGAAGGCTTTCATGATGAAAAACAAAACCAGAAACCTGTCGTGATCCTGACATTCACACTTTGAATATCCAGCTCGGGCAGGATTAGGTCGATGATGTTAAAAGGTCGTGGTTTTGCTGACTTACCAGGGCCGGTGAGGAAAGCCCAATAAACAACACGTGGGGAAATACTACTGACAGGGCCCAAAGAAACACAGCAGAAAAGAGCTCCAGCCCTCTTGGCTCATGTACTTTCCAGAAAAGACCCAGTTAGCCTTTAAATAGTGTCCAGAGTCAACGGGAACCGAGAAGGTCAGACCTCTGGGATGTCTCATATTTCTGGTTTCCCGTTTGATTTTTATCTCCCATGTCAAGCAGTAGGATCTGGCCAGAGTGGGACGAAAGACAACCAATGAACTTCCAGGAAGTGTGGGGGGGTGGGGGGAAGATGCGAGGCTGTGCCTCTCTGTTGGTGCTCTGCTGCTGTGGACCACAATGTGAGAATTTGTGGATGTAAGGGCACTAGGAGGCTGAAGCAGGAATCTTGGCCTGGGGAACGGTTTCAGGGAGGTTTGTGTAGAAGTATTTACTTTTGGAAGATAATACTAGTTCAATTATTTCCTATGGAAACTGGAAAATAAACACCCAGTTTAAACTAAACACAGGCTTACGCACGGTTTTCTATTTGTACTCTTTTCCTGACGAGTGAATTTGAAAGGTGAGTGTGTGTGTGTGTGTGTGTGTGTGTGTGTGTGTGTGTGTGTCCCTTGTGGTTCTAGTTTTTGGATGACTTTTGATCAGGGGAAAGGCGGTTTGCCCATTTCCTGCCATCGAAAGGCTTATTCCTTCCAGTGAGTTGGCCCCTCTGGAACTCAGCCTGCTCCGTCAACATGCCGATGCAACAAGATTGATGTGTTTTGTGCTGGAACTATTTTTTGGAGTCTGTTTGGGCCAGTGCCTGGTCTATTTCCACCCCTTACGTGTGTATCACGAGCCTCGGCTGAGAAAGAATCCCATGTTTCAGATGCACTTCAAGCTTAGGTCGACATTGTTTACCTGTATTCTTTTAGTAATTTTTTTTTCTCTAGTGGCCCCAGAAAGAGACTATGGCCCAGAAAAATGAGAAATGTATTTTACTTGTGGGTCTAACCCTTTACCTTTTGTCACTCCTATAAAGGGAACAGGCTGTCTTGATGAGGATTAATGTAATGCAACTTCTTTAGGGTAGTTAAGGGAGATACATATCAACAGTGACTTCAAAGTAAAGGCTGTGTGTGCTGAGTCCTCTTCATGGAGCAGTCAGACCACAGAGTGGAGCAGCTCTCCGTTCATTTAAAACAATGATGATAGCCACCTCCTCCTCCTGTTGACTTTGGGGTCTGCATCAAACGTGGCATTGCATCTTCTAGGGTATTACTATTCTAATAATCCTTATTGCTTGCCAAATCAGCCAATAGTTTTCATAGCTCAGACATTTGGGAAGAACTATGGTGGCTGAATGGTGTTTCCTGGGGTATAGTCAGTGGGTAGCTGGAGTCTAGACAAGCAAGTGTTTGTAGCTGGTTGAATCTGGTTGGTTGGTTCTCCCTCCACTGCTTCTTCACTTGGGATGTTTGAGCTTCCTTCTGGCATGGTGCCGGCTTCTAGGACTATTTGAAAGTTGGTCAGAGCTCCGCTGTTTACCAGCAAGGTAAAGGGAAGCATTTTCTTTCCTGACTTTACTTGGCAATCATGACCTGTCAGTTCACCGCCTTTCTCTTGGGAGGAGTTTCGACGTCATGCTGCAGAATGGAAGCTTTATTCTATATGATAGTGCTCCAATATATGGATATATTATAATTTGTGTATCTATCCTCCTTTCTCCTGTTGACTGAAATTTAGGTTGTTCATAATTTTTTTTGCTATTATGAATAAAATTGACATGAATATTTATACACAGACATTTGTGCCCTGCATGGGCACATTTTTTTTGGTGTTTCAAGACAGGGTTTCTCTGTGGTTTTGGAGCCTGTCCTGGAACTAGCTCCTGTAGACCAGGCTGGTCTCGAACTCACAGAGATCCTCCTGCCTCTGCCTCCTGAGTGCTGAGATTAAAGGCGTAAGCCACCACCACCCGGCTTCATGGGCACATTTTTAAAAATTCACCAGGACTTCCCTTATGACCGAGCATAGGTCCTCATGATAGCTGTTGTGTGTTGGCACATACAAGGCATGTGCACTTATCCATGTTACTTACAGAGTGTAAAACATGTCAGTTTGTCATGTTACTTGAATATTTTCAGCTCTTTGATAATCTTAGTGGTTTTTTTTCTGGAGGGGGGGGCTAAAAACTACTTGTTGCTGGCTTGCAGGTTTTTATTTTCATATAGATTCGGTTTTTTAACATTAGATTACCTAGGATTTTAAAATATTTACTTTATTTATATTTATATATATGTGTCCACCATGCATGTGTGGATCATGGAGGCCAGAAACAGTTGTGATTGGAGTTACAAACAGTTGTGAGCTGTCTAACGTGGCAGATGTGGTGCTGGGAACCAAACTCTGGTCCCCTGCAAGAGCATGACACACTTTTAACTGCTGAGTTATCTCGCGGCCTCCAGATTACTTGGGATATTTATTTATTTATTTATTATAAAAATGATCCTTCTTGTCCATGAGAAAATGCATCTCTTTCTATTTGGTACTTTTAAAATATTGTTGTCCCCTCTGAAATAAATATATTCAGTATAGAAATTTTGCAATTAATATTTGCATAATACCTATTTCTACCCTTTCATTGTTAATGTCTCCCTCTTAGTTTGTTTGAGGTGTCTTTCTCCCTTCCCCTCCCCTTTTCCCCCTTTTCTTCTCCCCCCTCCCCCGGCTCTTCCTCATCCTCCTTCTTAACAGAGTCTTACTATGTAGCCCTGGCTGCCCTGGAACTTACTATGTATACCAAGCTACTATTAAACTCCTAGATATTCACCTGTCTCTGCCTTCTGTGTGCTTGGATATTTCTTAAGGACAGTGTATAACAGGGCCTTTTACACATACACACACACACACACATTGTTGTGTGTCTTCAAATAATATGTTACTACTTTACACATAAAATACAAGAGCATTAAAATTATATACCTCTGTCTTTTCCACTTAATTTTTGTGATATTACCATATTACTTTTGTAATGCATTGTTATCATTTTTGTCTTAAAACATATTTTAAAAATATTTTAAGATTATGTATACACATGTGTCTCTCTCTCTCTGTGTGTGTGTGTGTGTGTGTGTGTGTGTGTGTGTGTGTGTGTGCATACGGCTGCAGGTGCCTGTGGAGGCCAGTAGAGGGAGCTGGGTCCCTTGAGGTAGCAGTTATGAGACATCTGCTGTCTGTTCTGGGAGCTCAACTTGATCCAGAGAAAGAGCAGCATGCATTCTGTACTGCTGAGCCATCTCTGCAGCCACTGTGCAGATGTTTTCGAGAAATCTCTTTTATATTGGCTCGCATGCTTCCCATTCTCGGAATTCTTTATTCCGTTTGTAGATCTGAGGTTTTGCCAGCTAACGTTTCTTTGGGGCTGGAAACTTCCCTTTATTGTAGTGGAGGTTTGGCCTTCGTAGAGTCTCTCAACTTTTGTTTTTATTTTGCTTCTACTTAAAAATATTTCTGACACATATGAACATTTGTGTTTTCTCACCTCCCCTTCAGTGCTTTAGGATGCCTTTGTGTCTGTGGCTGTCATTGTAAATGCCATCCTATTTCTGCTGTGATATCAGAGTTTCTTTCACCTTTGCTCTTCTGCATTACACCCCCCCTGCCACCCTGAGCAATTTTAATATGGTGTGCCCTAATATTTCCTCTATATTTATACTTTATGAGCAGTATCATTCCCAGATATTCCATTTCATTAAATTTTGAAACAACATGTTGTTTCTATGTCTGTTTTATATATTAAATGTTGTCATTTCTACTGTTGGTGTGTTCACGCTCTTGGATATGTATAACCTCATTCTTAAAGCACGTGTGAACCTTTGTAGTGTATTGACCGACATTAGCCCTGGCTGCAGGTCCCATTTTACTATTCTAGTTTTTAAAAACTCTCTCTTTTGCATAAGATACATAATAGAGAGTTTTAGTTTGTGAAGTCAGTTTTGGAATTCTCTTCTAGTTAGTTGGATTTTTGTCTCACAGTTAGGCTACATGTAGATTGACTTGATCCCTTCAAGGCTGGTTCTTAGTGCAGGCCTACAGATTCCTCATTGTGGTCTAGCCTCGCCTACTTCTGGGGTGTCTTCTGAATGCTCTACTTGTTCAGTACTATTTCCTTGCCACTGTTGGTTAGAATTTGGATGACTCCCAGACCTGTCGGAATTCTGGGAATTCTTCAGCCCACAGCTCCTGTGTATAGTTTTTCTTTTTCTCATGTATAGTTATTCGTTGCCTGCTTCACAGTGTCTTACCACACAGACGCAGAAGCAGACATTCTGCCAAAGACTCCAGAGGCCACCTATGCAGATTTCTGGATCTCTTTTCCAATATAATTCTCTCTTTTCAGGCACTCTGCCGTGCATGTGGAAGTTGCCTCAGTTCCTCTAGACAACATGGTCTCTTCAGTTCCCAGAGATCCTGTGGCTTGCTTGGATTCCACCTTCATGAACTTTATTTAGTATCCAGGCAGAAAGCAGGAGGTTGTAGGATGCAACATAATTTATTTCCTTTCTTTTGTGAATTATGTCCCTTATACTGCTGCAGCCCATGTTTAAAAATAATCCCTCCCCTCCCCTCCTTTCTCTGTCCTCCTCTTTCGCTCCCTGTCCCCCTTTCTTTTCTATAGGGTCTGATGTAGCCCAGCCTGGACCTCATATTTTCTAGGTAGCTGAGGATGGAGCAGAACTCTTGACTCTCCTACCTCCACCTAGTAGCTGTGGGATTGAAGGCTTATGCCATCATGCCCAGCAATAATTTTTTTTATCTCATATACATTGCCCTTTTGAAAAAAGCAGTGTATAGCAAGAATAAAAATCTCGTATGTGCCACTGTGTCAAATACTGATTAGACATTATGAAATTCTGCTGTTAGTCCAACTAGAACAACCTTTTCTACTACTCTTCACAGTCGGATGAGTGACGGCCTAAAAATCATTTTAACTCAGTGCTGAGAAATTAACAATTTTCAAGAAGAGAATTCGATTTTTAGAGTTACTTGGGTATCTCTTTTCCTCACCAGCCAGGACTCCAAAATGATCCGGGAAGAAACGTGGCTGAAGTATTTCATAACAAACATCAAAGTTACCTTCAGTTCACATCTGCTCTGTTCCTGTCTGCAGCGTGAACCCGCAGCAACTGGAGGAGAGAGACGTGTTTGGTCAGAAGCGATCACGCTGCTGACTGCCGGCCACCATTCTGTGCAGAGCCTCCTTGTGTGGTACACACAGAAAAGTCTCTCAGTGTTGACTTGGCCAGTGCTGTGGTTTTCTGTCCCCATGGTTTGGAAGCCTGCACTTAGGAAAAGCTTTGGTACCTGGCCGACAAACCGTCCAACATAAATGTGCTAACCATACCCTGGCAGATGTCCGGCTCTGCTGGCTGGCTTCTGAGAAATGATACACATGGAGGCCTCACAGACAGATCACCGCTATCTACAGCCTCTGAATGTTCTGGAATCTGGATCTGGAGCAAGTCCATTGCTTCCTATTTTTACTGGAAATAGACCAAAGAACATGCTGAAGTCTCCTAACTCCCATCATGCAGTGCAATAATGTTTGTCAAGCTATTAGTTTAGGCTGTTTAGTTGGGTGGGCCTAGTAAAAGCTCTTAATCTAACATCTACCTATCAACTACCGTACATACAAACATACCACTTATGATTTATGTGATGGTTTAATATGAGATGAAATTAGTGAAATGTAATGTTTTTATTTATCCTCTGACAATTTCAATATATGTGTACACAATTAATCTTGATAAAATTCACCCCAAATTTTCCCTCCTAAACTTATCTTCTTCTTTATAAAAACTTAAAAAATATAATTCACCAAATCCTGTTAGTGCTTCTTGACTGTGCACAAAGTTGAGGCCATTCACCATAGTATGGGCAAGCTACAAGTAGTCCTATTCCAGAGAAAAATAACTTTTCCCACCCTGGTAGCTATCAGTTAGCAATAGCATCTCAGCTAGGTGTCACGCCTCATGAGACCCTCCCCCACCGTGCTGGAATGTTGGCTCACTTGATCTTGCGTTGGTCTTTTTTATTTTGAAATATGTATTTATTATGTATATAGTGTTCTGCTTGCATGTATGCCTACACTCCAGAAGAGGGCGCCAGATCTCATTACAGATGGTTGTGAGCCACCATGTGGTTGCTGGGAATTGATCTCAGGTCCTCTGGAAGAGCAGTCAGTGCTCTTACCCTCTGAGCCATCTCTCCAGCCCTTGTGTTGGTCTTCTTCAGGTAACCAAAGCTACTGTCAATTCACGGGTGTGATATCATGTCATGTCAGATGACAGCACTCCCCTCTACCTCCTGTGTCTCACATGCTTCCTGCCATCCCTTCTGTGACATCCTCTGAGCCATCAGAGAATTGATATAGATGTCAAAGTCAGGTCCAAGTGCAATCACGTATTCTCAACACTTGGACCAGTTAGGAGTCTTTTGGCGCTTGTTCCCATTACAAACAAAAGTTTAACTAAGGCTAAAGGTGCCACCAGTCTGTGGGTATAAATATAAACATTTAGATGGTGATAGAACAAAATGTCTATTTAGAAAAAAAACTCAAAAAAATGACAAACAATAGAGGTTTTCCCCATAAGGCTTATAACCCCTGCCCTAGCCATGGGCTTTTGACCAGGAACGAATTCCCTTCTGTAGTCCAGGCCTTCCTTGAATTCAATCAGGAAACAATTGCCTGCCCTCCTAATAGTCGTGGAACTATTGTAGAAGTAGGCATATCCTGCCTGGAAAATCAGTGTTGTAGAATAGAGGTCTACTATTCGGTAATAGGGCTGATGGCTTCTCTACTCCAAGAGCCTGCAGGAGCATCTCCCTGCACTGTGCACACCAGCCAGCAGGGAGGATGTTTCCAGCCTGCAGGAGCATCTCCCTGCACTGTGCACACCAGCCAGCAGGGAGGATGTTTCCAGCCTGCAGGAGCATCTCCCTGCACTGTGCACGCCAGCCAGCAGGGAGGATGTTTCCAGCCTGCAGGAGCATCTCCCTGCACTGTGCACACCAGCCAGCAGGGAGGATGTTTCCAGGCAACTTCTAGCTTGACTTCTCTTTATCTTTAACCAAAGTATGTCGTGTCTTCAGCAATAGAGTCTTAGTATCTAGCCATGGCGATAGCTGTGTTGTGTGGGTGATCCCTCTGTGGCCTTCTTGACTAATGACTCATAGGGAAATATCAGATCTGTGGCACTGACATTTTAATTTATTAACCCATGTCTTATGGGAGAAGCATTGCCCACCCATGCAGGGTACTTTTGTCGACATTTCTTTTTTTTTTAAAAAAAATTATATTTTTGAGTTAACTTACAAATCAGTGCATTTCCGTAGACTTTTCATATATCTTTAGTTTTGATCATATGTCTTTAGTTTGGTCTCATCATTGATTGAGAACTTTTCATCCTGCCTGGTGCCTTTTGTCATGCGAAAGTCATTTGTTCTCCACCCTTCCCAGTCAGCCTCACTCTTCATTGTCTGGGGCTGAAGTCACACTCTCGCAGGTGCGGGAGTATCAGTGCAAATACGGCCTGGACAAACCCAGCACAGAATCAAAGGGGACGGAATGGGTTAGTGGTGTGCGAACCTGACTGTGAGCCTTTTCATCGCTGTGACTAACTCCAGAGAGAAACAGTTCAAAGGAGAAAGGGTTTATTTTTTATTTGTGCACCTGGTTGTAGTACCTGGGAGGCTGTGTTTCTGGGCCTCTCGGTGAGGTAGAACATTATGAACAAAAGGCAGGTGATTACTTCCGGATAAGTAGGAAGCAGTGCAGAGAAATAAGAACGGTCCAGGGGTGAACTCCCCTGTGAAGGCGTGTTCCAATTGTTCCCTTCCTCTAACTAGGCCTGACTCCCTGCCTGGGGCGTACAGGGTTCAGTGGGAAGAAATTCCAAGTGTATCAGTCAAAAGAGAATGGAGTAGAATAGATTATGGGATCATCTTGCATTTATCAAAGTACGTGGATTCAACAGAGACCCTGGATATTGTACTGTGTTTGCCTAATTGACCGTGACTCCGAGTGTATTTTATTGGTTCACTGAAGCTTGGATGACATATGGTGGCCTATATATGATAAGAATAAGGTGTCAGAACCTCTGTGACATAATGTAGGGCGGAGGTCAACAAATCCATTTGTCAAATGATTCTTATCAATGAAGAAATGAGGAAAGAAAAGGAGAAGGGGTCAGAAGATGAGGAAGAGAAGGAGAAGGGAAGGGAGAGGAAAGTATATAAGCATATAAGCCAAGAAAAGACTGAACATAAACTGGACTTTTACAAGAGAAGCGTGAAGTCTTCTAATACAGAGAAAGTTAGCCGAAGGAGTTTATGTGTTAGTACATCTTTGTATGTGTTTTAGAGTTATGATGTACCAAATCGTCCATACATTTTGCAAATGTGTCTCCTGCTGGGTTTCAGGCCAGACATCACTGGGGAGAAGGCTCATCCATTACCTCCTGAGTGCTCTGAGAGGGAGCACTACACAAAACTCTTCTTTACATATCCCCTCCACCCTCTGTGGTATCCTTTGTGTGATGAGGGCATGGGGCTTAAGGCACTGTACCTCCTTGTTAAAGCCCATTGGCTCTTCTTCCTTTAGTGGAGGTAGATCTGAAGTGATAAAGGAAGAAAATACGTGGACATAATTGGAGCCTATTCTTCACAACACCTTATTCAAGCTGAGGTAAGCTTTCCTAAGCTGTGTGTAGCTACACGTGCTTTCTAACTCTGCAGCTGATGAGGTAGCTGCTGATTGGGTATTTGGTTTCCATAGTTACCACCATTCTTTTTTTGGGGGAAGAAATCTTGTTGCTTTTCCAGCCTACCTTTTCCAATTCACATACTTTTAATAAAGGCAGTGTTTGTAGTTCCTGCCCCTCCGATGTCAATGAGAGAATTTATTTTATAATGTGTATGAACTGGCAGCGCCTCAGCAAATAAGCATTGTTGTCTGAATGAAGTCATCTGTTTGGAGAGCAAAGCCCCAAGATCACTCGAGAGGCGGGAACCCAGTGCCCTCCCCAAGCTCAGCCCTTTGGCACACATGGTCATTGTCACGACCTGTTTCCAGAGCAACTGAATCCTCTCCTGAAGTGGCTTGGCAGCTGACAAGCTTTTTCCTGGGGGTCTGGGGTAAGTCCTTTCAAGGACTTATTTTAAGTCAGCTTGGTCCTGATGGAAACCAAGATCATTGCCAGCTCAAGCATGTAGCACTATCTTAAAGTGGGCTCACCTAATAAATTTTTTATAGTGTGTAGACCATGGTATGCGTTTGGGAGTTCGGATCCACTTATGTTCCCATCATTTTAGAAACACGATCCTGAAGTCCAAACAGAATCTGGCCTTTTGGGTTACTTTCAGGATAATATTGCGTTTGGACACACAATACTGAGGAGACAGCTTATGTGTCTTTGCATACATTTGCCTGGATTGAATTTGGGATAAATAGCTATTTGGTAGCACATGCTTTGCTTCCTGACTGTGGCATGATACAGGGTGTGGCAAAAGAAAAAATTAGGCTTGTGTGTGTGTGTATGTGTGTGTGTGTGTGTGTAACATGTGTGTGTATGCATGCACACAAAGGCCAAAGATCATATGGTGTTGCGGGAGGTCCTTCAGCTCCTCCAGTCAATAGCCGCTGAGAGACCACGACCTCCCGCAACAATACCTTAGTGTTCCACTTTACTTTTTGGAGACACGGTTTCTCCCTGAACCTGGGATTCACGGGTTGAGCACGATTGGCTGGTCAGGGAGCCACCTGTCCCTGTCTCCCCAGCTTCAGCTTTTTATGTGGGCGCAGGGGATCTGAATTGAGGTCCCTGTGTTTGTGTGGTGAGTGCTTAACTGACTGCCTCCCAGCCCTTGTTTTAGCTTTTCAATCTTTCCAAAGTTCTAAGAACAAAAACAATAAAAAGCCTAATTTAAAAACGGAAGTACAGGATGAATTGCTAGGTCAAAACTAACAAGAGTGGAATTTAATCTAAGTGCAAAATTCCAGTGATTAGGTTTTTTTTTTTTTAAATCGGTTTCTTAAATGAGTACCAGGTGGGAAAGCCTTGATGGCGCAGTCACAAGGAGTCCTTTTCTATCACGGAAACTCCACTCACACCGCTTTCCTCCAGTCCTCCCCGGAAAAGCTGCTCTCATAGGCCACGTGTAAACAGAATAATTTAAATCTCATTAAGAAAAAAAAAAAGATTAAACAGAATCCGTCATTGTTGAATGGTATCCGTTAATTAAAGTCAAAAGAGTGAAAACATTCTAACTATGCAGCTGAACCAACAAAATTTGATATTCGGGCCATTAAGACCCAAAGTCTAGGTCAATCACTGAAAATAAAATTGGACACATACAGCAAGTAAAAACACAAGTGAGGAAATGCATGTGGATCCACAAGGAAAGGAGACGGCTTTGGAGTCCCCAAGACAACCTTCTCGGAGCTAAGCACGCTGCATACACTTAGGTACCATCCTGATTAAACTTAGGTTGTGACATTTGTGGGGGACTCCAAAAGGAAATGGGTATTAACTAGGGTGCAAGATGATCGCTGCAGCTAACGAGAAGGAAGGACCCCTCAGAAAGATGAGGCATGGCTAACTCCACAGACTTTTGGGGGTGCTATGGTGGGGTACGGTTCCCAAGCATCTTCATAGTTATCGTCTCTTTTGATTCTCCAGTGTGGCCATTGAAGGATGGAGGGGAGAAACTGGTCTAGGCTCCCAATCCTTAGCACGCTGGTGCTGGTCTTCTGGGCCATTCTTTTATGTATTAATTTTTCTAGAAGCCCGTATGTTTCCAAAAGCTTATATTGGAAATGATTCTGTCTTGAATGAAAATTGTTGGTGGGAATTAAGGACCAGGTACCTGTTTCTGACATCTCTTTTCCCTGGGAAGTCCAAGTCATTTTTTCCCATCTGGGGCCCTGCTTCCTTTCTTCCAGTGGAGTCTACAAAGAGCTGGGAGTTGGTAGCATTGCTGATTCTCTAAAGCGGATGCTGTTTTGTTCCCCTTCTTCATGCCAAGAGAGGAGAAAGACACCCTTTACGTCAGTGGTTCTCAACCTGTGGGCTGTGACCCCTCTGGGTACCATATCTGATTCATAACAGCAACAAAAATCCAGTTATGAAGTGGCAACAAAAATAATTTTATGGTTGGGGGTCACCACACATGGGGAACTGCATTGAAGGGTCGCAGCCTTAGGAAGGTCGAGAACCACTGCTTTATACAAAGCAGGAGTAATTGACCTCAGCGTGTTCCTATCTCCGTGACTATCACACCAAAAGCAAAAACAGAAGGTAAAAGAGTAAAGGTTAATTACTTGAAACAAAACGGAGAGCTCTGGGGTTACTTCCAAGCCAATCCTCTCCCTGGGGGAAGCACAGGGATTTTCCTCCCCAAAGCACAATATTCATATTGAAGATATGTTAGGACAGGCTTATTGCTGAGCATGCTCAGTTTAAAGTGTGCATATTTGAGCATGTTCAACTTATGGTTCAGGAACAAAAGATGATACAGACCTGGGCATGCTTAGCTGAAGAACCTGTTCAGAAAGGTTACGACAGGAAATATGTTTTGCTGTGGGCATGGTCTGTATAATGTTATAATTAGGTAAGTGTACACCCGGCTGTCCAAAAGAAGGGCTCAGGGTGGCTAGGGTGTTTGTAAATGTCTTGACAGAGTTTTAACTGAAACAAAAAAGCAAGTGTGAAGAAGCATTAGCCCAGGAGTTGACAGTGCCTACTTTTCCTGGTGGTAGCATCCATAGAAACGATTAACATCACTGGTACCCTTGTCTTTCTACAGAGCACAAATGCTGGGGGTTATTGGATCCCGGGGGACTTCTGCCCCTTCTCTTCTTCTTCCTGTTCTTCTCACATCTGCCCTTTTCCCACTTATACTTCTAGCTTATCCAGAATATTCCGTGTTATATCTGTGGCAGCCCTGCCTCTTTAGTGTGTGTTTGTACTTGCTGTTTTGATCAGTTTGGCGTTCTCAGCCACACAACCTCACGGCGGACTCTGATACGGATTCCCATGATGTCATCTCTGGGCGCTGTGGGGGCAAATCTCAACCTGTCAGACCCGTCGTGCTGGGTTCCAGGTTCTTTTACTTTAATTACTTGCTTCAGCACCCTCTCCCCACTTTGGCCTTTCGCCATTCTGCAGAAAGTTAATTGCAAGATTGAAATTGCATGGATTCAGTTTACTCAATCATTACAATCCTAAAAAGTATTTATTAAGTGCCTAATTGTGCACGGTGCTATATAAAAGGGGCTGACTTAATGATGTGAAAATAATGATCCCTGACGTTGCAGACAGTGAGAGCCATTACACTTATTATCTCCATTAATATCCAACACTAGGTAGTTACGTCTTACACACTCATCTTAGGAGCTGTGGGAATCTCCTGCCAAACCCAGAACCCTGCTCCTCTTCAGGACCCCTCAGGGGCCAAATGAAAGCCTTTTTGACATTTCCCTGCCTCTGATTTTGAGAGAAACCATTGCTTTGTGGGAAGACAAGGTGGGAAGGGGTACAATGGTCATCTTTCAGGGCCCTGAGAATTAAAGGCAGGAGAACCAGTGAGAACTTGCTTAAGGTGTCATTGAAAGTTCTGTGTTTGAGCTCTATGTCAAATTAGAGTCCAGTTAGACTATGACCGAACTCAATAGGGGTTTTAGTCACTAGACTATTTTGATGAGACTTTCACAGGTATGAGTGACAAAAAACATCTAGGCCTGGCAGACCTGTTAGAAGCAAGACTTCCCCAAGACATGTTAGTAGGTTCAGAGGTCTGAGGACATCTTTGGCAGAAGGAAACACTTCAAACACATTTATTCTAGAGGTTTCCAAAAGTCTTGGATCATAGAACTGTTTGAAGAAGAGACATCTTCGGACATCGGTACAGCCGTAAGAAGGGGTCTCTTAAACACACTGAAAGGACTGAATTTGACAACCACGGTGAACAGTAATGAAAGAAAACAGTCTGATGGATTTCTAGAAGGACACAACATCCCATGAGAGGCGCGATGGACCTGAAGGACCTGTCTGGAGGGGACAGCTGAGGCAACGATCAGCGTTAGAGGCCGAGGGGAATAATTTGCTAGTGTGTGCAGCCCCCATTGCCCCACAGGGCCACTGGCCATGGTGAAGAATAGGTTGCTTTCCTTCTGTCCCATAATGCCTAGAATCCAGCGACTTGGTCTTGGTAGCGTTTGGGTTTAAGGTGAGTATACAAACTTTGATCTTTTGATTTCTCAGCGATCCGTATGGCCAATAAACAAGGCATTCATCGGAAACTACCTGATGGCCCTCCACCTACCTCTCTAGGGACCTGTTTTCAGTTTTGAAGGACTCTCTGGAGGTTTGCCCTTAGACTCTGCCAGCCCCCATCATGGCATACACCCATATTTGCTACTTCTGGAAGTTCTTGACCATGTAAAAATAGTGAAAATAATCTTTTCCCTTGTCAAAGTGTAAAACCTGGCCTTAGTGAGATGTTAATTGTGAATTGGTTTTCCTTGGAAGGGTCTCAATATTTGATCTGCTTTGGGGACTAAACTTGGGGTTCAGCTCCAGAGCCTAAGCAGATGTCCTTCAACAAACAACTTGATGTGTCCTCATGGTGCTCCTCAATTTTTGCAACAGTGCTGAAGGATGTTACTTCTGGGCATGGCTCTGTTTAAATAAAACCCTGGTAAGTGCTGGAGCCCCTCATTCTTGAGTTCAATCAGCCGGTCAGATGGGGAAAACTGCCTTCTTTCCTCTTCTGTGGAATGGATAGTTATCAAGAGAGTTTTGCTTTATTTCGAGTTTATTAGACAAGCCTAGTATTTGGTCAATACTAGAGATGTTTTGAGCCAAATATCTGTACTTTGAGCTGGTCACAGAAATTTTTATCATCTTCTGTGATTTTAGGTTAGACACCACTACTCATTGTATTGCCTTCATATTTTGTATGCTAAGAATGAAGATTAAGATAATATGTGAAATGTATGAATTATTAATATATATACGGAGAGAGAGAAAACGCGAGAGATGGGAAATGAATGTGCGTGTGTGAGAGCCTCAACCAGGCGTGTCTGGAGTCAACTCTGTAACGCAGGCTGGTCTTAACTGTGCGGCAGTCCTACGGCTTTATCTCTCCCCCACCCTCCAAGCACTGGAATGACAGAGGCAAGTCACCATGTCCATCTCAGGAGACACATTTGTAAATTATTTAATTTTCATATTTATTTTATGTGTATTGTGCACATGCATGCAGATGCCTGCAGAATCCAGAAGTGCTTGCCAGATCCCTGAGCAGGAGTTATGGGCAGTTCAGAGCCACCCCATCTGGGTGCTGGGAACCTAACCTGGGTCCTCTGTGAGAGCAACAAGTGCTTTTATCTGCTGAGCCACCTCTCCAGCTTAGATATTTTAAACATAGGAGTTATGATATAGTACATTGAAAAAGATTCAACAATGATTAGAAAGAAATTTGAGGAAAGTTTTAAACTTGTAAGTTTTGGAAGGAGGGCTCTCTTTGTTCTTCTAAATGTTTTAATTGAACTCTCTTAATGACATTTGCATGAATGCTAAGACATTTCATAGCCAGGGTCTATCCTGATTGTCTTTGATGGTGATTTAATGCTTTCAATTTGTGTTTTTTTTCTGTTGTTATTTTTTTGCAAGTTAATGAGAGATATTCTGGCCTTCAGTTTTTCTGACAATTTTCATATAGAAATGTGAAAACCTTGCTTTATGCCAATGCTTGTCCTCTGGAGGTTCAAAGGAAAGAACCTGCAATCACCCAGCTATGCAGCAGCCCTGGCAGGACTTACCTCATCCTGAAAAGTGAACTTTCGCTCGGTGCCCAGTTGGCTAACACTGCAGTTCTACAAACTTGGACATATGAGCATTTTGAAAAGATTATCCCACCAATTTAAATGTAATCATGGAACATTTGTAAATTCAGTGCTCACATCAAGGAAGATGCTGTTGGCTCTGTCTTCCTTCCCAAGTCATGCTAAACATTGAAGACCAGAGGTGCCTCCCTGAGCTATCATTATTGACTCTTCAAGTGTCTTTTCTTCCTTCCATGTTCTGTAGTATCAATTGCACAGGTGGAATTAGGACGTCAAATAGGATGGACTTTTATGAAAACTATAGTAAAATTCTTCTACTTGTTCTGGTTTTGTTCAAAGGCCCAACCTCTTTTTGTTGTGTTCCCTCAAAACAAGAATGCCCAAACCCTTACAGATGGCAGCTAAATATTTAAACAAATAAACCCATCTCAGACCCAGCCAGAGGGCGGGTCTACTCAGAACAGTTTTGCGAACGGTCTGGACTATGTTGTTGCCATATGGTGATTTCTGAATTTCTGATGTTGCTGTAGTTCAGTGAGATTTCCGTGTTTACAGGTCACTGTTCCCATGCTCCAGTGTTATTAAAATGAAACTGGTGGTCACGCTGGGGTGGTGTTGGAAGTCTTTCTGTATATGTGTTGCTTTCATTGGTTAATGAATAAAGAATCTGCCTTGGCCTGTGGTAGGGCAAAGTAGAGCTAGGTGGCAAAAACTAAACTGAATGCTGGGAGAAAGTGAGATGCCATGGAGCTGCCAGAGGGGAAAGACACAAGCTGTCAGCTGGAACCTTACCAGCAGTCATGATCCTCATGGTAAAATATAAAATGATGGGAGTGGGTTAATTCTAGATGTAAGAGCTAGCCAATAAGACTAGAGTTAACAGGCCAAGCAATGATTTAATTAATAGAGTTTCTGTGTGGTTATTTCAGGTCTGAGCAGCCAGGAATGAACGATCAGCCTCCTACAACACTGGAGAGAACTGGAAACATCCCTGGTTACATCTGGGGGTGACTAAATGTTTAAAATAAAGTTCATGCTCCTCTTTTTGTTGGAGAATGATGAATAAATGGATACAAACCAATCAAAAGATTCCTTCGCTGGGCGTGTGGTTTGTTTTCTTAATTCTGAGGTAGGAATATTGCTTTGAGTGTGTGGTCAGCCTGGAACATATAGAAAGACCCTGCCCAAAAGAGGAGAGGGCTTCCCTCTTCTAGAGTCAAGATGTAGAGTTACGCAGTAGTTCAGGAAGGATGTGTTCCATAAGCCTCGGTGGGTTCTGAAATCACACTAAGAATCTCTATCTATTCAATGCCCTGTAGCTACATTCCTGTCACAACATTGAATTCATAAGTGAGGCAAAGCAGAGACAAGGGGAGTGCAATTTGCACCACCGTGATAAAGTTTCCTGGGAGGCATAGGCAGTGTTTCAAGATCCCATCTTTAAAGAATGAAGACCAGAGAAGCGAAGAGAGCTGCCAGGCATTAAAGAGGCAAGGAAGAGAGGTGGGAATTCTTTCCAACTGTAAGAAATTATTCCTCTGGGATGGAGAGCTAGGACAAGACCAGTCTCAGAGGTTGCATTTTGCTTCCTGGTCCTACAGAGAGTGTAAGACAGAAAACAGAACCTGTGGACCCTTGCCTTATCTGAGCAGCCGTGACAGGAACAGCACAGCCTTTGTTTCATTTATTTTCCCCTATGAAAAATCATTCACATGAAGTTCAATGCAATTGCACACAAAAATTCAGCCTTTTATTTTCCACTGAAAGTCACGATGACCTGGCGTTCCTAGGCCACATTCCTACATAGAAACCGGCCAGTGGGATGGACCTAGCTTCTGACTCTTGGAGACAAACAGTGAGGCTTCTAATGCCTATCCCACTTCACTCCCGCTCCAGCTTGTCCAACTCCACCTGGCCTTGCTTATTTTCAGTCTATATGCTTGGCCTGGGGGCCTTATATAAACCCTCTAAGCTATGAACACGGGGCATAGAACTGGCTGAAGGGAGAGCCAGAGAACTCTCCTGCTTCTTAAATATTCTTGATTTCCTTCCATGACTCTAGAGAAGAGTAGGGTCCTGAAAAAGAGCACTGTTAATCTTCTCATCGTCTCTTTGGGATGATGTTCAAAGCAGAAGGGAGATTGTCTATAGAAAGAACTCTTGATTGCACAGTTGAGCTTGTCAATTAAGATTGTACGGAGTATAAAAGCTCATCAAATGTTTAGTTAGTGCCTTCACCTATTACCTGGTGTCATTCTAGGAACCTGGGAAGTGGTTGCAAGAGAAAAACCCCTTTCTTCCTTTCCTTCCTGATATTATAACCCAAAGGAAAGCAGAACTCAGCTTACTTATTGGATAGTCCCCTCACTGATGGTCACCTCGGGATGCAGCCTTGCATGGATCTCTTTTCTTCTTGTCACCTTGATTCTCTTTAGGTTATCTTTTTATCTCCCAGCCTTAGGAAGCATTTGGATAATTAGTGACTTCCCTCTTGCATCTCTTTCCTAGAGTGCTTCCCTGAAGCCAGACAGTCAGCTTTGTACTCATCCTCACGGGAGGTCTAACAGACATCTCAAACTTGCAGTGGTGCCGACCCCCTGCTCTGAGACTTTCTCAGGCTGAAACCCACTGTGACTCAGTAGTACCCCAATACACATGTGGGTTTCGGGGAAAGCTTGTCTATACACTTATGGAGAACCTTCTATGTGTTCAGCAGTGTGGCCATTATTGAGCTATGAAACCAAAATCAGATTGGCCCTCTCCATTTTAGGTTTCTATGGTTCTAGCCCTGTTTATTCAGTCTGCTTTAAGGCCAAGGCTGGTTTCCCAAGGCCTATGGGACAATTTGCCTTCCTCTTTGCTTTTCAAAGGAATTTTGTTGAGTTGATTGCTGATACTTGGCTTAGAATCATTTCTTCCTGATTAATGGAGATAGAGGGGATCAGAAGTGAGAGATAAATTTCCAACTCTGCCAATTTTCTATTAAAATTTTACATAATTTGCCCCAGTGACTAAACTTTAGAAAGTGGGGCTTAGTATTATCTTTAGACTTACATGTATTCTTATTAGCTTATTTCTCTGCCTCTGGAATAGTAAGTAAAGTATGCCTGAATAAAAAGGGCAGGCCAATTTGTATTCATACTCAATTTTAAAAGGCACTTCTTCCTGCCATTACAGATATGGGTCAATATACTTCATTGGAAGATAATAAAATTGGTTAAGAATTATTTTAAGGGCTAGTGAGATGGCTCTGCTGATAAAGTTGCTTGCTGACAAGCCTGGTAGCCTGAGCTCAAGTCCTGGAACCCATTAGATTTCTGAAGCAGCATAACCAGACAGAATACAGAAAGAGACTAGAGTCTGGCCTTCAACAGAGAGGACTGTGCTTATTAGCACATATAGTGAGGGACAGCCTCTCTCCACTGGGAAGTGGAGGGGTCTGTCAGGGAAAAACTGGTTGCGAACCTTTATAGGGACAGGGTGAGCACCTTGAGGAAGGGGAACTGGTTGCAGGTGGAAGGGGTTCTCCTGAAGCCTTGCAAGGTCATCCGTAATCTCCTGGGAATCCTGTTTTACAACCAAGGCACTCTATCAGGACCCACGTGACAGGAGAAAGTCAACTTGCACAAGTTGTCTTCTGACCTCCACACATTCATACACACAATAAATAAAATCAAAAAAAATCCAAAAGGGTATCATTTTATGCTGAAATATGGCCTTTAGATGTTCTATTGTATTTTACATTTATTAATTCCTCTGTGTATAAGCATGCATGCCTGCATCCCTATGCTGCACAGTGCATGTGGAGGTCAGAGGAAAACTTGCAAGCGTTGGTTCTTTCCTGTGGTTCTAGGGATCAACTCTGGTATTAGACTTGGTGGGAAGTCCACTGACCCACCTGGCTGGCCACGTGTTTTATTTTAAAGGGAATCAGAAGAAGCCTGGAATTGGATGAGAAAGCAGAGCCTCTGTCAGGCATTCACACTGAACTCCGGAAGAGGGGAAGTAGAATTTCTCGGGATGATAGAAACTTTTATCATGGATGCCTTTGGATCCTTAAATATCCTTCTTGGCCATGAACATCTGGGTGGATAGTATAGTGCCTGCTCGTAGAAGACAGGAATGGAGAAATGTACTCGGTTAGAGAACGAAGCAGCTGTTTCTGGAGACGCAATAGGAGTTATATACTTTCGTGCTAAGGTGCTCTAGGTGTTAGTCATGTTGCATAAACAATGAGAAAATGGAAATATGGATTAGTTGATATGTGACTTGCTGTACAAGCATGAGGATTTGAGTTTAGATTCCCCAGGACCCAAATAAAATCTTGGTGTGGTGGTCAGTGCCTATAATCCCAGTACTGGAGGATAGAGATGGAATGGGAAGGGACTAAAGGAGGATCTCTTGTAGGGGAACGTGAGTAGTAGTAATCCCACACTAGCTCAGAATTGAGTATAACAAAGGGTTCTTTATTTAGAGGTACCCTCACAGGTCACAGTTCTTTGCACAAGTAGGGGAACAGGAACTGTATCCAGCAGCCAAGCAAGTAATTGTGTTTTTTCTGTTTTTGTTTTTTTGTACCCAAGGCCACACCCAACCTGGTACAGAATCTCAAAAGCCATTGCCTGAAAGAGTTTCCCCAGCATCTCCCTCTTTTGTCTAAATAAGAGAGCGGCAAACATAATACTAAATATATACAATAAGAACAGATATCAAGTATAAAAAATAGTATTACAACCAATATAAACAATATTAAGCAAGAAACATATGCTAAATGTTTCAATAATTATTCTATCCTAACGAGTCTAAGTCTTGTATTAGAAATGGCTTGGTTAGGCCATGAAAGAAAGACAACTATTACTATCTAATATTTAACCCTATTCAAGGCCCGAGAAGGGAGATAATATCACTTGAATAGTGCAATCAAGCAACTTCCAAAATGTGCAATAAATGACAGAGACACCTGGCTACCTGGGCAATCACCCAAAGTCTCATTTGCAATGTTGGAACAATCAACTTAGCTAAGGCCTAGAGTAATTGAGAAACCATTTTCAGGGGCAGAAAAAAAAATTCAAAACCATCTTACCCTGTGTTGGCAAGGTTTGGCAGTTTTTTTTTCTTGTATCCTGCTTGTCCAGGCCGGAAACCATGCATTTTGTCAGTGGTAATGGCATTTTTGTTAGTTTTGTCAAGAAGAAAACAAGCTTCAAGTGGAGTATCTTCCGTGCTCAACATTCTCTCAGTAATAGTTCGGAGCTGCCAGGAGCGATTGTGTCTCATATCAACAGAACCCTAAATTATTTAAATGCCGTGGTCTATAGTTCTTTGAAGTGGTTGGAGATTACCTATCTATGCGGAATACAATCTCTACGTATCTAAAGAAACTGATTAGTCTAACTATAAGTATGACAAACATGGATGACTGTTGACATAATATTTAATATCTGTATAGCTTAAAGGCTAGGACTTCATATTAGAATATTAAATAATCTTTAAATGACTGTGAAGCAGATGAGGACAATGACCTTAAAATGTAAACAATGTGTAAGTATCTTGATCAGAGGTAGTCTCTCTGTGAGTTGGAGGCCAGCCTGGTCTACGGGGCTAATTATTGGACAGGTTCCAAAGCTACAGAGAAACCCTGTCTTGAAAAACAAAACAAAACAAAAAACAAGCTGGGTGATGGTGGCACACGCCTTTAATCCCAGCACTCGGAAGGCAGAAGAGGGAGGATCTTTGTGAGTTCGAGGCCAGCCTGGTCTACAAGAGCTAGTTCCAGGACAGGCTCCAAAGCTACAGAGGAACCCTGTCTCTAAAAACCAAAAAACAAAAAGAAAGAAAGAAATATATAGTGTAATATGATAAATATATCCTAAAATTGTATCAATATACAAAATATCTTAAACAGAGGAAGAAGTATGTATACATACAGTATGACAAAATAACTTTTTGTAAGTGTACAAATATTGTAAACAGAAATAGGAGCTTATTCAATATAACAAATATGATTTGAATTTGTATCAATATATAAGAATCTATACCAATGTAACTTGTTTATAAATAATAGTTCACAAGTATTCACTGTATTACTTACTATTATTATTATTAGTGTGAGCACACTAATCTACCTATTATCCTGTTGTAAGGAGGTCGCTTGTTTGTTTCCCAACTGCCCGCCAGCTCAGACCCAAAATAACCACACAAAAACTATATTATTTAAAACACTGCTTGGCCCATTAGCTCCAACTTCTTTTTTTAAAATATAATTTATTTTTATATTATTTGCATTGGTGTTTTGCTACATGATTGTCCTTGTGAGGATGTCAGATCTTAGAGTTACAGACAGTGTGAGCTGCCATGTGGGTGCTAGGACTTGAACCCAGGTTCTCTGGAAGAGCAGTCAGTTCTCTTAACCACTGAGCCATCTCTTCAGCCCCATGCTCTAACTTCTTATTGACTAATACTTATATCTTAATTTAACCCATTTCTAGTAATCTGTGTATTGCCACCCCAGCATCTGTCTCTGGCGGGGCTTCTCTCTGACTCTACCTCCTTTCTCCCAGAATTCAGCCTCGCTTTCCCTGCCTAGCTAAGTTCTGCCCTATCAACAGAGCAAGGCAGTTTCTTTATTAACCAACGGTATTCACAGCCTACAGAGGGGAATCCCACATCATTATCCCACTCAATTTCCTTTTTTTCCCCCAAAGAAGATCCCTAAGCCTACATAATTTCCACCTCGACTCTATTCCAGTTATAATTAACCCTGAATTGATGTCCCTAACCCCGAGGACAAACTTTGTCCTCAGGTACTCTGGTACTTGTTGCCCAGCCTGCTTAACCAACTGATACACTCCTGGCTCAGTGAGAGACCCTGTCTCAAAGGGGAAGAACAATGGAGGGAGATACTCAGCATGAACATCTGGCCTCCAAAATGCATGAGAATGTACATGCACAAATATCCACTCATACACACACACACACACACACACACACACACACACACACACACAC
Organism: Microtus pennsylvanicus; assembly: GCF_037038515.1. Lineage (NCBI taxonomy): Eukaryota > Metazoa > Chordata > Mammalia > Rodentia > Cricetidae > Microtus > Microtus pennsylvanicus. The sequence continues at coordinate 27,098,088 of NC_134599.1, forward strand.
ACCAGCTCTCCCTGAGACAGCCACTGGCATCAACCTTTCTTTTATATTTTTCCATATTTTATACAAAGATTTCCTGACATCCTGCAGAAAAACAGAAAAAAAAAACCCAACTTTTCAAGACCCAGGTGGAGTTTTGGTAGAAAAAGACTCAAGTTTTTATCTCAGACCCTGGGAGGTGTCTCGACTCCCAAAGTAGGAGCAGATTTGATATCATTCCTCTAATTAAAGCCATCTGCCACAGAACCCTTCCCAGTTGCCCTAAATAACTTATCTTCCAACTCCAGCTTCGCTTTGGCTTCCAGTAAAGCATGCTATCATTTGTTCAGAAGACTGATAACCCGAGTGTTGTGAAGAGTGGAAAAATGACAAACCTTGCTGTACATAATCAGTTGGCAAAGGAAGGAGAAATAACAGCTGCTTAACGGTTTTAACATATATTTTTTAACGGAGCTTGTAAGTCAGTATGGCTGCCAAGTCACAGATTTTCTCAACAATGTCAGGATGGCTTAAGTCCACACAGATAGCAATTTCTTGGGGATTCGCGTCTCCCTCTAACTCTGGGAGATTATTGGGCAGAGAAAAGGGAGCTTTTAGAGCCAAGGTTGCGTAGGCTCCCAGACTCTCCCGTGGAGATGCCAGTTAGAACACGGCAGTGACATGGTTGCCGACACATCTATGTCGGTTGATCAGTATGGCCTTCCATGGATGTCAATGAGCACTTATTTATGGCACAAAAACCAGTCTCTTCTAGAAAAGTGGATTAACAGTTAAACTAAATAGAAACAAATATGGGATGGAGTAATGAGTCTTGATTTTTACAGAACTTCGTCTTTTCTGTTACAAATTGTGCAAAATAAGGACCTTTTTAGAGAAGCATGCTGATTCAGGTGACTGAGGCTGGACTCCTGGTTTTATTCTGTGTTGACTTATGAAGGTTGATAAGGGAACTTATTAGCCATAAGAAATGTGTCTTCCCATGTCTGAAGGTAACTCTACAAAGTATTTTGGGAGTTGTATTAAAGTGATATAATAGAACAGGAAAATAAACTAAGGTACCGACGTTTTACGCATTTATGTATCAAGTAAGGAAGAGCCCCATATTGATTGACTACCTTTCTGTGTTTCCATTTACATAGTCAACTTCAAAAATAAATTTCCAGAAATAATTCAGAATCAGTAAAGTACTTGTGTGTTTTGTCTGTCTGTCTACCTGTCTGTCTGTATGCAAACTACTTACTTATGTGCCTAGTGTCCACCAGTGCTCTAAAGGGGGCATCAGAACCCTTGGATTGGAGTCACAGACAGTTGTGAACCACCTCGTGGGTGCTGGGAACCAAACCTGGATCTTCTGCAAAAGCAGTAAAGTCTCCTAACCACTGAGCCACCTCTCTATTCCCCTAATCCACAATTTTTAAATTGAGTACCATCTCAGAAGTAGGATGAAAACTTACAACAGCCCAGTCCATCCTACCCAGCCCCAATCCATCCCTTTCTCCAGTGTATCCATAGTGTATACATCACCCTTCTGTGCCCCCCTTAGTCACTTGAATTATTAGATCAACTCTTTTTTAATTTTTTTACTTCTAAGGTACCAGGGACCCCAACTGTTCTCCCCTTTCCAAGTATGTATCCAAACATATAGAATTTGCTCTTAATGGATATTTCAGACTCTTGTCATTCACTGCATGTTAGTTTTGGTTATCCAGTTCCATATCGTTTACATTTCCATTATGATTGTTTTCATGGAGCTTGAACACTTTTGAGGTCTTTTTCCAAGTGCGTATTTGTCCAGTTTTCAAGTTCCTGGTTTCGGATGCTGGCCCCACACCAGGTTAGTGGTGCTACCTTGCTGCTCACATTTTCTGCTGTTGAGCTCTAGTTGCTGCTGGCTTCTTCTTTCCTATCAGTTTTCACATTTCCACTGAACAGTTTCCAAATGTTGGTTGTATCTATGTGTGTGAAAGTACCGCTTTTTTGTACGGGTTTCCCCTTCATCTTAGTTTTGTGGGCATTTCTCTACAGGGTTTTTGGGATTCTATGCTTCAGCACAATTTTTAAACCAACAACTTACTATTTCATTGTCACTCGGGTTGCATTAATTTGACCTCCGTTTCCACCAAGTCACAGGTTGGGATTTTTTTTTCTTTCTTATTATTGGAACTGTGTCCCCTTCCAAGAACCTTGTAGATGACAAGATCTTCTACTTATTCCCTGGGCTAGTGGGAGCCTGTACTTCCGGAGTCTTTTTGCAGGAGATGCAATTCCAGCTTCTACTCTCTTGTGGAATAAAAAATTTCCTGTATTTCTGGGTGGATGCTGAAATTTGAACTCCACTCAGGATACTTCAGGGACCATTGAAGCCTCAGCTTGCCAGCTGGGCTTCTTTTTCTGGTTTTGAGTAGCTAGCTGTTCATTTCTGTAATTTTCTTCTGAGATCAGCCTCATGTTAAAAAATAGCTGTGATTATGTTTTAAACCGCTCAAGGATTCCCTGTCAGTTCAGCAGGTTTCTCATAACCTATGTAGACTTTTATAAATATAAGGTAGCAGTATTTCTTATCTTTAACTGCAGACTACAGTAAAATCTCCTTGTAAATACATGTTTTTATGTGTTAGGTTTGCCTAAAGTGGGCAAGACATAATTATTTGAAAGCAAGTTCACTTAGAGCTGAAAAATCTGGGTCTGAATCACCGCTCCGTTTCAAGGTGTTATAAATCCCGAAGAGAAAAGTCCCGGCTTCAGGGAGAGATGACTTTATCTAGTGCGGATAGGAAGTAACGCCTACGTCTATGTACGTCAGTGTCAGTCCATTGGATCAGGATCAACTGGTTCCTGGTGGGCGCTGTGAAGACAAGGCCGGCTGATGTGTGCAGTTCCACATGTCTAAAATGATGGGTTTTGGCATTTTGATAGATTAGTGGGCTTCGCATTCATCTATGTTTTCACTGAGTTCTGAACCTAGAAATGAGTTTCATTCCTCACATGAAAAATAACTGTAACTTATTTCCTAGAGAATAAACTTCCCTTGTTCTAGGCCTGATTTCCTTTGTCAGGTTTACGTTTCATAGGAAATAGAGATCTCTGTTGGTTGGCTGTGTATGAAAGTCCAAGAATACTAAAACATTCAAATCTATGTAAATCTCATCTTCTCTAAAAATGGTTATTATTACAGATTTTTTTTTAAAAAAAAAACCCTCTGCATCAATGCAGAAAGTAATTTCAAACAGCAGAGGAACAGTAAGTAAGCACAGACATTTCCATACAAGTCTGTTAAATATTATTTTAACGTAAAATTAATTTAAGCAGTACACAAAAAAATGAGACTGATTATATGAGCTGATATTTCAAGATGCTATCTGAGTAGAAGAACCTACTAGCAATTTAGAATTCATGCTTATTGACGCATTTAAAATATGGAGTTCATTTGAATAATTGATGAACATAAACAGGACCCTAACTAATGAGTATATAATTGCTCTTCTCAGCTTTGACACTGCTAAGCATTTAGTTATTATAAGTATCGTGACCACAGGGGCTTCCCTTCTGTTAAAACAACTTTGAGCCAAGAATTTTGGAAGAGAACAGGGACACTGGGGAGAAAGTAGGTCAATTCTTGCTGTGACCAAGATACAGTTTCTTTAGCTGATCACGCTTAGGCGTTCTGACATTTCTACTTAGTTAGTTAGGTATTGGAATCTGCTGAATTCTCAATATATATTTTTTGACACTCAACATGGTTGTTACTTGCACTTAAAGTATAAAAGCTTCATTAGCATTATATAGAACCTTCTTTGCAATACTCTTTCGAAGACATCTGATCCAGAGTCTAGTGATAGAATTTGACCGTATAGGTTCAAACACCAGCTGCCTCTTATTGAAACAGATGTAGAAGGATGCAGCCCTAACAACAGGTAGTTAAAGATTAAGTGCTATTGAATACCATTAAGAGCATTAATTTCCTAGGCTATTTCCATAAGCATCCTTTAGCATTTCTGTTTCCATGTATAAACAAAACTTTTGCAAGTAGAAAGTGAGCCATTTATTTAGTTCCTTGGGTGACAGCTGACAGACATTGCCCATAAGCCTGGTTTCCTAGCATGGGGGGGGGGGCTGTGAACTGTGCAGCCCCTTCTCTGGCAAACTCTTTCCTGAACACCCCTTGACCTCCCACTCAAGCTGCAGAGACTCTTGCAACCCTCCAGCCCCTGCTGCAGCCATGGCTTTTGCTTCAGGAAGTTTTGCTCTGTTTATTGCTCTGAGGAACCTGTTCCAGTTTTTGGCAACTCCAGTCAGGCCAAGACAAGCCTCACCAAGCTCTAGATGGCCTTGCAGCTGTTCTCACTCAGGTTGAGACGAGGAGCACTTCCCAAGTGACCCCAAAAGCCTTGCTGTTGGGACATAATGCAAAGCCTGTGATGGGTGGGAATGGGAATCGTGCGCAAAGACGATCACAACTGGTAGAATTACAGGTATACCACAGCCCTTTTCTAGCTCCATAAACAAGCCATTTTCAAGATCTATTGGGTTAATCCGGGGGGCTTATCCTATGCATTTCTCCCAGAACTGAAGCATTAAGTCAAATGAAAATGTCACCAGAATGGTCCTTTATTACTATGGTCTTTACCGCAGGTAGAGTGGGTTGGGCCAGCAATGCTAAGAGAAGCGAGAGCCCTGCTCCTCTAGTCCGTCCCTCAGAGGCCGTGACTAGAAGGTGATGCCTAAGCTTACAAACCACTGGGAATCCTGGGATATATATCAGGAGATAGGAGGTTGTCAAAAAACCATCAGAAGTAGGCTGGGAATAGAGACTGAGGAGAGAATGGCCTAGGAGAAGCAGGGATATGATGGAGGACCGTGAAGGCAAGTTGCCATCAAGAGCAGACACGGAGCTCCAGCCACAGGAAGAATTCCACCAAGGATCCCAACACCTGACGCCCAGGGGCTCTAGCACTTGCTACTGGGCTTCAAGGCCCAGAGGCTGGTGTTCCCTTAGTGTCTAAAGCAATATGCCTATCTCTTTTAAAGCTTCGCCACATTAGTCTCGAGTTCTTAGGGCCTCTGAGGTTTGAAAGCCTATTCGCTAAGCCTGTGGCACCCAGGAGTTCAATGCTGGCAATACCCAAGAGACTGGATTGGCCTATTTGTGGTCTTCGCCTGAACAGGCAAAGGATCCACAGCCAGCTGCTAGTGACACTTTGCCAAAGGCCTATCCTTCTCAAAGTTATTTTTTAAAATGGAGACATTCATAAGAGTACTACCCTTGTGGGTTGTTGAAGAGTACTAACCTCGTGGGTAGTTGAGGAGTACTAACCTCGTGGGTAGTTGAAGAGTACTAACCTCGTGGGTAGTTGAGGAGTATTATCCTCGTGGGTAGTTGAAGAGTATTATCCTCGTGGGTAGTTGAAGAGTATTATCCTCGTGGGTAGTTGAAGAGTACTAACCTCGTGGGTAGTTGAGGAGTATTATCCTCGTGGGTAGTTGAAGAGTACTAACCTCGTGGGTAGTTGAAGAGTACTAACCTCGTGGGTAGTTGAAGAGTACTAACCTCGTGGGTAGTTGAAGAGTACTAACCTCGTGGGTAGTTGAAGAGTACTAACCTCGTGGGTAGTTGAAGAGTATTATCCTCGTGGGTAGTTGAAGAGTACTAACCTCGTGGGTAGTTGAAGAGTATTATCCTCGTGGTAGTAGAAGCCCAGATATCCATGGGAAACATATGCTTGCCGTGTGGTGAGCATGCAGTGTGAGCCACTGTAATTAAATATGCATATATTCTGCAATATTCTGCATGGATATACACTCAGAGTACCCAAATTATAGCTTTATCCATATACCAATGGCTGAAAAAGTATCTATCATCTTTAGGGAAATAAATTTTGATTTTTGTCTGGAGAAAGCAAGCAATCTGTCTAAGGTGGTGATTCTCTGGAAAAAGAGAAATAATCCCATCATCTCAGATATTTTAGCCTCACCAGAAATGAATCCTGGACAACTAAATTCAAGTTTTAGCTCCAACTGTGCTTTGCTGATTTGTTCTTTTACATCCAGAATTCAATGAAAGGAAACCGAGCTTCATAACTGAGTAAGGGAGACTTGAATATCAATTGCTTTTCTACCACATTGCCTCGTTTAATTCTTTTAATTGACTTTGCAGCATCATTGACTGGCATCCACCCACCCCCACTTCCCTGGACTTATTTTGCTATTCAGAGCTCGGGCTTTTCCAACTGGAACTCTCCACTCTGTCTTTTGAAAGGGCTGGCTTTCCAGCTGGGAACGGCGCGTGTGTAAACTCACACAGGCCGTGCTTGTGAATTTCTGGTTTGCATTAGACCATCATGGTTTATTGTTCTGCAGGCTCTGGAAGAAGGACTCAGTCCCACTGTACCACACATCCTCTCCAGGATGAGCCTTTTTTTCAGATGGCGGTGCACTTGACATTTGTGAGTTTAGAACCCCCTTGAGGGAGATCTTTAGATACAGTTCATCACCATCAAGTATCAAAGGGGGATACTCTGCATCTCTTGAAAACATGCATAAAATATGTAATTGCCCTCGAAAATAAGCACAAAAAATTTACTGGTAAATATTCGTTTCACAAGACCGCACCCCTCCTCTCCAGGCTACAATCTGCACATCACAGATGCTGTCAAAAACGTATGGTTTTCATTGGTTCACTGTGGTCCTAAGTCTAAAGCTTTTGTAGTCTTGACTCAGAAAATAATGAGACAGAGGAAAGGATCTTTTGTTCATCTCACCATTGACTTCTCTGACAGAGATTTCCATTCCATCTCAGCTGATGTTCATTAGACCTCATTTAAGTCCCAGCCTCAATCATTCATCCTTTCTTCTATATGACCCTATTTTCTGGTCTTGGTCTAAACATTCCCTTAGACTGTAACTTCACCCAAAGCTATGATACCCATTACTACTGAGTTTAGAAAGCAATCTGGGTACACAATACAGCCTCATTTATTGCCTTGGCTTTTTAGCAATCCCCGCATGGCCACTGCCTTACCCCAGGTGTATTAAACTCCCCCCAACATCTCTGTCTGCACATGTGTTCAGTTCATTGCTTCATCGATGGCCAACTTGGCTTTGCTTTCCATTGGCTGTTCGAATGCATATTAAGTATTTCATTATTGAAGAAGATGGCTAAGTCTTCATACGTATATCTCCAAATATAATTAGTCAACCATCAAAAAACGGAGTAAGCAAACTATTATCTAGACTTATTATCTTGCCTTCCCATTACCTGACAGGGGCAATTGCACTGGGCAAATTAGAGAGTTGTGAAACTTGTGAGGTGGAGGTGTATGGAAGACATTAAAAAAAAACAGAGCCTTTATAGTGATTAAAAAAATAAAAGATTCATTTGGGAAGGGTGTTGGGAAGCCTTGGGGTGGAGGCAGCTGGAAGTGGGGACTACATATAATCAACATACATTGTGTGAATGTATAAGATTTAAAGAATAAAGAAAACCCTTTCCAGCTGCATGGTCTGTCTCTGTGTATGTGCTTTTTCATAGTGTCTTTTGTTTCAACAAAAGTATTTTGTTTAGGTTGAGCATGGTGGTACCACGCCTTTAATCCCAGCTCTTGGGAGGCAGAGGCAGGCAGATCTCTGTGAGTTCCAGGCCAGCCTGGTCTACATAGTGATTTCCAGGCCAGCCAAGATTATGTAGAGAGACCCTGTCTCAAAACAAGCAAACACACCAAAAACAAAAGTGTTATATTCAGAAAGCCACCTTACTAAATTTGAAAGGTTTGTTCTTATGCATATCACAATGAAAATTTTGCCAGGTTTCAACTGAAAAGGCTAGAGTTCTAAACAGGATTAATTTGCCTGTGTTATAGCTGCTTCTCTGCTGATGCATAGTAATTTATGGCTATTGTAATTTTTCATAGATATTTATGCTAAAGAATATTCCAAACATGCTTAACAAATCTATTGTCTGTGAAAACTGTATGTGTTCTGAGGATTCTCAGAATAACAGTCTCCGTCCACATGAATATGTGTTCTTGAAAACTTCAGTCTGTCACCAAGTCTCTGCTCTCTGATCCCGCTGATGTCTGTTTACTATTGGGGAGGAAGTCCTATGTAACCCAAATTAGCTTTCATGGCTTCATTATCTTTGGTTTTATGAGGAAACGGAGAAGCTAGAACACATATGCTTGTCAGGCTGAGAATATGAGGTTGTTGGTAAGAAACTTCCAAAAAGATATTTTATATAATGTTCCTTCTGGAACATTAAGACAAAGCTGATGAGCTAGCAAAGGCTTCCATTGACTTTGAAAACCTATAAATGTAGTATGATCATAAATGTTTATGCTAATGTTTTTCCTTTTTCTCTTATTTAGCCAACAAAAATGTACTGAGAGTCTCTGATGGGCAAACTGGGCACTGGTGGTAGGAGTAGTCTAGCTTAGGAGCTTGCATTTTAATGGGGGTGGGGGAGATAGTAGAAAAATTCAATTAGCCTTTTTATTTTTAACTGGAAATTAAACCTGGAACCTCATATATTTTAGGTAAGCACTGTACCACCAAGCTATAGACCCAGCCCCCAATTCAAATTCAGGCTCATACACATATGTATGAACATCTGGCTTTGAGAAGAATTAGGAGGCAATGTCTAGAATGTTATAAAGGCATCCATGTAAGGTGACATCTTAGTTACTTTTCTATTGCCTTGATAAAACAGCATGACAAGTTAATTTGGGACTTAGAGTTCAGAGGGCGAATCTATAACCATCATGTCTACAGGCAACCAGGCACGGCATTAGAGTATTAGCTGGGACTGCATGAGACAACACGGGAGACACAGAGAAAGCAAACCGAGAATAATGTGGGCTTTTGAAATCCCTAAGCCCAGCGCCCAGTGACACACACCTCCTTGAACAAGGTCACACCTCCTAATCCTATTCAAACAGTTCCACCAACTAGGGATTAAGTATTCAAATATATGAGTTTATGGAGGTTATTATCATTCAAACTATCATGAGTGGATCAGAAAAGTGTTCCTTAGAGGCCCGAGTTTTGATCTGACAAAGTAAGAGGTAGTGCATTTATCAATCAACATATTTGTCTGTGCTTGGGGGGAAGTGGGAGGATTGAGCTAGAAATAGATAAGAGGCCATAGAGAGAGTCAGGAGGGCCTCCAGTAAATTCTGAGATTAGCCTCACATTTATTTCTCACAGCCTTTATAGACCCCAATCCAAGATGGAGGAAGGTAAAAGACTTCTTTACCGTAGTATAAGGAATAAACAAAGTAATTACCTTCTTAATACCCCAAACATTAAGTAACCACACCCGAGGTCAAAACATCCTGTTAGTAGCCACACCTTAGTTCAAAGCTCCGGTCATACAACCTGGAAGGAGCAGGAATAGGTCTGAACTCTCTGACCTTTAGTCAAGGAGGACCAGGTCCACCTCTGTGGGCTCCCACAGGCATACAGGTGGGGAAACGTGAAGAGGTGTGAGGGCCAGTTTTACATGTGTATTTGTTTAATCTATGAAGCCCAGTTGGGTAGAAATACGATCCCATAAAAGAAAGTTTGTTAAAATCTCTTTTTAGTATTAAAATCAATGGACTCATTCAAATAAAATAAATTACTCTCTATAGTGTATGGTTAGTCCTCAATAAACTGAGGGCCTTAGGAGTGAAGACTGGGATATCCTTTTACCTGACCAAAGAAGGAATTTGAATTCTTCTTAAGACTACAACATAAACATTCCACTTTACTTTTTAGTGTTTGGCTTTAAGATTCCAGACTCAACTTTCACAGGTTTCTAGTCTTGTTTTATAAGTTTGAGCTTGCTGTACCCACATTGATATTAACAATGTACAGGTTTTATTTCTCTGTAGAAGTCAGACTAACATAGGAGATAGAGAAGGTGGCAGCAGAAGGAACTATGTAGGCTCACATGTGCAAAGGTCTTGAGGTAGGAGGAAGCTGCCTTTGTGGAAATTAAAAATTAAACATATGTGGTGGTTTGAATGAGAATGTCCCTCATAGGCTAAAGTATTTGAACCCTTGGTGCCCAGTTGGTGATGAAGTTTTCACATTTATTTATGTATGTTCTTCTCTCTTTCTCCCCCTTCCCCTCATCTTCCTTCCTACTCTCTGTGGTATATTTGTACATGTTCTCTCTTCTAACCCAGGCTGGTCTAGAACACCATCTTCCTGCCTCTGCCTAAGTTTGAGGGTTTCCGGTGTGTATCACCACTTCTAAGATGGATGTCTGAAGATATCTGGTATGCTGTTTATAGAAACATCGCAATGCTGTTATGTAAACCACAAATGCATTGGCGTTTCCATTCTTCTTTCTACCCAGAGTGCTGTTTCCTTAGCCTTTTCCCTGCTTAGCCTTCAGACTACTTGTTCAGATAAGCTCTTGTACTAAGTCTTTAGGTTCAGCTCTATGCTTTGGTCCTACAATTTATTCACTCTCAATAAAATGGCCCCCACCTCTTTTACACCCTTTTGTTCTAGGACCATGACTTCCTTTTAGGAAACAGCCTCTCATTCTTGGCTGGCAGATTTTCTGCTAGTAGAGGACTCCTGTCTTCGTTTTGTTAAAAAAAATGGTTTGAAGGGGTTCAAAGCTTCAGCAAAAAATAAATTTTGAGAGTTGAATGATCATCACAGTGTCTTTTTACATATATGGGTGTTTGCCTGTGTGTGTACATGTTCACCACATGTATGCAGTACCTTTGGAGGTCAGAAGAGGGCAGTCTGATCTATTGAAACTAAGTTAGATGGTTATAACTGTGCCATGTGGGTGCTTGGGAACTGAACCCAGGTCCTTTGCAAGTGATCTTAGTCCCTGAGCCGTATCTCTAGCCCCTACCCCAGATGTCCTTCTGAAGAAATCTGCTACCTGGATTCTTGGTTCCTTCCAGTCCTGCCCTTTCTGGAAGCTGCTTTTCAGTTTTGTCTCTGGTATTGTAAGCAGCTACCTCACATTCACTGGCAGCCTGACGTTCACCAGAGCCAGTTTCTGAGGCTGACCTCTAAGACTCTCCCACTACAATAAGAAAAGAGAGAAGCAAATAGCTCCACAGTAGTCATGGAGACTGGTAGATGTGAAACTGTTTGGGCCCAGGTTTGGAGAGATGATGGGAAGAGATCTCGAGGAAATGTGAACTAAGATTGTTCTCTGTGCAAACATAAACAGAATGTGTTCATTTAGTGGGGGAATGAAGCAAGAACAAGTTGGGCCCATCAGTGGGTTATGGGAGAGTCAAGAAACTCCCAGAATTCCAAGGGAAATGTAGACTCAGGGAGAAGATATAAGCAGAACATGGGAACCTCATCCACTGCTTTGTGTGAACAGAAAAGGGCTGGCGAGGGGGCTCTGTGTATGGGGCTGCCAACACAGCTCAGGGACAGAGTGTATGTCTAACAGTTTAGTGTATTCAAGGCTCAAGTTTCCGGCACCTCAAAGAAAAACACAAACAAAACAATGGGTGTTGGCTTGGAATTTAGACAAGAGATGCTGGTGATGATTAGCTTGCTGCATCTATCACATGCACCTGCAGAGAGACGGGCCTGGTCATTGCAGACAGAGCATCATCTACCTCAGGTCTCAGCTGACTTTCCATGAGTCACAAAGAATCTTGGTTACAAAGTGACTATTCACATAACCGCTTCTGGGGGAGGGACACACAGCTCAGTCCAAAGGAGGATCACAGACTTGTCTAGCAGATACGCTTCAGTGGAAATTAATATACTGGAAGCTTGGGCTCTTTGTGACTCTTGAATACTTAGTTAACATGGGTTTGCTTCCTAAATACTGAATGTCTGAGCCTATGAATGTCAGAGCAAGGCTGTAGGCTATGATGGTTCATTCATTTAGGTAATATTATGACATAGAACTTCTTTGTATTTTCCATAAAACCATATCTTTTCTACTTATAGTCCAAGAATGCCTATCCTTAGGGGTTTCTTAGGTAACAAGGGAGATTCTCTCTGGCTTAAAAAGAGGCATGGGGGAAGATTATTATGAGAGCCCGGAGAAAGCTGAGGAGATCTGAATGAAGCAGTCACAGTTCAGAGATGCCAGACAGGGATTGAACCGAGCTCAGCAAACCTCCAGGACTTGTTGGATAGAAAGGGCGAGGGCTTGAATTAAGGGTGATAAAAAGATATCTTGTCATTTCCCTCTGGTAGACAGTCCTGTCTGAAATGACCCAGAATGCTGTGACAGTTACAATCATGAGTGTGAAACCCAGGATCTGAACTATATTAGTGCTGCCTGCCCATTGCACAAAACCATAAATCCCCACAGAGATTCAGCAACATATTGGATAAAGTGAAATGAATCCCTCGGAGATGCAAATTGACACATGTGCACGTGACAAATTCATAAACTGTGCTGTGAGCGTTAGGAGGGGGAGCTCAGTGATGCAGCTGAGCACATCTGTATTCTATTCTCCAAGCAAAGCCTCGTTCACGGAGTCATTTTCTTCCGGGAGGCTGGACTAGGATAGGACACTGGTGGATGAACTTTGTCAACCTTTAAGATCTGATGTGTCGCTGATGGCACCCTTGGCTGAACCTCGGGAAGCTTCATACTCAGGTCACTGTTTTATTGTGATTCACTATCCGAAATTTAGAGGAGGCAGTGACTCTAATAGCCAAAGACAAAACCCAGAGAGTTTCCAGTTCTTGTTGGCTGCCAAGTTACATTCCCTGCAAGGCGAAGTCAGAGTTGCCAGTCACATTAATGAAAACAAGAGCCCATTAGGAGAATGACCTGGAGGTATGACCGATAGGAAGTCCCAGAGGGTCACAATATGCCTCACTTCTGGATTCACGGTTAAAGTTATTCTTTTCCTTTCAAGTATTTCTTTTAAAAGAAAGCTCTGTGAGCGAGTTGTGTGCCCTTTTCACCATCCTGAGTGAAATGAAGGGTATGTGGTTGGTTATGTGATAGATTTAGGGTCGTTACCACAATCCATCTTGATGGCAGAGAGCAGATTTCTTGTTTCAGAGTGGCCCAGAAGCTATAAAATTCAGCAGTTCGCATCTAAGTGTGCTGCTCCAGCTCTGAAGGTTTTGAAACCTGTCTGACCCAGTGATTCCTGATCGATAATTCTCGACACACAAATAGAGCTTTGTGCTGTACTGCTGATCGGGTCTGCCGGATGTGTGCTTGAGAATAGGCCACAACCCTGTAGAGAGAGGAAAACAGAAAGGCTGTGTAGATGCTGGTGATGCAAAATACATGTTTGTATTCTCTCTGTGGGGCTGAGCTTACCCCAGGGACAGCACATTGATGACTTTAAGTAAGCATTTTCCTCACCTTTTGATTATCAGCCATGTGTTTGGCATGACTCAAATGTATTTCATCCTAATTTTATTAGAAAACAGCACAGACGTCTAGATTTGGGATAATTTTTTATTATTTAAAAATGTATTTATTTTTGCTTACGCATGTGTGCTTGCTTAACTGTACATGTAACATATGTGTGCAGTGCCTGCACAGGCCAGAAGAAGGCATCATATCTCCTGGAACTATTCAAGTTTCAGGTCGTTGTGAACCCACATGTGGGTGCTGGGAACCAAACCTGAGTCCTCTGTGACAGCAACAAGGACTCTCAGTCATGGGTCCTGGATCTCTCTCTTCTGCCCTCAGTTTGGGACATTAAAAGTTGTATTGATTCTTTATTCTAATGCAATTCGGTACAAATAGGATTCACAGGGGTCCCAGACTTCTGAGTTCTAGCATCCAGCTCAGAGCCTCTCAACTTCTTTGTAGTCAATGCAGATTTCTGAATACTAGAGATTTTGGCAGCACATCAGCAAATAAACTGAGCGATGAAAATATAAATATCACTATTCCTTTATAATAAGCCATGAGATACGGTGTTTCTTATGCCATCTACAGTAGTTGGCAGTAGCCACTAACTGTGAAGGAGGTTTATGGTTCTGCCCATTTTTCTGTCATTTACTAATGGGGAGAGCAGATCACAGTTCTACTAAACACACTGCCTTTCCTTGAATACTGGGCATCTTAACACTGTTTTAAATTTGTTTTTCCCCTTGTTGTACCTGACCCCACAAACCCATGAATTTCAGCACTCCATCTGGTACATATGGCTGGAGTGGTGTGTTTTACTCTGTTGTAGCAAAAATAAATTTTGAACATAGATGGAAACTTGGCAGCATGTTTGCATGCCTTGGCACACTGCCCTTGCCCGGTGTTAGCACTGTGGATTATTTCAAGCAAGCAAAGAGAATTTATGCCTTAGTTTCCCCTTTTGTAAAAATGAATAAATTTGATTTTCATAGATATACACACGTGAGCATCGTGATCAAAGGTGTTGGGCTGGGCAGCCTTGGTGTAAGCGAGATTTTCTAGGAAGCAGACTCTAACATGGAGAATGGCTTACAGAAAGAGTACTAGGGGATGTCCTTGAGGTCCACAATGTGGAAGGACTAGATCAACATGGCCATGGAACAGAGCTCAGCTATACTGTAGGAAATTCTGAGGTTGGCATGGTCCTTTAGAGTTGCACGTGACTGCAGTGAGGGGCAACAGCTTTATCTAAATTGACCAGTCATTGAATAAAGGCTTCCTTAGTAGGGCTGAGATTTGGTTAACATGGCTGCTCTTAGTTGGACTAATCAGCAGAGAGCTATCATCTTCCCAACAGATGGAGAGACAATGCTACAGTCCTAAAGTGGACAGCTCAGCACAGCACACGTAATGGCTAGAGTCAAAGCAGGAGCAGCTTGTGTGTAACCTTGGTTTACTTTTATAGTGGCTCGTGGCTTTCAATGAAGACAGAATTGTGGCACGAGGGTGCAGGATGGATTATTTCTCTTTACCTCCATGACTTCCACATAGACGTCTAGCACACCGTGACACTGTAGACCTCTCTTGAGGGACTCCAAGCGGGGAAGTCCATAGCAGGAGCCTTTTGTGGAATTTGTTTGAGCTTCTTTCCTTGGTGAGTCATTTCTGCTCCATCTTCTCAGGACTACCTCATCCAGTTGCATTGTAACTATGATGGTGAGCTCCTGGCTAACAGAAGTGGGACATGTGCATCACTCTGTCTCTCGGGGTTTAGTTGTGTACACAAAAAAAATGATCAGGCGTTTAAGAAAAACTGAGGCATTGCATTTATGTTGATATGTCCCTAAGTCTTGAAAGGGGACAGCATTCCTAATCTTCTTTGTATGACACTGAAAATTTATTTTTTTATAGAAAATGCCAAGCATAATTTCTGTAATGAGTAAGTCACAAAGCAAACCAGATAATGTCTTAAGGTAAAATAAAAGGAAGTAATGCTTTCAGAATTTGTAGAGAACACATAAAGTGATGCTTCTAAGGAAAACTTACAGCTTTCAAATGCTTGCATTATGTTTAAAAAGCCAAAATGCAATAGCTGGGGATGCATTTAAAAAAGATAATAAAAGAAGAATGGAGTAAATCCCAAGTTAGCGGAAGGAAGTGATTTAAAAAGATAGCAGCAAGAATAAAATATAAGAGAAAACACAATATTCAGGAATCTCATTTGTTATTGGTGAACTCTAAAGGTTGTGTTCACCTTGCAAAATGTCTAAAGTTTCTTATATTTCTACTTTAGAGCACAGTAGTTTCTTTTTAAATATTTAATCAAGAGTATACACACACACACACACACACACATATATGTATGTATGTATTCACAAAAACCATACAAAACTTTTCTTAGAAACTGTTAAGATAGATTCCATCAGTATAATAAATACCTGTAATAATTACTTTACAAAGAGAAAATTTTATTTTGGTTCATAATTTTGACAGTTCCAGTCCATGGCTGATTGGTCCTATGGTTTGGTGCTTGAAGTGAAGACGTGGCAGAGCAAAGCCACCGCTAACCTCATGACTTTGGAAGCACGAGAGGATGAAGAGCCCACAGTGTACTCAGTAGTGGCGAGGTGTCATGGCAGCTCCAACCCTTCTTGGGAACTCTTCACAAATGTAGATAACAGGTCAAGTAAGGCAAAATGGCAACCATGGTTGGATCTAGACCCTGGCTGTTGGATGGTCATCATCCCTGCATTCCATTATGAAATATTTAAAGAGGAAGCATGAGAAATGATGAAGCATTGTGGACGAGTAAAGAATATAATGAATGGAAATTGCACCCAAGAGATTTACAACTTCTAATATTCATTGAAAGGGATCAACTTTGGTCAGCAGAAGTATGGATATATTGCCAGACATGGTTCCAAAGATACCTTTATCTAGTTTGCATTACTATAATGGAGCATTTGAGATGGAGAAATACATTAAATAGAAGTTTATTTCTTATCATTCTAGAAGTCGGAAAAATTCAAAGCCAAGGTGAGACAGATCAGGGGAACTGGATTGTCCCTAAGACTGTTTAACTAGAGGCTAAACCCTGTTAATATTAATAGTAGGCATCCTTCAATGTTTAGATTAACTTAAAGTAAGGCAAGGTGTTGGGAATGAGACCAATTAGAAATTTCAATTGACAACTATCAGCTCTTTCTTTGTTTCTGGCTTCCTTGAGCAAGGAGCTGTCAACCAAGCTGTCCTTTTCTTGGCAACAGATTCTGTCATCACGGTCTGGCTGTTCTGAATATTTTACAGTCATTCTCATGAAGTGCCCTTCTGGCTACAAGGGCCAGTATTACAGTGCCGCCCAAGCTGCACACTTCAGCTTGGAGACCTGGCTTTAGGTATCAAAGCCTGGAGAACTCCTCTTGGGCCCTGACAAGCCTCTGCAACCTCCAGATGTCACCACACACACACACACACACACACACACACACACACACACACACACACACACAGATGTTCCGGATTGGTAACAGCAGTCTTGATTAAGGACTGGTACCGAGGAGTACCTCTCCAGTGACTCAGCAAAAAGCTTGTGATGAATGGGTGGGAAATAGACTGTGTTTAGGTTAGGTCTGTGATAGGTCCTTATGCGAGGTTTGTAGCTGTTTCTCGTGATGTCCATGAGGTCATGTAATGACATTTCAATTGTTTTAATAAATAAAGCTTGCCTAAGGATCGGGAGAATAAAACAGCCACACTGCTCAGCCTTACAGTCAGGCAGTGGTAACACACATCTTTAATCCTAGTAGTTACTCTAGTTGCCATAGAAATCGGGCAGTGCAAGCCTTTAATTCCAGTGGTGCACACCTTTAAGAATAAGATAGGAGGCAATGACTCTCAGACAGAGTCTCATTCCGAGACTCCTGGAGGCAGGACAGCCAATTTGGACTGAGGTCGAGGTAAGAGCCAGTGGTTGGCTGTTTAGCTTTTCAGATCTTCAGGTTGAACCCCAATTTCTCTCTCTGAGTTTTTATTCATCATGCTTCAGGGTAGAGCCGGAGCCCATACTGTGACTGGTGGAGCTGCACTCAGAACACGTATGTTTCAGCTTTCTTTCTAGCTGCGGAAACCGGCTATTTTCAGTCTTCCTAGGTTATCCTGGGAGGTTTCTCTCCTGGGCGTTACCCTTGCTTTAGCAACCTTAATGACTAATCAAAGATTTGCCCAAATGCCTTCTTCCCCCACTTGTGGTCTTCACCACAGGGAAAGCAGACTTGGTGGGTTGCACAAGGGACAGATAATATTCTGCATTTCCCAGCTATGTAGCTATGAGTGACCTCACAGAGGTGACCGAAAGCTCTAAAGAGCCACAGAGTCTAAGAGTCCCAAATGATGGAGGAAGGTCATTGGTTAATTATGATAAAGAAACTGCTTGGCTTCATAGGTTAAAACATAGGTGGGTGGAGTAAATAGAACAGAATGCTGGGAGGAAGAGGAAGTGAGCTCAGAGACACTGTGCTCCCCTCTCCTGGGCAGATGCGATAGCTCTGCTCTCTGAGGCAGATGAGATCAAGCTCCAGCCCAGGATGGATGTATGCTGAATCTTTCCCAGTAAGACCGGTGCTACACAGTTTATTAGAAATGGGTTGATCGGGATATCAGAATTAGCCAGTAAGGGCTAGAGCTAATGGGCCAAGCAGTGTTTAAAAGAATACAATTTGTGTGTTGTTATTTTGGGGCATAAGCTAGCCAGGTGGCCGGGGTGCTAGGGATGCAGCTCCTATTACTACACCCAAAGCTTAGAGATGCAAAAACACCAGGAGATGGTTTAGATGACCAAGGACAGAATCTACAAGAGGCTGGGACTGTAAGGGACAGTGGCAACAAGGGACTCGGGAGAGGCTAAAGAGATGGGAGGTGAGAGGCTGTGAAGATGAGGAAGGGATGAAAGTACCAGCCTCAGACAAACTTAAAGAGCCTTCAAGGATCCAAGAGTAGAGGATCCCACTTGGGAGGCACAGGCAGGCGGATCTTTATGAGTTCGAAGGCAGCCAGTCTACAAAGTTCCAAGTTCCAGAGAAACCCTGTCTTGAAAAACAAAACAAACAAAAAACAAAAAAGAAAGAAAGAAAAAAAAGAGTAGAGGGTTCCAATGTCCAAAACTCAAGATCTGTAAATCATGGGCACCCTAAGCCCAGATCAAAAAGCCTGTGCCTTGAACATTCAGCACGTGGAAAGCTTGGTATCATAAACCTCGGTCTGGAACTATAGCTCAGGGCTGCCAACAGAAAGGGAACTTCCCTTTGACCACTCCAGATATCTATCAAGATAGAGAGGAAGAACACCTGGCCAGATGTCTGTGACGGAGATGTCTATATGTGGAAGGTTTTCTTCTCCTATCACCCCAGGGCAGAAGATAGATTCTTGTTTATCCATAACTAGGATATCCAGGATAACCAGGATAGTGATAATCCCTTCATGAGAGCAAAGTTCCTGCTACCTGGCCA
Source organism: Microtus pennsylvanicus (assembly GCF_037038515.1). Taxonomy (NCBI): domain Eukaryota; kingdom Metazoa; phylum Chordata; class Mammalia; order Rodentia; family Cricetidae; genus Microtus; species Microtus pennsylvanicus. The sequence continues at coordinate 27,116,895 of NC_134599.1, forward strand.
CCTCTTCCTGGGTCCTTCCTTTCCGCACAGTTGCACTGAGGATTAAGTTTCCAGTGCGTGAGCCCTGTGCATATGCAGCCCACAGCAGAAGTTCAGCGTCATTTCCTCGCTTACTGTCTTGTTTTTCGCTTCTTAGCCGCTCCTGTTCAGCATTTGAATGGTGAATGTCTGGATTCATGAGCTTGGCTTGTTGTTTATAAATTGATACGGTATCTTTCTCATCACAGGTTAGAGTTTTTAGTGTTATTCGGGTCACCAAAACTTGGTGCCTCCGTGTTATTTCAGTAGAGAGCCATTAGATGCTTAACAACTGCTTTAGGGTCCACATAAGTCTGCTGAAGAGCAGAAGTAACCCAGCAGGGTGTCTTCCACCATTCGGGCTCTAGCATGAAGTGACCAAGAAACCCAGACTGTTTGTGCCTAGAGGAAGGAGGCTGGCAATGGGAGAGGGACCAATGGAATCAATAAAGGCCAAGCAATCTCGACTTCAGTGCTACGTACGTACTTGGAAGTGCCATTTGGCTATCTTCTCGGCCTCGGCTGAGGTTTGTGTCTGTGTCTGGGCACAGTTCTACAGTGTGAGTTTGATCCAGGACCTGGAAGTCCTTCTTTGGAAAAATTATGCACTGCTTCATTTTGTTCAAAATTCCTCAGCTAACACATCTTCCTATTATGGAAATTAGACCTTAAAGATTTTTTTCCCTGTGGCTTCAAACAGATAAATTTCTTGAATAAAGATGTAAATATAGCGACTTTCTGAGTATTTCAAGCTGCCTTCATTTGGACTCTTCAGTTTCCGAGGAAAGCACGGGTGTCTTACTGGATTCTCTGCGTAACTGGATCCCAAACTTGGCCACCCAGTGATCTCATGAAGAAACATTCCAAAATCTGGACTCCTGGGCTCATCCCAACTCTATAGAATCAGATTCTGTGGGACAAGGGTGATTGTGGTCTTTACTTGAAAAAAATCTCCGCAATTTACCCAGTGGACATGGAAGTTTCTCATAGAAACTCATGGAAGTAGTCTCATAGGCAAGATCATCTCAAACTTTTATGTGTATAGAATTCACCAGGGCTTCTCATCTGGGACTCCTCAGGGAAGTCAAAGTTCTTAAAAAACGAAGCTCCCACATGGTGCCGGTGGTCTATAGACCACACCACGGGCACTGAGGAGCTCCCTAAAATCAAGGTTGTCTCTTGTGTTTGGATAGTGGCCAGTATGCCAATACTTGACAAACTTGTTTCTCAACTCTGTGTTCTTGGTTTCACTGGTTTGAAACGTTGCTTGAATGGCCAAAGACTGAGTGCTGAGGAATTTCCACTTTGGCCCGTCAAATAAGGTCCTAATTTATAGTTAGCCGGGAATAATTATTTAAAAAGGTCCCCATTACCTTCATTTTGAGAAAAGTCTCCATTTGGAGACAAATTAGAAGGCTGTCTTTTCTAGGCAAAGGCCAAGACGTGTTATGATTCAGTGCACAGAACGTAGTTTGTGCGTGCACTCCAGGTCCTATGCAGGTTTAAACGAAAGCTTCACTCTCCTAATTCTCGTGACTCAGGGCTGAGATACATGAAGTGTGACCCATGAAGCGGGTGGTTTATATGAGGGCTTATGGAAGTTACATAGAAAGCTTTTAGCCTAGTAGTTTGCATGTAATGGACGCTAATTTATTTAAACCCTGTCCCTTAAACAATTTTTAGAATGTGTGTGTGTGTGTGTGTGTGTGTATGTCTGTGTATGTTTTCAGAGGCAAAAAAAAAAAATGGAGTCAGAGCTGCTCAGTTAGAGATAAAGGAGCTTATGGACTCCTTGACGTGGGCGCTGAGACTTGAACTCCAGTCATTAGAAGAGACACGAGTGTTGCTGAGCTATCCCTCCAGGCCTAATTTTTTATTACCTTCTTTTGTTTTGATAAGTGTGCATGCATGTATCTGCGTGAGTGCACAGGTGCTACAGTGTGTGGGGGAGCCAAAGAGCAACTTGTGGGAATTGGTTCTCTCCGTCTACCGCATAGATCCGGGGATTCAACTCACGGGGTCAGGCTTGGCTGGCAAGTGCCTTTATCTGCTGAGCACTTTCTCAGACTGCTCTTTCCTCTGTCTCTTTATAGCTAAGGAAGTAAGCACCCAGTCTTCTTTGAAATGATCAAAATGTAGAGAATCTGAAGCAACTGTAGCATTTAAAAGTAGTATCTGCAACGCTTGTGTTTCAGCACAAACCAAAGGAAGCCCATAGGGACTCTATCACCTCAACAGACCCCAGTGATTCTGTGTTACCATGTGTGCTTGGACTATGCTAACAGAAGCGAATTTCAAGCTAGGGAAGTAAAGGAATGAACACTTATTGGGTTTCAACTGTATACCAAATGGAAATAGTTACCCACTGGGACAGAAAACTAAGTCAAAGGAAAGACATAGACTGTTAAGTCCACTTTACAAACAGTTCAAGTTCTTTAGTGAACCTTCATATTGAGTTTTTAAGTCTAAGAACCCTATAAAAGGATTTTGCTATGACCTCCAAACAAGAAGAGGATATGGGTGGGGACAGAAAATTTTCTTATAGTTTAATTGTGATAAAATCCCACGGAAATATCTCTTGACAATTTTGCAAATTAAGTAAGATATATTCAAGAGTTGTCTTTTAGAATACTCATGAACTAGCTGTCTGGGCTTGTCTGGGTAATTTTATTAACTCTCCATTCTTTCAAAAATGTAGAGGTTTGAGGATGTCATTTGGGTATTATGGCACTATTTTACCAAACTAAGCCTGTGTACTTTAAATGTATTCTGTCTGAATTTCCAAAATAATTTTATGGGGATTATTATTTTTGATTTATAGATAACACAACAGACACAAAGGAAACTTAGTTTCAAACAGGTTTTTTTTTTCCAAAACCAAAAGTTACAACTAAGATTCAAATGTGCAACTTTCAGATCTTTCTCCTTAGCCATCACATATGGTTTCCATGGTAATTAATACTTCCATTCTTTCCACATTTCTTAACTACATTTTATTATTGTACAGTCTAATATGATTAAAGCTGGGAATTTTGCCCAGTAGCATGATTTGTGTGAGATATATCTCACCAGAGCAGAGACAGACATTTAATTCACTAATGCGCACTCAGTGCAAGCAGACAAGCTGTGTTCAGTTTTCAGCTTGACTGAGGCAGAACAAGAAAAGTATAATAAACAAGATATCCTTAAAGTACACAGTTGGATCGGCTGTGACAAAGTGTGCACCCAGGAGGATATTGCCATTATCATTAATACTAACCATTATGTCTCCCTCCCTAAATTCTCCTCCAGTTTCTTTGTAAATCTTTTTCTCCCTCTGCCAAGATCCAAAGGCACTTTCTGATCTGATTTCCATAACTTTACTTTTGAAATTTTTATTACATTTATGTGTGTGCGTGCACACGAGTGCACCATAACAGACTTATGAAGTCAGAGAACAATTTGTGGGAGTCAGTTCTCTCTTCCCACCGTATGGGCCCCAGTGATTAAACTCAAGTCATTAGGCTTTATAGCTAACGCCTTTACCCACTGAGCCATCTCGTTGGCCACGACTTCTGTCCCTTTAGATCAGTTTACATGCTCAATGATTTCACAGAAACGGAATCATAGGTTATACACTTCTTTTTGTCACATCCCTTTCACTCAGCATAATGACTTTGAGACCCTTTTGAAATTGAGCTCTTTTTTTTTTTTTTGACAAGACCTCCCGTTTGCTACCTAGGTTGGGCTAGGACATACTATGCCACCCCAGGCTGGACTCAGACTTGTTCTCCTGCCTCAGTAGCCTCCCAAGTGCTAGGATTATAGCTATGAGCCACCATAGCTGGCTGAGAACTTTTGCAGCCATTTACCTGCTGAGGAACATTTTAATGGTTCCCAGTTTGGGGCGATGACAAACAAAACCATGACACTTGTGGACAAGTCTTACTTTGACCCTGTTTCTAGTTGCCTTGTGTTAAGGCCCAGGATGGCACCAGCTAGGTCATATGGTATCTATATGTCAAACATTTAAAGAGGCAGCCACACCACTCTATATACAGACTGACAAACAATCTGGGCCTGCACCAACACTTGGCATTGTTAGTTTAGAAATATATAAAGGGTTTTCAAAGGCTTTTTTCTGCATCTAATGAGAGGATCACCTGCTTTCTGTCTTTATATCTATTTATGTGGTGGATTACACTTATTGATTTACATATGTTGAACCATCCCTGCATCTCTGGGATGAAATTGATTTGGTCATGGTGGATGATCTTTTCAATGTGTTCTCAAACTCACTTTGCAAGTATTTGATTGGAAAACTTTGCTTCTACGTTCATCATAAACACAGGCCTCGGCTTTTCTTTACTTGATGGCTTGGTCTTTATCTGGTTTGGTAACAGCACAATGCTGGGTTTGCTGTGTTCCATGACTCAAATGACCAAGATCCAGAAGGGTTTTTTGAGCCGCACGTCCGACATTGAGAAGCCAGTAGAGCTAGTTAGCCCCTGAGCGAACATGCTTAAGTGATTATTGATGAGGTCCAGGACACCCGAGAGCTTCAAGTTTTACATCCTTTTTTTTTTTTCTGTTAAGACAATGTGATTAAAAACAAAAATCAGGATGAACAGAGGCAAAGAAAAAGGAAAGAAATATAAAGACAGCCTGTCCTTGGCCACCCTGGTGATTTGTTCTTAAATTCTCGTTTTTTTTAAAAAAAAATACATGCAGGAGTGTATATTTTGGAATCATCTGAGAAGTGTGGATTTCTATTTCCAGTAAGACTTGAACCAGGTTCGAGATAATTGTAGGCTTAACTGACAGCTCTTGAGCAGAAAGTCTAAACCTTTAAGTCCCCAGTCCTCTGTACAAGTGGAGTTTTCCTTTGAGATTGTCAAATAAATATGTTTGGGAAGGATGGTGAGTAAGTGCGAACAGATGGTCATTTTTAGCTGAGATATTAAGTCTCAACGTTTACATTTAACTGAACGTGCTGCCTGCTGGAAGCCGGGGGCGTGATGGAGTATACTGGTTGGCAACGCATCAATTCTGTCAAAGCTAATTGATAGCTTCAGAGTCCTTATACAGTCTTTAGGATGGGGAAGTGTTAGAGAAGATTGCCGCACTGCGCTACCTCAGGCCAACACAGTACGCTGAGGCTCTGGACAGAACGCTGTCTTCCAGATGGAAATGACGTCATTTCTACCAAGCAGCATTACACTAGAATGAAGCGGGCATGGTACCCTGGTGGTACTTACTGCGTTGTCCCTGGCAGACTTTGTGACCTGGGGCAAATCCCGGGAACTCTCTGAGTACCACCCTCCTCATTTTCAACATGGAACAAGATTGCGGTTAGTGGCCAATTAGTTATTTTCCAAGACATCATCACGTGGATTCAAAGCTCCCGGGGTCTCATTAGGTCAAAGGTCAGCCTGGGCTTTTGTGCTGGAGCTGGTATGCTGTGATGGGACCTCTGCGTCCTCTAGTTAGGGAAAGCAGAGCACTTCCTGAGGCACCCAAGGTCGGCCTGTGTTCTTCTCCTTCATGCACTTTCTATTAAGGTTTTATGATTCAAGGAGTTGGAAGGTTGGGAGGGTATAGAAAAAACACCGAGGAGCTGAATTCACGGCAAAGAATAGATTAGAGGTAAATGTGCATCTGTGAGATGCGTAAGAAAGGCCGTTAAGGGTGATGGATGCCACACACAGGACACCCACCAGCACTCAAGCCCACGTGGAGAAGGAGGACAGTTGGAAAATGGAGATTAAAGTAGTTTTAGACATGTATTGTCTTCCTATGACATGGTCTCTCTGTCTCTGTCTCTCTCACACACACAAGAAATGGAAGCTATAGAAAGAGGGAAATTTACAGCCAAGGTAATATTTAGTGAGACTCATCACCCGTGGAGCGTATAGAAGGAAGGACAAACAACCTAGATGCTCTACAATATAAACTTTACTCTTCAGAAACAAACACCCATCCACCAAAAATGCCTACAGATGTACTTTCATTGAAAAATGAGGAAGATCCTATCTTCCCAAACCCAGTCAAGTACATAAATCTCGCAGGAAGCTATTTAAGGCCATTATCTCGTGCCTGAGACATTACTGTGAAGTCTGTGTTCCCTGCAATCATGTTTTAATTAGTGGGCACTCTTGGTCACAGAGGCCAATGAAGGAGGCCTGAGGGAAGAACTCTCTGGAGAGGAAGACATACAATTTGGTTCACAGTCTCTTACTTAGGAGAGGCAGGTTAGGGCTCCAAGGCCAGAGCTTCTTATTGTTGGGCCCTAGAACCTCCTGCCTAGACTCTTCGGATGCTCTTGCCTAAGCTTGCGTAATGAACTACAGTTCTGCCTCAAGTGCTGTTTCTTATGGTTTTAATTAGACCCGTGTTTATTAGATTCGTGGCTAGTGCCCAGGATGGGATGAGGGCGAGATACCTTTCCAGTTAGCATTTTCTCCCCTCATAATCAACGTCAAAACACTTCATGGTTTGTATACAATCCATTTGAGTAATGAGTGAGTCTCCAACTTAGAAGTGCTCTGTTTACTGTAGAGAAAGTTTCCTATCCCACAGTCTTTTGTCCTCTGCATGGGCTGCCCAGTCGCTTAGTTTATGGAACACATGGCAAAGGGTATGGAGAAGGTGGTAATTGCTATTTGAAAATTCCAGGTCATTAAACAAACAAACAGAAACGCTAAACTTTTAGAATTTCGTTTCTGTGTAAGCCCTTCAGTGTAACTATGGATCAGATCTACCAGAAGTAGATGAGCAGAATTAAAAATCTCACCAATTAAAAAAAATTACTTATATGACACACATTTTTATATGTATCTCAAGATGTGTTCTGTTAGTGAGATTATCTTAAATAAGCACATGGAATAATGGCAAAAATCTAAACCAAAAATGAATTAAAAATGAATTTGGAGGACATACTGCTCTATTCATCTTAACTTATCAAGCTTAACTGTACTCTTACTTTATCTAAGACTTAAGGATCCCCGGTAGGGTGACTAGATGATCTAGTGACCAAAGTGTCTATGTCGGAAGTGAATAGTTACTTTGGGTCAACAGGTGCAGTTGCTAGTTTTTAACGCTCATATATGTCACATGACTGCCTCCTTTGTGTCTGCCAGCACTCATATCAAATGTCCCCTCCCCAGAAGTCTTCTCTAATTAAAAACTTCTCTGCACAGAACTCTTTGGAAAAGTCTTTGCCTCTCCAGCCCAAGGTATGGTGGGATAAATCATGTCAGCATTGAGAACTTGTGTCTTTTCCTCTCTCACTATTAAAATAATAGAATTCCCCTGTTGTGGGGAGCTGTGGGCCTCTTCCCACAGCCCAGCTCCCGGCTGCCTGGCTAGCTTATGCCCCGAAATAACAACACACAAATTGTATTCTTTTAAACACTGCCTGGCCCATTAGCTCTAGCTTCTTACTGGCTAATTCTTACATCTGGATTACCCATTTCTATTAATGTGTGTAGCACCCCAATGTGCGCTTACCGCGAAGATTCTAGCCTACGTCCATCCTGGGTCGGAGCTTCATTGTGTCTGCCTCAGAGAGCAGAGCTACGTGGCGTCTGAGCTCACTTCCTCTTCCTCCCAGCATTCTGTTCTGTTTAGTCCGCCTACCTAATTTTCTGTCCTATCAGGGCCAAGGCAGTTTCTTTATTTAACCAATGACCTTCCTCCATCATTCCGCAACTCTTAGCTCAACTAGAGACCATGTTTCCAAGACAGTGCTGTAATTTGTTGAAGCCGTGTGATTCAGTGTGGGCCATGGGAGGGAGAGGAGCTTGGGCTCATTGCTTATAGGGCTTCTTTTTTTTAATTAATTAATTTATTTATTAAAGATTTCTGCCTTCTCCCTGCCACCGCCTCCCATTTCCCTCCCCCTCCCCCGATCAAGTCCCCCTCCCTAATCAGCTTGAAGAGCAATCAGGGTTCCCTGACATGTGGGAAGTCCAAGGACCACCCACCTCCATCCAGGTCTAGTAAGGTGAGCATCCAAACTGCCTAGGTTCCCACAAAGCCAGTACGTGCAAGGCTAATCAACCCAATTATAAAATGGGGCACTGAGCTGAACAGAGAATTCTCAACAGAAGAAGTTCAAATGGCCAAAAGACACTTAAGGTCATGCTCAACTTCCTTAGTGATCAGGGAAATGCAAATCAAGACAACTTTAAGATACCATCTTACACCTGTCAGAATGGCTAAAATAAAAAACACCAATGATAGCCTTTGCTGGAGAGGTTGTAGAGAAAGGGGTACACTCATCCATTGCTGGTGGGAATGCAAGCTTATAGGGCTTCTTAACAGAGGCACGTGCCCTGGACTTCTTCATTCTTGCTGGCTAAATGTAGACATGGCGCTGATGCACTGATCAGGCCATGTGCATGAGGACACTACCCTGCAGGGTGGGTGGGGAAACTGAAGGAAGCTTGGCCCTTGGAGGCTCTGGTCAATAGGGCCACCTTCACCTTGGGAACAGCAACAACAAAAACAACAAAAGGCGTGTCTATATTTTTTAGAGTGCTATATTGCGGTTTCTCTGTTACCAACTTTTATCTGTGTCCCAAACAGCATATGCTATGTCCCATCTCTACATTTCATTTTCTTTATGAATTACCCATTCTTTATTGCCCTCATTTATCTTTTTTAGATGTTTATTACTATGAAAGCACAAATCTTTTGTTAACATTTACATTCACGGTGGTTAGGAGAGTATCTACCACATAGTAGGTGCTCAATAAATATTTGTGGATTTATGCTTTACTAATTAGAAAAGTCACAGTTAATTAGTTGTAGAAATGCATTTTAATGGATTTTTTAAAAGGCAAAGGGTAACTGGACTTCTCCCTATAAGGACATGGCTATGGGGTTGAGTCACCATTAGCATCAAATAATTTTGTCTGACGTATCAGATCTCCAGTAGTAAATGCCAAGGCCTAGGGTGATTTGGAAAGCGAGGGTAATTTAGCTCACCTGTCCTTAGATAAGTAGGATGATGTGAGAAGAAAGAGTAGGGGAAGATTTTAAAAAATAGCACTCTTATTTTATCTAAGACTTAAGGATGGCAAGTGGGCGATTGGATAGGTCTTCTACTGGTCACACTGTTTACATTGGCAATAAATAGTTTACACTGGGTCAACAGGTGCAGTCTGTATACAGTGGCAATAAATAGTTACACTGGGTCAACAGGTGCAGTCTGGAATTGTCTTAGGCAGACCTTAGTTACATCCTATTTGGGCCAATTGACATAGAATACTTCCTTCCGTAAAGCTACGGACTACATCTAAGAAAAATGGCGCTCTCAAGTATTTAAAGGGGCAGTGAACTCACCAGAAAACACAGGCATGGCCCAAATGTTACCCCTACGTCTGGATGGTCTACTGAGACACAAGTAAGTTATTTCATGGGCCAGAGCCCAGAATTTTTACTCTGGATTAATTCTCCTTCGATCTGTTTATGGACATGAAGTAAAGGTTGATTATTAGGCAGCAGTTGGTACAAAAAGAAAATCTGGTTAAAAAGTCAAGGTCGGAAAGAGCTTGGAGCAGCAGAATTTTCCTGTTTTTGAGAAGGTTTACTTTCAGCAATGACCTAAAAGAAAAAGAACATGTTTTAGTATATCCATGAACCCAGAAGGGTAGCTTAAGTTCTCGGGGAAAGTTCTACTCAGAGAATCAAAGAAATGGGCAAGATAGGACGAAAATAAAGTACGCGCAAGAGAGAAGGTAAGGAAACAACTTGAAAGAAGAAAGATGTAAATAGAGCTGTCAAAACCATAAGGGGCTGTTACACATTAGGTTAGAGCCCACGGGACTTTGGGACGAGGTTCTTAGCAGGTTGTGCTACGGTAGCAGAGAAGCGGTATTCATTTGATCATTCACTCCACCTACACTGAAATGCCAGGGCTGACCAGGTGTTGAACTGGGCCAGAGACGCATCCTTTCACCCGAGCGTCAGAATCAACGTCAACACATCAAATGTACTCAAAGACTGCTCACATATATCCTCCACTTGCTAGAGCACAAAGAGTCACACAATTAAGGAACTTAGCCAAGAAAGATGTTTACAACTAAATCTGTTACAAGGGAAGCCACAGAGGAGGAGGATGCCATGGTAACGCATATTTACCCATTGCGCATGCTCTAGGAGCTTTGTGTATTCTAAGGAGAGACACAGGCTCTCTCACAATGAACAGGGGACACAGACTCCCACGAGGGCCATGCTCATAAAGAACCGAATGGTTTATATCTGGGCTTTACCAACTAGCGAAACTTAGCAGCAAAGATTTTAATTGTTGCGGAGAGCGATTAAGCAGATGAGAGTTTACTGAACCTTGAATAACAGTAGTGGGAGAAAATGAGGAAAAGCAGTCGGCAGTTTCTAGCTGGGAAAAATCCCAATTGGTTTCCCGAGAAACAATTCCTTTTAGAGAAGGCTCCAGATGACTTTGGGTCTCAAAGTGTGCCCTGTGTAAGAATATATGTAGCGAAAGTGCAGATTCCAAAGTCTGTCCCCAGAGATTTTTGATCTCTTAGGATCTAGGAAAGGGACTGAAATTTAAATTTTATTTTAAATAAGTTTGTTTCCCCGGGTGATTATTATGCAAATCACGAGTGGACCACCCTCAGAAGCAATGCCCTGGAAGAGCCTCGCCATTATCTTGGAGTCTCTCACGGGCCCGCGGGGACTCCGAGGCAGAGTTTTGGAAGCAAGCTGGCACAGGCTGCCAGGGAACAAGCCGCTGGCTTAGCGTTTCCATCCCTAATGAATAGAATCTGGAGCCTACAGTAGCTGGCACGCAAGTTAGCACTATTTTAAACAGGACCAAACAAATAATGTGCAGCTGGTAACTGCTACCTTGAGCGGCGCATCCCGCGGCAGTTGGTAGGCAATCTCTTGCAGATGTGGTGGAGCCCTGGCAATAAGCTCTCTCTAAAGCCGGCGGTGCTGATGTGGCGACAACCTGCTCCGAGGCTGATGTGACCGTTGCTTTCTCTTAAAGCTAGGATCGAGTAAATACACAATCCAGCTAACACCCAGTGCCTCGGCGCTTTGTCTTAGAATTTGGCTGTAGCACTAAATTACATGTGACTAGAACTGTCTAAAGCCGTGATTCTCAACCTTCCTGATGCTGGACCCTTTAATACGGTTCCTCATGTTGTGGTGACCCCCAGCCACAAAATGATTTTGTTGCTACTTCCTAACTGAAATTTTGCTACTGGTGTGAATCGCAATGTAAATATCTAGGTTTTCCCATGGTCAAAGGTGACCTCTGTGAAAAGGTCGTTTGACCCCTAGAAGGGTCGCGACCCACAGGTTGAGAACCACAGGCGTTTTTATTCTCTTCATGGACAATTTCAGTTGTTTTCCGATTCTACCACGCAGCACCCTGACTTTCATGACGCTTATTAACGATTTCTTTGGTCTTGTGTGTGTACATGCATGTGTTTGCATGTATGAGTGCGTGTTAATGCAAGCAAGTGCAGGTTCCTGTGGAGGCCAGAGAGGTGGGATCCCGCCCCCCCCCCCGGAGTTGGAGTTACAGACAGTACTGGTCCAGCTGACATAAGTGTTGGGAGCTAAACTTGGGGCCTCTATAAGAGTGGCTTACTCTCCTTAACCACTGAGCCACCTCTCCAGCCCTGACACTATTGTTTAGTGCCATAGGCTACCGAAATTCAGAGAACAGCCACAGCTGGTTTGTAATCCTGTTGAGGTTCTTATCTTTGCCTGTCTTTCCTGGGGGAGCTGGTGAATACAGCTGCGAGCATGTTTGTGAGTTGTGTTGCATCGGCACAACAGGAAGATACAAAGACATAAACATTGTGGTCCGCGCTGCTGACACACAGATCAGAGAAGGTAAAGATATCCATTGCCTGCAAGTGAACATAGACCCCCTGCTGACGGCCAACAGCTACCGAGTGTGTCTGTATTCTAGCACACTCATTGACTCATTCGGTTGGCAGGGTCTGGATCTGTAACTGTCTCCACTCGCAATGAAGACGATGCAGATGGGTTAATTATTTTACCTAGAACCACAATGTTCTAGAGCAGTGGTTCCCCACCTTCCTAAGGCTGTGACCCTTTAATACAGTTCCTCACTTGTGGTGAATTCCAATCACAACATTATTTCTGTGGCTGCTTCATAATTGTAATGATGATACTGTTATGAATTGTAATGTAAATATCTGATATGCAGGATAATTTTAGATGGCCACTGTGAACCCAAAGAGGTCATGACCCACAGGCTGAGAACTGCCACTCTCGAGTGGCAGGGTTACATCGGAGCAGGCAGGGTTTCCTCTAAAACCTCCTTCTAAATCCAACACTCCACCTCCAGCTTCTGTACCTCACTTTCAGAATCCAAATTTTCTAAGTATATGAGTAGATAAAAAAAAACTGGGTATATACATTTACAATAATTGACCTGGTGTCCTGATTACTTAACACACACACAGACAAAATGACATGGAAAAATAATTTATAGTTTTCCTTTGAAGTTAATTTTATTGTTTAATCAAAAGAACTAATTTATAATCATGTTTGGACTACAAAGCGAACAGATTGCTGTAAGGTGAAGAAGATACCAGGGACAGAAGAACAAAGGGCTTTAGGGGAACTTTCGGTGTAATGGAAATCAGAGCTGGTCACAATACTGGGTAGTTCTGGGCACCACATGGGTTTGTGTTGGTGGTGAGTACAACAGGGAGCATCAGAGATTGTCTGTGGAAGCAAATGGGGGGGGGGCACTGCAGCCAACCACTGATGCAAGTTAGACTGATTTGAAAGGCGGCACCAAAGACACAGGGCCCACTTGATAAGGATGCCAGAAGGCCCACGAGCATCTAAGCACCTGGTAAACGCTCCCTTTCCCTTTAAGGAAACTTACTCCTGCATTTCCTGAAAGTTACAGCACATGACTTAGACACAACTGTGTACCAGAGCTTGGCACCAGTTCAGAAGCAAATACCTGGAAAAGAGAGAGAAGGTCCATTAGGGATTTTGGAGAGGATGGGTAGAAACCATACCCAGGATTAAAGGACAGCTGTCATGGGGGCAGCAGCCAGATGTCAAGGGCGTTGCCATGGAAAGCATAGTCCACGAGCCTGTGCCAAGATGTGGACCTTTTGTTACAGCATCGTGAAGAGACACGAACCAAAGCCGAGAGTCCAGAGATTTTCATACCGATTGAACATTGACACAAAAGCGAACTATCCAACAGGCAATGAACCAGACAGACGGCTCTCAGAGGAAACACAGTGGCCGATGAAGGCACTGGGCATCCTTAGCCATTAGAGAAACACAAATTAAAACTACTTCAAGCCTCTACCCCACCCCAGTCAGAATGGCTGTCTTCAAGAAAACAAGTGCTAACACATTCTGTTACGGACGTGGGGAAGAGGAACTCTCATTCACTGTTAGTAAGGGTGTAAACTGGTACAGCCCCTAGGGAAATCAGTGTGGAAGTTCCTAAAAAACAACCTAAAAATAGCACTGCCACGTGACCCAGCCATATCATTCCTGGGCAAATGTCCCAAGGACTCCATATCCTACTGCAGAAATACTTGCACATGGTTGCTGTTCTGTTCATAACAGCAAGGAAGTGGAATCAGGCTAGACGCCCATTAACAAATGGATGGGTAACCCAAGTATGGGATAGACGTACAATGGAATTTCCTTCAACCATAAGGAGAAATGAAATTATGGAAATTTGAGGAAATGAATGGAATTGGAGAATATTAAATTAGCTGAAGTATCCCAGGCTCAGGAAGACAAATACCACTTTCTCTGTCCTATGTGGATCTCAGATTCTAATTTTTATATTTGCATGTTTATGTGGGAGTGAGTGTGGGTAGAAGTCAAGAAATGAGAAAAGGGGCATGAGGTCCAGAGGAGAGAGCCTTCAAAGGCGTGGAGAGGACAACAGAGCATTGGGATATGAAATTAGAAGGGCACTTTAGTGGCGGAAGGGTATAATAGGAATGGAGTTGGTCAACAGGAAGACTGGGAGAGGGATGGATGGGAGTGAGAAGAACAGTGAGAAGGGTCACCCAAAGTTTATAAGAAAATGCCACAGGTAACCTCTTACCTTAATGCTAATTAAAAAATAAAATAGCATCAAATCCCCAACAAGTTATCCTCAAACTTAACAGCTCTAAGTAGCAAGAAACATTTAACAATTCATGTGGTTTCTGTAGCTGAGGAACTCAGGATCAGTTTAGTTCGTTGTTTTTAGCTGAGGAACTCAGGATCAGTTTAGTTGGTCGTTTCTAGCTGAGGAACCCAGGATCAGTTTAGTTGGTCGTTTCTAGTTGAGGATCACCCATATGTCATGACATCAGATGGGGTTCACTCATGGGAAGGCTGGAGCAAGGAGTCTGGTTCCGAGATGACTCACGCTTCTGTCTGACAGGCGTGTTCGATTTTTGTCACTCTAACACAGCAGCTGAGAAGTTTTGCTCACGGAGAGAAGAGGTTTATTTTGGCATTTAGTTCCAGAGTCTTGATCCATGATTCATTGACCCTGTTGTTCTGGATCTGTGACAAAGCAGCACACGGCAGGCATGCCTAGCAGTGCAAACCTGTTATCCGTATAAGCGAAGAAGCCAAGTGGGAAGGCCAGACAGGTCAAGATGTCCAAATTCCCATTGGGACCACGTTCCCATTAACTTAAGATCCTCCTACAAGGCTCTACCTCCTCAAGTAGTGGTTCTCAACACTCTAATACAGTTCCTCATGTTGTGGTGACCACAACCATAAAATTATTCTTGTTGCTACTTCATAACTAACTTTGCTATTGCTGTGAATCATCATGTAAATACCTGACATGCAGGACATCTGATTTGCGACCCCTGTGAAAGGGTTGTTTGACCCTGAAAGGGATCATGACCCACGAGTTGGGAATTGCTGTCCTGAAGTTACCACAACCTCCTAACAGCACCTCCCTGGGGACCAGGTCTTTCTTTCACAGATGGATTTTTTTTTAAAAAAAATAGACATTCAACCCCCAAACTCCAGCACTAGAAATCTTTAGTGCTTCTCTGTAACGGTGCTCATGGGTCCTCATGACATGACAGCTGGAGGTTCCAGAGTGGGCAATGCAAGGAAGAAAGGAGGAAGTTTCAACACTCTCTCTTCACACCTAGCTTGAGCACTTCAGGTCATCTCCACCAAGTCCTATTTGTTAGAACTGAGCCTGCAGCAAGTCCCACTGGCTCTCAGAGGGGGCAGGGCGGAGTTGGGCTCAACCTTTTGACGAGCGAGCTGTCAACATTTACAGTGACTGAAAAGTTGACTCAGTTGGTGAAGTCTTGGGAGCATGCGGACGTGAGTTGGGAAGCCGTAGAACTCACCTCTAAAGCCAGATGGTGTGAGTGGTAGTATCTTCGGTGCAGCAGGCTGGTAGATGCGTGGAGTTGGTAGACGCTGGGCAACTAGCCTGGCTTACTTGGTAAAGCAAGATTCAGTCTCAAACAAAAGGTGGAAGCTGTCTTCTGACCTCTACATACACAGGAGCACACATGTATGCGTGCACCCTCATACTTAGACCCATCTGTTCCAAAGGGATTCTTGATCATCTGTGTATCCTCCTTAATACCAAGAAAATTTTATAAGTTAAAAACGGAGTAATTTGCAACCAAGGCATATAAAAAAGAGATTAAAATTCTACTTAAAATAGTCATGTAACTATGTACAATTCATATTGAAATGTTTTAAACTACCCCTGGAATTATTTTCACGGCTCATGTCCAAAAAAATTAAAGTTTATTTTCATTTTCCTAATTTCTATGATTGTTACCTAATAATTAAACTATCTGAATATCAATTTCACATTAAGAAAAAGATGAGATCTTTGTTAATTCTGTAATTTGAGATTATTTTTTATTCAAAGGACTCCTGTTGAAATACAGGCTAATTTTATTTTTCATATTTTAAGCTAAATAATTGCTATTCAAGTTATTAATTGTGAAGATTGTTAAAACTTGAGAAGTTGTTGCTACAGTTTTTTTTAAAAGGATGTAATATCTCCTGTAATACAGATCCTGTTGTTTTAAGGAAAGTGACACATTTCTCTGTCTTATTTAACAGGATCTAAATAACAATGGTCTGGCACTTGTCATTGACAGTTAAAAGCTCTGGCTCATACTGGACATGTGACTCAGTGATGGAGCTCCTGCCTTACATGCCCGGGGACCTGGGTTTGATCCCCAGCATCATAAAGAACCAAAACCACAAACCAGCCAAACCGGCATCTGATAGCACAGCTGTTGCTTTTCTCCTTTAATTCATATCCCCACTTCACGTGACCCAGAAAAACACTTTGGTGAAAATTATTTCTAATTAAAACCTCCTAGTGGTCTGCTTCCCATAGTTCTCTACTAGGAGAATATCTAAGTAAATGGAAGTTTTGGTTTATATTTTGTAGTGTGTATTTCTGTGTGTAGTGTATGTGTAGATAGTGTATTTGTATGTGTGGTATATGGATGTGTAGTATGTGTACATATAATGTATTTGTGTATGTTGTATTTATAGGTGTGTACTATGTGTGCATATTGCATTTATGTGTGTGTGTAGTGTATGTGTGTATAGTGTATTTGTGTATGTGTGTGGTATGCATGTGTAGTATATAATGTATTGTGTAGTATATGTGTGTATGTATATGTAGTGTGTGTGGTATATGTGTGTAGTATGTGTGCATATCACATTTCTGTATGTGTGCAGTGTATGTGTATAGTGTATTTGTGTGTGTGTGGTATGTGTGTGTAGTATGTGTGCATATAATGTATGTGTGTATATTGCATTTGCATGTGTGTAGTATGTGTGCATATCGCATTTATGTGTGTAGTGTGTGTATGTGTGTGTAGTATGTGTGTGTAGTATGTGTGTGTAGTATGTGTGTATATTGTATTCATGTGTGTAGTATGTGTGCATATCGCATTTATGTGTGTAGTGTGTGTATGTGTGTGTAGTATGTGTGTATATTGTATTCATGTGTGTGTAGTACGTGTGCATATCACATTTATGTGTGTGTATGTGATGACCAGAGATAGAGTCAGCTGGCTTCCTCTGTTGCTCTCTACCTTATCTCTATGAGACGGGTCTCTCACTCAGACCGGCTCGACTGGTTGGCCAGAGAGCTCTGAGGATCTACAGCCTTTCCCCTAGAATTGGAGTTATGGGTAGGCCATGAGTTGACGTGGCTGCTGGAGACACGAACTCAGGTCCTCATGCTTGTGTGCTAGGCTCACTACCTCCTGAGCCACCTGCTCAGCCCCTGAGTAATACAAATTTTGGTATTAAACAATTGCTACCAGGAGAACATAATGCTGCTTTGAAGCACAGCTTTCAAATACTCTCCTCTGTGTTCACCAAAGGGTTTTTTTCTTACATTTTTTTGGCAGCAAAGCAAAAATTCAGATTTGGCTCAAGTAGAAATACAGATGTTTCAAACCGTAGGTGCTCAGGGCCTTGCTGAACAGTATGAAGAGAATTTCAGGGATGATGTGCAGGGCAATGGATATCTTGTAGCCATCTGAACTGGCCCTAATCAGCTTTGGAATTTTCCTGAAAATTGACCTTAAAATAACAAAGCAAAGCAAGACCAGGGAGCTTTACAGCTATTGTATGGAGCAGGTACCCTCTGGGAGGGAGCAGGACCCCTCTGGGGGGACCGGGGCACAAATCCGCTAATTGTGCAGCAGTAGAGATTGTAACTCAATGTAAATATTCTTCCAGTCACCCAGTGAGATCTTAGCAGATTTCATAGGATTCTTTCCATCGTCTCTGATTAAAAGCTTCAATCTAAATTCTGTGCATGTTTATTTCCTTGTCTTCTTTTCCTTTTTGTGGGGCTAGGTATCAAACCCTGGTCCTCACACTTGGGAAGCAAGTGCTCTATTAGTGGCGGCATCCCCCAGCCTCTGAACTCTTTCCATCTCTCTTCCTATCCCCTCCCAGGGCAGGCTTCAGTCTGGGTTTCAAGGTCTGGGAATCAGCTCTCCTCAGCTTTGTTACTCTGCTCAGTCACTCCTCAGGAGCAGGGCCCAAGGGACGTGGTCCATGACAGGCTAATTTCCTCTGTAGTCTTCTACACGCAGCTATAATGGGAAGGAAGAAGAAAAAAAAGAAAAAGAAAAAAAGAGGGAGAGCAATAAGCCAAGAGTAGTGATACAGCCCTGTAATTGCAGTACTTGGGAGGCTGAGGCAGGTCTCCAATTTAAGATCAGTCTTGGCTATGGAAGACCCTGCCACGCAACACAACAAAACAAAGCAAATAAATGAGAAGGGTTGTCTTTGGTTAATGAAGATGCTGTCTTTCTCTCCCTGATTGTTTTCCCACAAATTAGTAGAATTTGTTCAAAAGCCATCTTTCTATGGAGTCACACGTGGGATCCCCCAGTTTCTTCTTGAGGTAGACCCAACTTTCTTTTTGACCTTTGGATGTTTTGGTGTTTGTCTTTCTGTAGTCTTTGAGAAGAGGTGACGAAGGAGACTTGGTATTTGGACACTTATTGAGGGTGACTTTAGAATACATAACTCCTGAAGTCTATTGTTGTCTGTTGTGACTTCTGCTCACCATTTTTCTTTTATGATGCTTTGTTTTAGAGAATAGTGTGCTCAGGTTATGCAGATGGGTCTCTCCAGCTCAACTGGGATCCCGTGGTCAGTCACGGAACTGGGTCCTAAAGGGAAAATGAAACACCACTTCTTCACTGTGTACTTGCCCACAGCTCTGATTAATTCAAAATAGAGAAACTAACTAGAGTTTCTAGGTACACCAATGAGGAGAAGATTAGAAATCTCATCTTAGTGAGGCATTGAGCAGAGTAGCAAATAAGCTTAGCTTGAGAATAAAAGATTCAGCGATTACGGAATAACTCTCTTTAAAAATGGGGCAGATGCTTAGGCCATGGGGACTGAAACCCATTCACATGAGACGGTTCGAGGATACCCATTTTATTCTATATAAAAAGGTCTGAGACCTAAAGCTTTCTAAAGACAAGATCAACTATCTTAGGAGACAGGGAAGGTGAGTGTAATTGAGTATCACTTGGCAAGGATGCTGTCAGGGGATTTCAGCAATAGGATGAGCTGCACATCGCTAGGTGACTGTCAATATCTTTTGGTTCTTTTATTTCACAGACTGACACCACTTTAGTGGTTATTTTTAGGAGCATTTGGAATGTCAATGGATCTAGTATAGAACTTTCAGCATCTGGATTTTCATCTAGGAAACAATGAAGTTCTTTGCACTAAAAAGAGTCACAATATTTTAATTAGATAGTGTTCACTCTTCTTTTCTTTTTTATTTATTTTTTGAGAATTTCATACACTGTGTTTTTATCATATTTGTTCCCTTCCCCTAACTCCTTCCATATCCCCGTCACCTCCTAATCCATTCAACTTTCTGTGACCTCTCTCTCTTCATCATAGAAAATCCCATGGAGTCCAGTTTGTGTTGGGTGATTACTCCTGCACATGGGACTGTCCTTGGAGTGTGGTCTTTATACTAAGTGCCACTTCCATGAAGGAAACTGACTTTCCCACATTCAGCAGTAATCATACCACATTTTAAAATATTCCTCATGATAGTTAGATAGCATTAATAAAGCCATTATAAAATCTGTACTAAAATAAAGGAATATTTTAAATGTGAAGATCACAAAGGCTTTTTAAAATAAAAAAATGAGAGAACAACAAAGGAAAGTAAATGTTTTTATTATGTAGAAACATAAAACTGAGAAACCACTTAATTAAAGATAATTGGCAATCCATGCCAAATAAGTGTTTGATTTCTTTACCTATAAGAGATCATTAAATTAATAGCAAAAATTAAGTAACAAAGTAGACAGAGGCACAAGCATACAAATCACAAAAGAGAAAAATCAAACGGCAAATCACATATGGAAAAACTCCCAGCTTCATTAAGAAGCAGGAATTAGAAGGAAGCGCATCTCGCCTTGTGAATCACCAAGGATGTGCTGTGAAGGAGGAACACACTGATGAGCAAGGCAGAAGCAATCGGTTATGTTTGTCAAGAGCTTGAAGCTGTCGCAGTTTCCTGCTCTGCGATGGCATCTCTAAAATCTACCTTGAGAAAACGAGAAAGAACAGAACAAAACGTTTGTGCTTTTGCAGAATATTGGTACTCACACAAAATTAAAAATAAGAATTCAGCCAGCAGTTAGCCAAAGTGCAGCTTTTTCACATGAAGGGATACTACGATGGAAATATCATTATATTTCTGTGCTGGTTTTTATTAAAATGGGCGAACAGATTAAAGTATATAATAATTTGCAATATGCTTTACAAAAATGGCTAGAGGAAGAGTCATCAAAATATTAACAAAACACTCAGTGGGACAGACAGTGTTAGTCTTCATTGGACCCAACTGGATAAACGCAGCCAAATTCCCATTCCTTGGCTCCTTTTGTTCTCGGCACCATGCGGCTTGCCACCCTTCTGTTAACTCATCATTTCCTCAGTCAGAAGACAATCAATTTAATTTGATTACCTCTTCTCTTTTCCATTAGTGATAGCAGCAGGTAACCTTGATTATGCATGACGCATCGTGGCCTCTTCATGAGATTAGGAATCTCTGGATTTTATTTTTTCAGGCACCGATCTGTAAACACTTTGGGTTCTGCTGCAGGTGGCATTTATTTTAAAGTTGATTTTCCTGGGTTTATTACAACAAGACATCATTTTCACAACCAATTGGCAAGCCCAAAGGCTATGTGTTTTGAGCCTATAGCCTGTTTCAAGCTGGCCACACCACCTGCTCACTAGTCACCTGGCCAGCCTTCGATTTCCTGGGCTCTGTGGAAAGCTAAATTCTCCAGCAATCTAACCTACTTTAGAAATCCTGGCTGTGGATGAAGAGTGCAGATGGTTAGGGTTTCCTCTGCTTGCTCATCACATGCCATGTGATACGCCCTTGTCATTTTAGAGCCATTTCCTTTCCTCGGTGCCATAGCTAGAAAGCACAAAGGCAGCCGGCCTGCTTCCCGTGTCCCTGACACCAACAGGCCATGAGCTTTGTTTGGCAGTCTCTTTCTTAGGAAGCTCACACAGACTCCTGGCAATCACCTGGCAATCGCAAGGGCTTTGTGACACCTTCTGTTTACCAACGTTTGCCAGAGATGCACACATTTCTAACTTTTCCTCACTTCTGAAGATCCAGGCGTCTGTTCATCTCGGTTGTAGGCCCCAGGCCTTGCTCCTCAGCCTTCCCTTAGAGGTTATCATAGCCACACCTGCCTGTTGCTTTAGCCCAAATGAATTCCCGTGTAGATATCAGAATCCATTTTGTGTGATGAAGCGTCTTGTTTCCAACTCTCTTTTGCAGCTGGGTCTTCACATTTCAGTTTGGTCCTAATGATGTTTATTCTGTTCTTTTCACAAGGAAGATCATTTTTAATAGAAAAGATAAATCCAAATTGAATGAAGTCGTTGCTTTGCGATGTAATTTGTTTACTGTGAGCCACTGTCTTCCATAGGTCAAGACCTAGCCTGTTCTTTCTCTGAAATAGTTTGTTAAGCATTTTCTATACGTCTCGGCTACTGAATTCTCCAGGAGATTTGTGACAGCCTTCAACTGTGACCTCAGGCAAACTGCTTAACTCAGTTTTCTTGTCCCTGAAAAAGCTAATAATCACGGCACTTATTATAACATGAAAATTTAACAAGTCAAAGGCTTAGGAGTAAGCAATATGCTCATTAAATATATATGCTGTATTCCCTCGTGAACCTTTTCCATTTAAAAATATTCTATCTCTTTCATTCAGTCTTTGGGATTATTGTTGCTGTTGTTATTATTATTATTATCATTGAGTGGTCAGAATTTCTTTTATTAATAAATGCTATAGAATAGCATCAGTTGCTTATGAGGTAAATAAAATATAATCAATCATTTAATTTGTTCCTCATTAGTAATTTCTTTACATTTTGTAGTCATTTTGATCATCACTCACTAAACCTGTAATGCTATTTATGAATAAGAAATTGAAATGTGTTTATGAACTCCATGGGTGATAGCCTTTGAATCCATTTACTTTTTTAAATAAGAAAATAATACATGGTGACTGGGAGATGGTTCAGTCAGCAAAGGGCTTACATTGCAAGCATGGGGTCACGAGTTCAATTCCTAAAACTCATATTTAAACAAACCAGTCAGGTGTGGTGGTGTGCACTTGTAATCCCTCACTAGGGAAGCAGAAAAAGGCCCTGGTGTTCCTGGCCAGCCTGGCCACTCTATTTGGTAAGTTCAGGGTCAAAGAGAGACATTCACTAGACAACAAAGATCGACAGTCCCCAGGGCCCAAAGAGTGACACCTGAGGCTATCCTCTGCCTTCCACACACATGTGCATGCACAGTGCACCCACAGCCGCAGGGAAACACATCCATATACACACATGGAAAAAACCCCAACTAACTAAATAGCTGACATAACTTCCCGCTGTAACAGAGAATAAGAATGATTAATAATATCAGTCGATTTTTAAAAATTGGAGTATATTTTTTGTCTAACTTTAAAAATTTATATATGCCACTTTCTGCGTTCCGTTTTTGTGATTTTTCCAAATTTAATAAACAACTATTTTCAATAATTAGCTTTATTGGCTAGATCTTGTCAATTTATTACAAACCAGAGAAACCTGGAAGAGAGAATATCAACCAGGAACTGACTCTATCAGATTGGCCTTTGGGATATCTGTAGGGAGCTCCTTCTTGACAGATATTGATGGAGAAGGGCTCCTCTCACTGTGAATGGTGCCGACCCTGGACAGGTGACCTGGGATACGTATGAAAGGTATCTGTGCAAGCAATGGGGAAGCAGCCAGTAAGCAGGGTTCCTTCATAGCCTCTGCTTCAGTTCCTGCCTCCAGGTTCCCATCTTGAGTTCCTGCCTTGGCTTCCCTTGATGAGGGACTGCTACCTATTAGCCAAATAAACTCTTTTCCTGCCTTCAAGTTGATTTGGTCAGTGTTTTATCACAGTGATGGAGAAGTGAACTACGACACTAACTTTTTACCAGATCGGGTAAAGAAGCTGAAATGGAGACATTTAATGTTTGTATCTCTGTGCTGGCTAAGTTTATGTTGGCTTGACACACAAACTAGAGTCATCTGAAAGGAGGAGACCTTAAAGGAGAAGATGGCTCCATAGGATCCAGTGTAAGTCGTTTTCTTAATTGGTGATTGATGGGAGGGTCCAGCCCATTGTGGGTGGTTCCATCCCTGGGCTGTGGTCCTGGGCTCTAAGAAAGCAGGCTGAGCAAGCCAGGAGGCGCAAACTAGTAAGCAGCAACCCTCCATGGCTACTACATCAGGGTCTGCCTCCAGGTTCCTGCCTTGTTTAAGCTCCTATCCTGATGTTCTTCAACGATGGACTGTGATGTGGAAATGTAAGCCAAATAAAGCCTTCTTTCCCCAACTTGCCTTTTGGTCATATTGTTTCATCACAGCAATGGAAACCCCAAGACAGTCTCTATGATGTGATTCTTAAACGCATAGACACACAGTCTGCTTCTTTCTTTGAAGGATGATGTAAATCTCAACTTGCTAAATTCTTAAAGCTTCCTCCTCCCTTAGGAGTATTAATGGAGTAGCTCTGCAGAAGAACGGATAGAAAAAGACAAGATCTCCTGAGTAAATTGGGAGCATGGGGACCTTGAAAGAGGATTAAAGAGGGAGGGGAGAGACAGGGAGGGTAGCAGAGAAAACTGTGGAGCTCAATAAATATCAATAAAAATATATTTAAAAAGGAGAATGGATAGAACGTTTTCGTGATTTAGAAAATG
This sequence comes from Microtus pennsylvanicus, assembly GCF_037038515.1. NCBI lineage: Eukaryota > Metazoa > Chordata > Mammalia > Rodentia > Cricetidae > Microtus > Microtus pennsylvanicus. The sequence continues at coordinate 27,140,714 of NC_134599.1, forward strand.
CAGGCTTCTTTGGAAACCTTCTAGGCGGGATTCAAACAAAGTAAAGAATGGAGCACCATGTAAGTCCTTAGGAAATGAATCATTCACCTCTGTGGAAGCGGGCGGGATACTTCCAGCTTCCAGTCAGGATGGCAGTGTGGTGTGAAGTGTGCCTGTTTCCTGCTGGCGTTTCTCATCTCTCTGAGTGAGCTGCCAAAGGGAGGCCAGCAGCAAACCTTAATGGCAATTGCACACTCATCACTTCTGCTCCCCAGGAGCCCACTTAAAAGCTTTTCCTGCACTGGCCTACCTTGCCGCCTTTTCTTCACTAGGAGGCCTTATGCAGCCCCCTGACATTCTGGCTTAATTGAGATATTTGCTACATCTCTGGTCTATCTTAAATGCCTTCTGCTACCTATGTCTTAATCAACAACCAAAGCTTTACTAATTAGCATACTGATGAAAAAAGCGTTTTTAATGGGTGAAACTGGCAACTTGCTAATTAGAATAAGTGCTGGAAAGGGAAGCTCATTGGTGCAATTAAAAGTATTCAATTTTTGGAGGTTGGTTAAAGTATAATAACGGCACTGTCTCGATCCTTGCCTGACTAGGGTTTCAGAGGCTGCCCAGGTCTGTTTCTTCTCACTTCTACATTGATGACAGTCTTTAGTTGCTTCTGTATCTAGCCATTGGTTGGGGACAGAATTTCTTGACCTCAGCCTTTGTTATATTTTGGACTGGATAATAAACGGTCTTAGGGTCTGTCAGATGCTTTGTATGATATAGTGATCTTTAGAAGCTGGGAATATACTGTCTCCCTTACAACAGTGAAAACCTGTTTCCAGTTGTTGGCGGCTGTCCCCTGGGGACCCAGTCACCCCAGTTGAGAGCGAGTGGTTCGGCAGAATTTCTAATCATGTGGTCTGAGAAGAGAGAATGGACTTCTGCACAGGACTATGTCACCAGGGGCAGAGAAGCTAAAGGTAGCTCTGACTCAATTTCCAGAGTAGGTCGTTTGATTAGCTTGCATCAGCTATGCTTGTAGATAGTGATCGGGTGAGTCTCCTCCTGAGGCTGAGCCTTGTGTTGGTTAGAATCTAGTAAGGGAATGAAGCTGAGGAGAGTGAACTCTCTCTCTCACAGACTTTTTTGGTTGCTTATGTTATTTGTGGTCAAGTTGATATTGCCAGTTGGCAAAGGCTCTCATGCCAGTGACTGGTTTACACGTTTCCACACAACTCATTAAAAGACAAGTGCAATGACACTGGAATGAAGGCTTCACTGAGGCAGGTGGGGGTGGGGAGGGATTCCTTTGGAATCAGTTGATGGTGTTGAGATTGACCCCACAAAGGTGAAGGTGAACTGTGAGGGACTCCCGGTTGTTCCCTGAGCTGTGTGGGGTGTTGCCGTTGGCTTCCAGGGCTAGTTAATGGGAAGGGTTTGTGTGCTTGACTGTAAATTGGCCAAAAGTTTCTAGATATAGATGGTGATTTGTAATCCATACCAAGAGGAAAAGAGTACAAGAGAAAGGGCTCGATAGGGAAGCAGCGGAGAGCGCGGCTGAGAAAACAGAAAACACCAGAGCCATCTGGATCATCCATCTGAATATCTCCTGCCAGGCTTGAGACTGGCCCAGTATCAGCCTGCAAGTTCACTGGTAAAGTCCGGCTCAGATACCAGCTTCAAATTTATGCAAGTCCTCCGTCTTGAGTCTCCATGGATGCTTCTTTTGGAGTTTCCTTGCCTTGTCTGGGTGTGAAGGCTGAAAGGAACGGTGGTGATGGTGGTGTAGCAGCCACCATGAAACCCTCCCCAGGACTCGGCAAGAGCTTTTCCAGTGATCCCTGGAAAAGCTCAAACAGAGGCAGGGCTACTTCTGCCCCTCTAGTTTATCCCAAGAGTACTTGTCCTGGGAAGCTGAAGGCTCCCTTTAGAAGGCAAGGCGATCAGCATGCCACTGTGCTCAGCTTTAGGCAGCAGCTACAGGTCCCAAAATAATAGTCAAAGTCTAGTTAGCATCGCACTACAGCAATGACAGGGCTGAAACTCAAAAGCTGGAGCTCCCCAATTCTCATATACACCCCTTATTTTTGCCCTCTTTCCATTAATCTTCTCTTCCACAAAAAGTGAAACATGAAAAATACAGTAAGCCCTGTCTAGGAGCTACTCAGAATGGCCGGCGAGATATACAGCATAATTTTGCATTTCATCAGAATCCTCGAAATAAAAGAGTTCCAACTTTGTAAACCAAGCTGAAATAACCTTGGGCATCATATTCTTCTTCCTGAAGGCAGCTGCTGCCATGTCACTGGTTTGGGCGTTCATGATTTTAATTATGTGTTAGCGAGCAGACTAGCCCTGTGTTCCATTTACTGACTTAAATTTCATGGTGTGTGTGTTCTGAAAGTTGGTCTTTATTCAGCATCGTGCTTTTGAAATACTTCTCAATACAGAAAAATACATTTGCATTTACTTCTGTTTCAGGAATTCATTGTATTATCATTTCATGATTCCATTCACTCGCATGTTTGGACATTACATTAGGGTTATTCGTTGTTACTGTTGGGTGCTAAAGTACAGCATCCCTTATGGGCATGTGTAAGGTCTTTTCTGGTTCATGTTGCTAAAAGGAGTCGGATTCATTTTCTAAGTCATATATGTAACCACACCGTGATTTCTATATTATGGTGTACCAATTTGTCTTAATAGGAGGTGTGTGTGTGTGTGTGTGTGTGTGTGTGTGTGTATGTATGTGTTTTGTTTTTTCTACAGAGAAGTATGATAGCCTCTACAGGACACATGTGTGCTGGTTGTTCTGTGTTGTGTGGATCGATTGAAGAAAGAGGTCACTTCATGATGAACTTTTTAGTCTTCTAGTGTGACAACAGAAGGCCCAGCCTCTGATGGACCTAACCGCAGACAGTCATACAAAGTTATTTTTATTTATTGATTGTTGCACAAAGTTGTCTTGGGGGTAAACAAGTCCCTAATACCGAAATTCCTGATCTAATCTATATGATTTTCTGAAGGCAAGCCCCTGTTGCTTTATCGCTTATTGGGTACTGTTTGCAGTATCCAATAACCCAAAAGTTTGTTTCAGGCATGTCAGAGCATCTTGTGACCAAAGTCACGTAGAGGTTGTAAAGCTGCCTCAGAAAAACAGCTCAATAAATCACAGAAAACAATCACTGATATCCAGCAAGATTTCTTCAAGGTTAAAGCACTTCTAGAAAACAACAATTTTGTTCTCATGTTTACCCTAGATATAGTGGCTCTGATAGATTCCTACAACACTCGTGAGTTCCCTATAGTGAGTGGGATCTCTCATTGGTAATCTGAGTAGTATATTGAACTCAACAACCACTTAAAAGTGGGGGAGCACCCTTTTAGTGAAATAAAATAAGGAAAAATATATCCTACTGAATCTTTAGCAGCCAATCTCAATTTTGATACCAGAACAGGTGGAACACATCAAGCAATATGAAGTCAAAACATGGTACAGATGACTGGTTAGGACTTTCTATGTAGGGCTATCGTATTTTGCATCGTAGCATTTCTGGCTATTAACTTGCCTATATCTGGAATTAACTAAAACCCAAAAAAATGGAGGGCACAGCTGTGAGGGATTTCCGCTTAGTTTGAAATGGGAATAGCTACTTCTAATCCCATCTTTGAGGTAGGAATAATATACTTTTAATTCAGATCTTATTTGGACCACACCTTCTGCTGAAAGCCTATTATAAGGACATGGGAGAAGGAAGGTTTTGCTCTTTGTCTGCTTGCCCTCACCTTGCTTGCAAGTCCATTCCATCGCTGGTGTCTAGGCCTACTTCTTTAGGATTCTGGCATATACTGAAGATCATCCAAGACATCAGCCTCACGGACTGAACAACCCCTGGATTCTTGGACATGCTGCTCATAACCAGCCATTGTCGGGTTAGTTAGACCACAGCCTACAAGGTATTCTAAGGGATCCTGATTGGTGCAGGATGTTTTAGCATTGCTGACCATGAACAGTGGTGCTGTGCTTGTCTGTATTTGAAGAGCCTCAAACTTAGTCATTTCAAAACCAAACTCTGCACAGAGAGAAAATGTTTAAGAAGAAGTCTGAGGAAGGAGCACAAGAACACTGACACCTGAACAAATGACTGAAAGAAGTGTTGCATTGCCAGCCTCCTGACGTAAGGGGGACAATGATTCACAGCAAAATAGGAACCTTACTAACTCCAAGTTGATAAATGTATTATAAGAATTTGGGTTTGAATGTATTTGAGAATGGATTTAAATTCTCTTATTTATTTTGCTCATTTCTTTCGACATATGGACGAGACTGACCTGTGATAAAACTCTCGTGTAAATTCAGCGCAACTCTAAGTGCTATGACTTTCAAAACTATGATCCCAAGCTTGGAAGAAGGCAGAGGAGATGATTACGTGTTCTTTCTGCACAATGCTGGGTCTTGTTTTCTCTCCGGTTGGCCCTTTTGTGGCTCCATAGGAGTGGCTGAGTTTGTAGATTTAAATACAAATAATTTATGTTCAGTGAGATGAATAATCCCAGTAATTGTGTCTACAGTATTTTCTGACACTAGCTAGTATTTTGTTTAGTTTTGTTTAAATCTAACCAAGCAGGCTTTTAAATTGCGTTTATGTACACAGCTCCTCAAATCATACTGTTCGCTCAGGGAGCTGAGGGATGAGGATATAGCTTAGAGACAGAACATTTGCCTAGCGTGCTCCAGACATTGGGTTCTCTCCCTGGCAAATGAAATAAGAATAGAAAGTTAAATACTTAATTGAATAAAATCTATGTTATGTATTCATTCATATGGACAGTTGCTTATAATTTTAGTTTTTATCCACTGCCGTCTCAGCAAGTCATAGGTTACTTGGCAATGGTTCTTTAGTAGTACTTAAAAAAATGGCCTGACTCCCAAAGAGGCCTCAATGGATTACGTTGCCCTTGGAGCATCAATCTGCATCTCATCAGAGAGCCATGGGAAACTGGACCCCAACCCCTTCTACTTATTTCATGAGACAGGGTCTCACTATGTTCCTAGGCTGTCCTTGAACTCCCGAGCTTCCCTCCTTTGCCCTCTGCCTGTTGGGGTTGCAGCCACACATCTCTATGCCTGGTAATTCTTAGATACTTTGGAAAATCAGTAGCATGGAAACACTCTGCAGTAGATAACTGTCATTATTCATCAGAGCCATACTCCTATGAAATGCTCTATGGTGCTGTTTGATATATTAACATGTGTTTCCTGGCCTCCTTGAAAGCTGGACTGTGGATGTGTGGCACACTACCCAAGCCTGTAAATTAGGAACTAGTGTCTCATGAGGACAGATTCTGCAGGGAATCCTTTCAGGGGAAGGCACTGTTTCTGGTGTGATTAGTTATGGCTGAGGCGAGAGGACAGGTCAGCTCTTGGAATGGGGTAGTGAAATGACATCAATTCTGTGCTTGACTGGACAGCCTCGATCCTCTCTAGTGGTGCAGCGTAACTGACTCCCCAGCTACCTTGGAAATGTGAACCGCCCGCTCATCCCAAAACTTCTTCCATCAGCTGGAATGAGATGCTCTGAACAATTGTAGTAATAGGGAGCAGTGGGGCTGAGTCCCCAACACCCCAGCCGCCTGCACGGCTAGCTTTACCCGAAATAATTACACGGACACTGTATTCTTTTAAACACTGCTTGACCCATTTCTACCTAGCCTCTTCTAGGCTAACTCTCGCACCTGGACTAGCCCATTTCTTATCATCTGTGTAGCACCGGTCTTACCAGGAAGATTCTAGCCTAAGTCCATCCTGGGTCGGAGCTTCATCGCGCGCCTCTGCCCAGGAGCTGGGATCATGGCGTCTCTCTCTGAGGCATCTGCTCCCGAGAGCAGAGCTGTGGAGTTTGAGCTCACTTCCTCTTCCTCCCGGCATTCTGTTCTGTTTACCCCACCTACCTATGTCCTAACCAATAAAATGGGCCAAGGCAGTTCCTTTATTAGCCAATGACCTTCCTCCATCAAACAATGAACACAAACTGGAAGAGATAAGGACCTAGAATATCTACAGTGTTTGGGGAACAACCTGGTTTTCTACCCACCCAGGTATTTTGGTGGCTCAAAATTCATATGTGAATTGAGATGTAATGTTTGAAGGGAGCCCAAAGGCCTAGAGAGATAGGAATGATGCAGAGGATTTTTCCTGACAACCCATTTTCCTTTTTTGTAGGCATGGCACTTGGGGAGCCTGCAGCGTCTTTGCCAAGGTGCTCAAGGTAAGCTCCACATCTTTGCAATGTAGTGGTGTGAACAGACAGATCAGAGGTGCCAATGTGGGGGAGCTAAGCACAGTGAGGAGGACCCGGTGTTCTCGGATTTCCTCCAGGATTCTCTGACTGTCCCTGTTCATCCGCTGTGCTGATTGCTCTCAGGAGGCCGGTGACACATTGAAAGACACGGCATTTGAAATCACTCCCTGACTTCGGTGGTGATATCAGGATCCTCTAGAGATAACTGATCATTCCTGGGATCTGAAGTGCCAGTGTCATCTTGTGGTCAGGGGGTAAGAACTTATTTGGTCATGGAATCAATTTTTAGCTAAGTTTACCCTGTGACAGTCCTAGGGATGCAGGATGCAGTTCTTGGGATATGATTAGAGTTGAAGCAGTTAGCATTGGACAGAATCCTTTATCAGTTCCTTGACCTATGGGAAAGAGCCAGTATAGTTAGATGTGCCAATAATATATTCATATAGAAACCATGACTCAAGAGGGATATTGCATCCCTCCCCCAACAAATACATAAGTTTACTTGGTTTTAAGGCCTCCTGATGGTTCTTAGGCTTTATGGAATCCCTTTAAAATATTCTCATTTTGTCTAAACCAGACACTTCTGGTTTCATACATGAAGTACCATGATACATTCATCCATAATCATTTTCCCAGAGAACTATGTGGTTTAACAATCAAAGAAAGAAAAAAAGAAGTGGCCACCTTGACAGGAGGTCCATATACGGAAGAGGACTCCTGTGCTGAAACCTCCACAAGCCTCCGAAAGCCGGCATCGGCTTACTAAGTAACCAAAGGACTGGGGGATTGGACAGCAACAGCACATTTTACTGATTTAAGCAGTGAGAGTACATCCATTTATTGGGCCACGGGCAAAAAAATCCTGAGGTTTGGTCAAAATCAGAATACTATGTCATTACGGACTAGGGATCTGGGGAAACCTAAGCTCCACATCTCTAGGATTGCTCCACCGCAAATAAACAACCCAGCTTTCTGCTGCCACTGACAAAATTGTAACAGGCTTCTAATAGAAAAAAAAACCCAGTTCTAGGAAGAACAGCTACTTGGAAGATACAATTTGCAAGAGAATGGCAAGCATACGTTCAGAAGACCACGATATCCTCTGTATAGTAAGTGCAGCTTAATAAAAAGAGGCAAAATCAAATTACACTGAAAGAATTAAGATAAAGACTTCAGCTGCAGAAATGACAGAGCCGCATGTATAAATGCACTGTCTTTGTTTGAATAATACCAACATATATTCCTGGGCCAAAGCAAAATATAAATTTCTGTGTTTAATTTACTTCTTGTGATTGATTTCACATCAAGGTTACTAGAAACTATCAATGACGTTCATACCTAAGAATTTGTTAATGAAGCACTGCTTTTTTTGTCTCTCTGAAAACAGCTGATGGAGCATTGAGACTATTAAGGGCTACCACTAAGAAGCGAAGATCAATTGATAAAGCAAGCCTTTTTGGATTGTATTAGTGAAAGCTGACATTCTAAAGGTGCAATAGGGAATTGTTGAGGCAGTTTAATTAAGACATGAACAGTTGTATTTTATAATCACAGCTACCATTAAGAGAATAATGGGGAGGGGCCAACCAAGAATAGATCCATGTATATCAAGCAAGAGGCCCTGTCTGAGCTCAGAGTAGGTTGAAAGAATTCAAGAGAATTTTAGGCAGTGGAATAAACTTAGGCACGTATGTGAGTACAGAGATGTGAACCCAGACTTTGGCTTTCAGTAATTTGACTGGTGGTGCCAATCACTATTACATGTTACATATTACAAGATTTATATGATATAAATGATGAGTTTAGTAATGCAAAGGTTCAGTTGCAATTATCTGCAACACATGCAAGTTACGGGGCCCCAAAGGCTGTCTGATACCGTAATTTCTGAAAAGAGAAGCTCAGTCAAAATGTGAGCTCTTCCATCAACATTGTCTGAATGGTTGAAGCCAAGTTTTGATGGGGTTTTTTAAAAAGCACAAAGTCAAGAAGGCTGCGGAGAGCTAGCAAAACGGCTGTGGACAAGACAGGGAAATCTATCTGCAGAACAGGTTGAGAGTCGGTAGACAAGTCAGGACCAGAAGTGTCCTGGAGACAAGGAGGCAAGAGTTACAGGAGGTAGAGTGATCAACTAAGTTGGGGACTGAGAGGAAGAAAATGGCGACGAGGAATTGGGCTCTTCGTGTGCGTTGTCATTAGGGAAGAGAGTTGAATTACAGCAAGCCACTTCTTTTCCTCTCTTCCCCTTTCCTCCTTCCCAGCACTCTCAATCTTCTGAATTTCCTTCCTCTCCTTTTTCCTTCTCCTATCTTTCCTTCCTTATTCCTTTCTGACCTCTCAAACTCCTAGGATCCAGAGAATGTTTGGAGACTCAACTCCTTCTCTTGCATCTCGGGTTTGCTTTTTGTAGTAACACTTTAATATATTTAAGACAGTTTCTTGTCCAAATTCAACTGTCCCTACCGTCTGCAGGTGACTGTTCCAGGACAAGGTATGGGGAAGGGATAGTAGAGCTCCTATGTTGTGGGGAAATCAGTAGGGAAAAGACGAATATTTCAGTAGTATTATAAATGCTAGGACTGAGGGGGATTTTAAACATCTGGTCTCGGAGTGAGGGGTAGAAGCACTCTTGAGTATCAAGAAGAGAAAGGAGGTGAGTGGAAATAGAAGGTCAACTAGAATTAGCAACAGAATATATGCAAGATGAAGGTAAATGTTCAGAAGCACAAATATTGAAAGAAAAGAAAAAATTAACTCTTGAGTTTGTAAAACTCAGGAAAGCTTGAGAAGTAGATGTCCGACTGGCAGACAAAGTTGGGGGGAAGCCACAGACCCATCAGGTTTTCTTCTTGAGTACACAGACTAAGATTTCCCTCTGTTTCCCCCATTTATCTCTGGTCTTCTTTATTCAGGTCATTTCCTCCAGCCTCATTTGCTATGTATTCTTTCGTTCATCCACCATTTTATTCAGCAAACATTTGCTGGGCATTCACCATGCATTAAGTAGTGGACACACGGATGGAAAGAGAGCCTCGTTGGCTTTGAGCTGTGTACAACAGAGCTAGACTACTCATTCAGAGGCCTCACCTACTAGCTGTGATGAGGCCAATCAGGTGCAAGTCCTGCTGACATCCTGCTGGAGGAGAAGTCACCCTGGTCACTGGTGAACAAACTCCAATGACTTCTTCATCAGAGGTTCAGGTGCCCTTTCTTTGGGAAACATAGGAATGTTCATTATCTCTGCTGAGTGTTTTCTTACAAAGCCTTTGGGGATAATGTCTCTTGGAACTGTGTGCTAGATTTGTTCAGAACTTCTCAGATGGGTATTTTGTTCTAGTTCTTAATAGGTTGCACATTCTCAGCTTACTGTCTTCCTCTGTCTTAGGATGTTTCATCTCATAAACTCATTAAGTTGCAGACTTAGAATGAACAGTTCATCTCTTTGTCTGTTTCTTATTCACTGAAAAAAAAAAGTAAGAAATCAAAGAAATCCTAAGCTCCTTGCCTCTGGCCAACTCAATGACACTGATGATGAAGTAGTTGAGAATGATAAATGAAATAATGTCACTTTATAAACCAGGATAAAAATCCAAACCCTAACGTCTTTTTGTAATTAGAGACAACAAGAATCTGACTCTTATGACTTCAAAAGTAAACATTCAAGTCTGTTGATAATCGAGCAGCAGACTTTTTTAAGTTAGTGGAAAAAATATTCTGGGAAAGCAACCAGGACATGCAGAAACCACTCAAGTTTATTAAGTACTTTAAAGGATACACTGCCAGCATTGTTGTAAGTGGATGCTGACAAAAATCTACTGTTTGGGTAGCCTTTGATTTTTCAGGAAGAAACTTTGTTTTAAATGTGTATTGAGAAGGTCAGAAAAAGAAAGGTGTTGTTCTAATCCCAGAATGCATCTTCAAAATGAGATTAATCCATTAAAATAAATGGTACATTTTTTGAACTTAAAAATTGATACTTTATGATCAGTTTATGGCTATGATTTTAAGCATTCAATCATTTTTGAATGATTAATGTGCTTTCCTCCCAGAATGTAAAATTCAATTGACAAACTCATACACAAAGTAAAATTAATGAGCCATAGGGCTTATCAAGGGAGGGTTAACATCAATGTGTAAAGGACGTTAAATGAGCCTCTTTATTTCCCCCACTCCAACGGAGGGACAATCTGATAGATATTTGACACCAAAAACTGGATATGAAAAGAATATCCTATGAAGACTCTGCAAAAGTTATGCTCCGAACAGTACACATGTTTGAAATGCTTAAGCATCCTGGTTGACTGGGGAGAAGGGGGTTTGAGAGAAGAGCATATGTTTGTTTATATTTTAATTTGTAAATTGGCATCTGTTTTTGAGCTCTCTTGGACTCAACAATGAAAGCAAGATGGAGGGAGCACTGAGGAGAAAAGAAACAGGACAGAACGATGCTGGCCAAACAGAGCAAAAAAGAGGAAACATCCACACACAGTTACAGACAGCAACTTTTCATTTAATGAGGGGACAAATGCCAGCTCAACAGTCCCGGTCTGCTTTTCTATGCTCTGGAGCTGGACTTGGTCACCTCAGTTGCCCTAGAAGCCCTGAAGTTTGGGTTTGTCTAGCAGGAGACCATATGGTTTCTTCCCTTGGTCTTGGCTCTGTTTTAACGGTGGCCATGTTCCTGCAGGTTTGCAACTCCCATTGAGCTTCCTCTTCCTATGACTGCTTCTTTCCCTGAGCTCTGGCACTACTTCCTGCCCGATTCTTCAGACATAGTGGTGCTAATAGCTTGTGCCATGGCTAGTCTCTGGGTTCCTCAAAAGCCACCGAGATTTCCCCTATCTCTACCATGCTTCTGTAAAGTCCGCACTAACAATCTTCTTCATCTAAGATAAAAAGATTCATTTATCTTATTTTACGTGCATTAGTGTTTGGCCTGCACGGATGTATGTGCACCATGGGTGTGCCTGACGCCCACAAAGGCAAGAAGAGGGCCTTGGGTTACCTGGAATTAGAATTCTGAGCTCCCATGTGGGTGCTGGATACTGAACCAGGGTCCTTTGCAAGAGCAACCAGTACTCTTACATGCTAGACTGAGCCATTTCTGCAATCCAGCAACCTCCTTCATCCCCCTAGCTGAATGGACCGTTTGTGTCCTGCTATGATCCTAACTAACACAGGATGCCAACTGCATGCCTGAAGGACTCAGAAACTCCAATGAAATCCTCTAATGATAGTTAATAGTTAGAGTTTGGGCCTCCTACATCTCTCCTCATCTTAGAATTACATGGCTCCAATGTCATTTGACAGCCGGTACTCATGCATGCTTCTTTCAATGCTTTTTGATTATAGAAGCTCATTTTCAGGTCTGCCTGCTGTTGGGAAGGACTCTGGGTCGTCCTGTCTTTCCTGGACTCTTGCTGGGCGGACGTTTGTGACACGCATCACACGACAACCTTGAACCTTACCTCTGACCTTGGCAGTGACTCCGTGGTTACACCTGAGCCTGCTGTGTCAGAGGAATTTTATGCTCTCAAATCCGGATTCAGCAACTGGAAGCTAGGCTGTAAAAAATTAATAATAAGGAAATAAGATGGAAACCACAAAATCTCCTGCTAACCAACGTTTGCTAAAATAAAGTCTCAAAATGCAGTGTTAATTCAAGCCTCAGATGCAAGCCAGGTGTGACAAATGAGCCTTCTGTGTTGTGCAGGTTGACAGATTCTGACCTTATGGGAAAAGGAAATGGCCAATCTCAAACCTCAGTTCTGTCCAAAAACGAAAGCTGTGTCTTCTGGCTTGAGACCAAATTGCCTGCCTTGGGATCTGTTGCAGGATTCTGTATTATTAATTTCTATGGCATTTTGCCATAAGACAAGGGCACACACACGAATCTATAGTTGGTTAGTGTTTTTAGGTGAGTTGAAGTTTAAATGAATGGATCAAAAATATATGCCTATTCTGATGTCGAAAAAACATGCTGCAAATTGATAACCAGATCCATATACCTGTGTGCATAAAACACACAACTGAAGAAATGCCTCAGCACATAGGGCACTCACTACATGAGTGTGAACACCTGAGTTCTAATCCCCAGAACTCCTGTAAAGCCGGGCATAGCTGTACCCATGTGTAATCCCAATACTTGGGCTGTAAAATGAGGGACACAGAGAGAGGCCTCGCTGGAAGCTTGGAGGCCAGCTAACCCCATGTATGCAGGGGTGAATAACAAAAAGACCCCTTCTCAAATGAAGACTGACACCCAAGATCGTCCCGCTGATCTCCATGTGTACCGCAACACACATGCACACACATGAACACAGACACATTCAGTACATACTCCAAATATATACACGTGTGTATAAGAAAAAGAATAAAGGTAGGCCTGAAGTTGTGACTCAGTGGATAAAAGCAACGGCTGCTCTTCCAGAGAACCTGGGGTTGATCCCCAGGACTCACAGGGCAGCGCGCAACATGTAACTCCAGTCCCGGGGGATTCAACGCCCTCTTCTGGCCTCTGAGGGCACTGCGTATATGTGGTGCAGACATTCATGTAGGCAAAATGCTGGTGAATACATACTTTAAAAAAAAAGAATAAAAGTCATTTAAAAATATAAGGGCTGTGCACCACCACGGCCCACGGGAGGCAGAGGCAGGCAGATTTCTGTGAGTTGGAGGCCAGCCTGATCTACAAGAGCTAGTTCCAGGACAGGCTCCAAAGCTATAGAGAAACCCTATCTCGAAAAAAAGAAAAATAAAAATAGAAGGGGTTACTTTCCTAAATAGGCTCTGGCAGCTGTTAGAGTTGGTAATGAATGTCTCTACTCTACTCGGGATTATACTTCTTGTTTCTTTCAGATTAGCCATGGCCATGTGCTTTACTTTGGCCAATGAAACATAAGAAAACCTGGCAGGGGATGCTCTTAGGTGAAAACTTTTTGTGCAAGTGTGCAATGTGTCACCCAATCTCCTCCCTTAACCCAGCAAGGCCTCTGTTGAGGTGGTTCTTCTCACACCCGAGTGGACCCAACATGTTCACATTGCATGAATACAGTATTGTTATTTGAGGCAAGTGAAATTCTGGGGTTCTCTTCTGGACAACTGAGCCCATACACAAAATAACAAGTTTCTACAGATGTCACCTTAAAACACAGAAATCTAAACCCATAAAAACATTGGACGAGAAGCGATCAAGTAATCAAGGGTTGCATTTCTCAGGAAGAACTAAGCCAGATATAAATCTAACAACAGGAGATAATTCATAGATATTACACATATAAATAATTTTTATGATGATGGGTCATAAAACCAAAACTGCAGCGACTATAAAGCTTCGTTTTCATTTAGAATAGTCTTATACAATGTGTGCTAATTCTGTAAAAAGCCCCAACTCATTCGTGGCTTCAGCTTTGCTTGTCAGAATCGTGGACATCTCAGTGATTGATGCGCATGGTGTCTGCTTCTCTTTCGAGATCTGAAGGCCTCCGGTGGAGTAGAGGTGCGGGCAGTGGAAAGGAATCAGATTTCTCATCTCTTTCAGAAGGCAATGCCATTCCTATCTTATGAGCAATAAGTCTGCGGGGTCCTCAGATGATTCCAGCTACTTATGTTTGCTTGCAAAGGTGAGAGCAGCTGAATAGTCCTAAGCTTCATGCAGCATTTCTGGTCTATGCACTTGCAGGGCAGCTATTCTGGTTTGCCTGGTTCACTAGCAATCTTTGTTCCTGTTGTTGTTGTTGTAGCTTCATGGGGGATTTTTTTTCTCTTTCTACTGTCCACTAATCCATACATTTAAAGGTGGAGAATGTCGGGGCTGCATGGAGATAGTAGCTGTTGCCTCTGTTTGGAGGATGCTGGCTGGCACTTGTTTGTTGATAAACCATCTGTGCTTTGTTTTTGTTTCTGTTTTAACACTAAGTAACAAAGAATTTCTTCCAGTCAGTTCCAAGTCCTAGAAGCTATGACCTGTCTATACACAAGACAGTTCAGAGTAACCCAGTGAGACTCCAAAGTGTTTTCAGTAACGCATTGATTTTGACTTGCCTTGGGTTGTCTATAAGAAAACTCAAGAGGACAGAAATTAATTTGTGGATCATTGCAGAAAAGATGCTGAAAAATTCTGTCTAATGACAAACATTCTTCTTCAGAGACTGGGTGCCCCGAAAGACATCAACTGTTTTTTAATATAAACCTAACTTCTAAAAACACTCTTTGAGCCTCTCCTAATATCTGTTTACATCACTTAATTACCGAGTTCTGTAAAACATTTGATAGATATTCTTTCAATAGTCGATGGCACATCATGACTCTGTCTTCTTGCAGGCTGGATTTATTAGGTCCTACTTCAGTCCCAGTCATGGGGAAGAAGCAGACCACAGAAGTAGCTCCGTCTTTGGCAGGACTGCGGACCACTATGTTCAGAGGGTAGAAACTCTGAAGTTTGTGGCTCAGCTGTAAATTCTTACTTTGGAGATGGTGATGATGGATGTTTTCTGATCAGAACCTCAGCTATGTTAGTACCTCTCTCAGCTCCATCTTCTAAGGCTGTATGAAGCAGTTACTCAGTAGCTGGCTGACCTTACGTGAAATAAGAAGACCAAGACTTGTAGTATCCGGTCACGAACCCCTCTTTTACTATACCAAACAGGTATCTGCGCATGTTTTGTTGTTTATGTTTTATGCCTGTAACTAAACAGTATTTTCTTTGTCTACCTGGGAAGACCAAGAGTTATGTAGTCTGGAGAAGATGAACTTGATGGATATATTGTAGACAAAAAAATATTTTTAAAGGTGAACAATACTCAGTTACAAAGATCTCACAGTTGAACCAGAAGTCAGAGGGGGTGGAAAAAAACTGTGGGGTAAGAGAGCTGATGCCTACATCACCACCACCACCACCATCACCATCACTATTGCTCCTTCGTTTGCTTGTTTTGAGACAGGGTCTCACCCAGTACTCTGGGTATCTTGGAATTTATTATGTAGAGTAGGTTGTACTGCATCTGTCTACTCATCTGAGTATTGAGGACTGATTCTGAGTACTGCAGCTGAAGGCATACACTACCATACCCAGTGCATCACTACACTATATTTATTATTATTATTATTTCTGCACCAGCCTAACACAGCATTTGGCACTTACAACAAGCTTAACCACTTCCTTAAAAATCAATGTTTCTGATTGGCTCAGGTCCCAAGACCTGCTTAAAAATAGAATGCCGTCAGAAAGAAAAACGGTAGAGAAACTGGCTAAAGAATCCCTTGGGAGATGAGCAGGGGGAGAGGGGCATGTTAGACCAGCTGTGGTCCAGGAGATTGCCACCTTATCCAGGCTGAACGTAGTGTCCTATGGAAAGGGCAGAGGGATGTCAGAGTCAAGAGCTCTGCTGGAAAAACCGCAATGATGGGAGTCAGCTCCTCCTTAGATAGGTTCTAAAACCCACCCCCAGCTCCACCTCCATCACAGGGGAGCTTGGCTGCAAAGTCACGGTTCTACTCCATGTAACTAACTCTGGGATCACGTGGTTGCAGTGATGCTCCTCCTTTACATTGCATCAGTGGAAACTTAAAGCCTAGGTAGGTCTTTTAAGACAGAACTGATTTGTTTTTGCATTATCAAAACTGTCTTAGGAAATTTCACTTAGGAAAATCAAATCCCTTGAGATCCATTTTAGCATTGCAAGGTGGTAGTCCCACCCCCTAGGTTTCTGTTCATCATTGGATGAAGGCAAGGTGTTTGTGAACCTTGATCACCATAAATGTCAGCAGGGCTCTCTCTCCTTCACATGAGGGATGTTTTGTTTGGACTGAGTTAGCTGATGTTCTGTGACAAGTAGCTTCGGATGTTTTATAAACAATTATCCTGACAGTTTGATGGATGGGGATAACATTTGGGTATCATCTGCTCAGCTAAGGAAGACAGATGATCGCTTCCGATGGAAATTACCACTAGCAATTTGGAAATGGAGAAGTACGAGCCTGAGGCTCACGCTGTCCAAGGATGTAGGACAATATAAAAAAAACCACTGAAGACAAGGTTCCACGGCTTGGATCAGAATCCAATCTGGGCAGGGGGTGGGAAATGCAGAGTACCTGCCGGATTTTAGAAAGAGCCGACCTTTCCTGGGCCACATCGGAGGGCGACTCTGAAGAAGAAAGGCAAGGCTAGCAAGGAAAACAGAAAATCAGCAAGCTAGCTACCACATATTTTGCTATTGCTGTTTAAGTTTTGTGTCCTGTTTTATCGACTGATTGACTTAAAAATACCCCAAATCACTTTTATTAAAAATGTATAATTCAGTGCATTTTGGAATAGTTGTAGACTTACCGAACCATTACTGCTACTTTATAAAACCTCTATCACTTCCAAAGAGGACTATTTCTTTACTTACTCTTATTTATTTATTTCTTATTACTTATTTCCTTGCTTCTTCTTGCTCTCCACCACAGAGTCAAGGAACCACTATTCTACTTGATTTATGGATTTGCCTGTTCTGGACATTTTATGTGAATGTATCATGACATAGTCTCTCAGAGTCTGACTTAATTCACTTGAGCTTTTTTGTAGAGGGGCAGGTTTTTCTGAGGTTTGTCCATCTTTTGACATATATCAATAATCTGTTTATGTCCCCAAATAAATTTTATAAATTTTGATCCATTCATCAATTGATGGAAAGCTGGGTTATTTCTACTCTTGGCCATTTTAAGTAGTGCTTTGGTGAATATTCTTTTGTGGGATTTTGTCTATTGTCATACATTGTCTAGTGACTTGGATATAGACTGAAGTAAGAAACTCAGGCCAAGCAGTGACTCTGTACCTCTCTTTTCTGTTTGCCAAGGATGGAGCACAAGGATGATGGGGAACCTTTTTCAGTCAATGCTCTTTGAGAGGCTGGACCAGGTTGAGGAGTGGCTTTGGGGTACTAAAAAGCTGTGGCCCCAACCACTTGCTCCTCCTCTTCCTGTGAGCCATACCTGAATGTTGGACCCCATTCCTATTTCCTTTCTATAGCCAATAAGATTATTACATCTACTTCAATTCACTGTAATTGCCTACGACAGGTAAGGTTTGAAAATTACATGATGACAAGCAATATTACAATTTAGGAATTTAATAACCATTTTGCTTATGCTATGGATGGTATTCTGCAAGGCTTATGTGATTTTCCTTATACATCCATTTATTTAATTTGGGATTTAGTTTTGTTTTTCATATTATATCATTAAGAAAATGGTTTGATAACAGAGCCAAAAATGAGGCACTTTTAGAAATAATACAGTCTTTACAGACTAATAATAAACAGCTAGTTGAAAAAATTAATACTTTTGAAAAAGATAACATTAATTTGACAGACAAAACCCAATCAGTGTTGAAGGGTGCTGAGACATTATCTGAAAGAATTCATGCTGTTGAATTTAACAACTAGAATCTGTTGAAAAGCTATGATAGGTTAATGGAGAAGGTATCTTTTCAGAAAGGCAATATGCACACCATCAAAATTATGTCCAAGGATGAGATGCTATTGTTACTGGACAAGTTTCATAGCTGGGAATCATCAATGAGGACATTAGAACAGAACACTGGACTGGAGATTCAGACTTTACAAAAGGCAGTGGTAAAATGATTTGAAAAGATTAAGGAAATTATCAAAACTGGTGAGCTGGAAGAGAAGGTACAAGGACAGGATTTAGCCTTGCCAGTACATGTCAGAGTTTGGGATGACTTACCCAGAGTTTTAGCTGCCTATCTGGTAATATCCTCCGAGAAGCCATCTGTCACAAAATACCCTAAGGTAGTCAAAGAATGTACATGGCAATTTATAAGTATGAGTGATCTAAAAGAAATTAAGCAAGCAATAGTATCCTATGGCCTGTAATCACCATTTGTTAGTGAAATGGTAAAAACGTGGGCTTCAAGCAATAAGGCTACTCCACATGATTGGCTTCAATTAATCTCAGTGGTCCTAGAAAATAGAGCCCAGCAGCTATGGAAATGCTATTAGTGAGAAGTGGCAAAAATTTTAGAACAATAGGGAAAAACAAGGATTTGAGGCTTCCCAAGATCAAATTCTTGGTGAGAGCCAATACTCTAATCCTCAGGACAAGGATCTCTATGACAAACATACCTTGTCCCTATGTAGAACAACAGCTTTAAATGCTTGGGACAGGATTCAGAAACTAGGAGAGGGAACTGAATCATATATCAGGATTAAACAGGATCAGTGAAAACCCTTTGTGACTCTTTACAAAGATTAACTAAAGCTGTACAAGTAGGAGTAACAGACCCAGAAGCTAGACATGTACTTATTGAATCTCTGGCTTTGGAAAATGCCCAACTTAGAATAAAAAAGAACCCTTGGGCCTTTAAAGGTCATATCAGTACCAATAAATGAGTGAATCTTGCATACAATGAATGCTGAGACATTTGACTATTTTACTGAGGCTTGGATAGTAGAAGCGATTTCCAGTGGTATAAGGAGACATCAAAATGCCAAATGCTTTAATTGTGGTTGAATAGGACATCTGAAAAGGGATTATAGACAAGGGATTCCTAGGAATAATGGCTCCTCTGGGAATGGCAAGAATAGGTGGTCTCAGCCTTCTGGAATATGTAGGAGGTTTGACAAAGACTGACATTGAACCAATGAATTTAGATTGACAAAAGATAGACAAGGCAATCTGACATCATTAGGAAACTCCTTGGGTGGGTCTCTCTCAGGCCCCCATGTCAACTGTGGTGCAGTCATTCCCAATCACTATGGAGAACATGTCTCACCAGGAAAATAAAATAAAAAAATCCAGTGCCTACTGTAAAAACCATACTTCTGGATGATGGAATAGACATGGAGGATGAATCAAAACCTCCAGTAGGAAATAGGAAATGTATATTTTTGACAGGCTTCTATAAATTATCAAAGACCAAAGCTAAGAGTGGGTATAAATAACATTGTAATTGAGATATTACTAGACATGGGTATGGATGTGGGTATCATTACTCCAGAATCTTGGCATCCAAACTGGCCTCTTTAAGAAGCCAATGTTTAATTTTTAGGAATTGGAACCCTATCTCAAGTGAAACAAAGCATGAGATGGGTTGAATGCATAGGGCCAAAAGAACAGAGAGGAAGGCTAAGGCTATATTTAGCTAATATTACAGTGAATTTATGGGGTTGTAAACTGTTGCAACAATGGAATACCCAAATTAACATTCCTGCAGTCCTCCAAACTCATGTTTCTGGGAAGTATATTATAAGGTATTATAAACAGAGGTCATCAGCCATTCAGTCTATATAAGAACACAAAGCAACTAGCAAATCTTCAGAGGTAATAATGACCCTGCCTTTAAAATGGTTAACTGAGAAACTAATATGAGTTAAACAATGGTGTTTAACAGAAGACAAACTGAAGGCTTTAGAACAGCTGGTACAGGAGCAACTAGATGCTCACCATATTGAAGAATCAACCAGCCCTTGGAATTCTCCTGTATTTATTGTTAAAAAGAAATCTGGAAAATGGAGAATGGTGACAGATCTAAGAGCTGTCAACAAGGTAATTCAACCTATGGGCCTTCTACAATCTGGAATTCCTCTGCATTCTCTAGTACCAAAAGGATGGCCTCTCATAGTTAATGATTTAAAGATTGTTTCTTCACTGTATCTTTATAAGAAAAGGACAGAGAAAAAATTGCCTTCACAGTGCCTACTTATAATAATTCTCAGTCTACTAGGAGATACCAGTGGACCATCCTCCAACAGAAAATGCTCAATAGTCACACCTTGTGCCAATACTTTATAAGTCAGCCATTGGAAATAATACATAGCAATTTCCTAAGTCTATAATTTACCATTACATGAATGACATTTTGCTATCTTATTCGAATGCAGCTACTTTAGAAAGAATGTTTGAAGAAGTAAAGAAAGTTTTGCCTAAATGGGGATTACAAATTGCTCCTGGAAAAATACAGAGAGGAGATTCAGTCAGTTACTTAGGTTATAAAATAGGTTTACAGAAAATTAGAACACAAAAGGCACAAATTAGGAGAGACAGATTGTGGACTCTTAATGACTTTCAAAGATTGTTAGACACTTCCAGTCTATGACTAGCTTTTGGAATAACATCTGATCTAATAATTCATTTAAACAAAACTTTAGATGGTGACAAAGACTTAAATAGTCACAGGTGAAGTTGAGAAAGAATTAACTGTTGTTTAAGATAAATTACAGGAGACTCATGTTGATAGGATAGATCCAGATCTTAATAGCATTCTAGTCATATTGCCTTCCAGAATTTCCCTTACAGGAATTTTAATGCAAAGGGAAGATATTATCTTAGAATGGATCTTTTTACCATATAAACCAAGTAAAAATTTAAAACTTTTGTGGAAAAGTTCTCTGAATCAATTTTAAAAGGAAAATTGAGACTTTGTCAACTAACAGGAGTAGACCCAGCAGAGATTATAGTACCTTTCACTACTGATGAAGTTAAAAAATTATGGGAAGACAATGAACCATGGCAAAGAGCTTGTGCTATTTTTTTTTAAGGAGAGATGTAGTGGGAGCTGCGGGCTACATTCCTGCCACCCAGCTCCCGGCCGCCTGGCTAGCTTATGCCCCAAAATAACAACACACAAACTGTATTCATAGAAACACTGCTTGGTCCATTTCTATTAATGTGTGTAGCACCACGAGGTGGTGACTTATCTTGTCTAACCCATATTTAGTAATCTGTGTAGCACCAGTCTTACCGGGAAAGATTCAGCATGTCTGACCTGGCGGCTTGCTTCATTGCTTCTGCCCTGGAGAGGGGAGGCATGGCATCTGAGCTCACTTCCTCTTCCTCCCAGCATTCTGTTCTGTTTACTCCACCCACCTATATTCTAACCTATCAGGCCAAGCAGTTTCTTTATTAACCAATGACCTTTCTCCATTAGAAAGATTAAGAGCAACTATCCCAAAATCAATGGTATTAACCTTATAAAGAGAACTACTTAGATTCTTCCCTGAATTGTACATGATACACCAATAACTGGAGCTTGTACATTTTATACTGATGTAAATAAATCAGGAAAGGCAGGTTACAAATCAGAAGATTTAAGTGAGGTGGAACAAAGCCCTTATAATTCTGTCCAAAAGGCAGAATTATATGCTGTTCTTATGGTACTAGGGGATTTTAAAGAACCTCTCAATATAGTTACTGGTTTGCAATATACAGAAAGAGTTGTCTTGCATATTGAAACCACTGAATTTATACCAGATGATACAGAACTGACTTCATTGATCATTCAGTTTCAAGATATAATCAGGCTTTGTCCCATATATATAACACACATCTGATCCCATATGGGTCTGCCAGGTCCTCTAGCACAAGATAATGCAAAAATTAACCAATTATTGATTGGAAGTATGCTGAAGGTCTCGGAATTTCATAAAAAAACATCATGTCAATAGTAAAGGTTTGAGGAAAGAGTTTTCTATTACATGGCAATGAGCTAAGGAGATTATAAAGAGATGTCCTACTTGCTCTGTCTATAATCAAATACTGTTACCTGAAGGGAGTAACCTAAAGGATACTCAAAGGAATGAAATTGGCACATGGATGTTTTCCACTTTACAGAATTTGGAAAATTAAAATATGTACACCACACCATTGACACTTATTCAGGTTTTCAATGGGCGACTGCCTTAACTCAGAAAAGGCTGATTCAGTAATCATGCATTTACTAGAAGTTATGGGTATACTGGCACAAATAAAGATAAATAATGGTCCAGCATGTGTCTAAGAAAATAAAAGTTTTTTGCTTAGTATAGTATAAAGCATATTACAGGTATATAAAACAATTCTACAGGCTTGCAGTTATAGAAAGATCAAATTTAACTATAAAGGACATGTTAAATAAATAGAAAGTGATGAAAATATATACCCAGAAATATATTTCATAATTCTTTATTAATCTTGAATTATCTTAATGCTAATGAGTAAGGAACAACGGCAGCAGAGAGACATTGGATAATAGAAAAGACTTCTGAATTAAATCAGCCAGTGTATTTCAAGGATGTTTTGACCTCAGAATGGAAATCAGGAGCTCTGCTACATTGGGGAAGGGGTTTTGTTCTTGTTTCCACAGGAGAAGAAAAGCTGAGGATACCACCAAAATTAATAAAGATTTGATTTGAAAAGGAGAAACCTCTTGATACAGAAATGACAGCTCAACAGAGGTGACAATCATATAGGTGTTAAGAAAACCTCATAAGGGTTGTGGCAGGGTTCTGTTCTTGTCTTTGCAGGACATCTTCAAAGAGTCAAGAGACCCTGAACATTTAGATATCCAATAACGATCCAGAAAGGACAGTATGCAAAGAGGAATATGACTTATGAGGACAGGTCATCTGAGGGTAAAAATCCATTATATATGTGTATGTATATGTATATGTATATCCAATCATGTTATTGAAACAAAAATTCAGAGTTACTGTCTCATGTCAGGAGCTGTCTGGTATGAGACAGAAAGCAGAAAGATTTTAGGAAAAAATTTACTTTTCTCCATACCTATTTTGTCTATATCATATCTTTCACTGAATATACATCTGTATGGAGAATGTTGAAGTTTTCCACCATGAACAGTAGATTTTCCTGCAGTAATCTTTGAAGTTTCTAGGAAGAAGATGGGGTCACACAACAATTGACTCCACTTGGTTAATATGATGTCATGACGCTGATAGCACTACTTTAAGACAGGTTTGGGGTACCAGCTTCTCAAGATGGTTCCAACTTGATTAGCTGAAATGGTGCACCTCCTTACAACATTCTGGCTAGAAATAGGAACCTCAGAAAAACCCTATCCACTAGTCAGAGACTACTTGCAATTACACCAGACAGTAATCTTGAAACTCAGCCATCATTTTACTTTTACAGGATCCCCTAGAAAGAATATTGCTCCCATGACAGCTGGAAGTAATTCTAGAAGACAATGGTAGTGGTGCTAGAATCTGTATGGACCATGTGGGCTGTGTGTAGTGTAAGCGGTGACTTCCTCTTCATATCTGAGTCTCTAACAGCCCAGAAATGTGAGTTCCTTTTCAGGGGGAGATGTATCAATGCTGTGGCTCTTTTGACTGCAACAGATTAGCCCAAGAAATGCCATTAACCCAATACTTCAAAATGCTTTAGTCAAATACTAACAGCAATTCATTGTGGGCTGTGATTATGCCTGGCATTGTCTCCCCGAGGAGGAGTTGAAACAAGGCTAAGTTGGCTCTAGATGTACGTATGTAATTCTTCTTGGGAAGGAAGAGGCTCCTACTTTGTTTCCTTCCCCATCCCCAGGTGCTGTTTCTCACAAACGTTTTGATGGATGAATCTTACTGGAGAAATGATAGGATTTCCTGTGGTCATGTGGTAATTCTGAGGAAAAAAAAACTCAGGAAGTGATGTGGGCTTTATTCAAATATACTTCCAAGAGCAATGAGTCATCAAAGCAAGTCACCCAGCCTTCTAGATTACGGCTTTGGGAGAGCAAGGCTTTCTGGAAGCCAGATCATCTGTGATTTGATTTCTTTCTGGCATATGACTCACGTGGAATAATTTTAAGAAATGTGTGTGGACTGAACAGTCCTGCTTTCTCTGTAGCTGAGTCTGGATTCAGGAAGATGAAGCTGAATCAGTAATTTTTCCCCCCATCTTAATTCAATTCAGCGCAGCAGGGACTGGATGAAGGAAATAAAGGAACCCAAGGAGAGAATGTGAGAGAGGGATGTTCTGGTTCAGCTCGGAGTTAAACCGGCAGCAGGCTAACTCTGACACGGTATGCAAATCAGCAAACACATTGGAGAATGGAAAAAAGAGGCATTTGAGAAGTTCAGGGAGTTTTGTTCAAAGGGTAACATTTGAATTTCCTAGAAATCGATGCTTTTATTTCCCCAGAGAACAGAGAGAACAGTAAGAGTAGTAGGAGCTTGTATTTTAGTCACTACTCATCAATTTAATATTTTATCCACAGTAGTATCTCAAGTTTTTTTAAAAAACAGTTCAAACCCCAGAATTCTTTGGATTTAATGCCATGGGGTAATTTAGAGCAGACACGCTCTGCACTAGCATTCAAGGCTAGCTATAGATGGCAGAGAAACCTCCCCCGCCCCAGTTGGTCAAATTCAACACATTTGAAAGTAAGTGAACCTGACATAAATATTTGAGAAGGGCAGAGCCACAGAGGCGGGTCTTCAGCATGCTGGAGAGTTGGTGTAAAGCAGCCTCCAAGTGATCGTGTTTGAGCTCCTTTTTAATGTCCAGAATGGGCTTTGAAAATTAAGCATAATACCTAATGATTTATGAGGGTTGACTCATTCAGCATTTCATATGTATCAGTTTCATGAATGCTCAGGACACTCCAGTGGGCATGATCAATGCCTGCTACCCTCAAGCAGTTGAGAAAAGAGCAAAGGAAGAAGAAATGGGTTGGGGGGGGGGCAGAAAGAAAATGACAGGACAATTGAGAAAAGAAAAGAAAAAATCAGGAGGAAAATAGGATTCTTACTCTAACTTAACAACTTTTCACTAGGCTAAAACTGTATGAAAATAAACCTCTATCAAAAATGTTGCCAGGGGTTGAGGCTATGACTCAGTCAGTAGAGTGCTCGCCATGCAAATGGGAAGGCTGCAGTTTGACTCCTATGAACATGTGCAAAAAGTTGGTACAGTAGCACACATCTGTAACCCCAGTTTTCGAGGGGGGGAAACCAGGTAGATCCAAGTGTGTGTGTGTGGGGGGCTTGTTTGTGAGCCAGTCTAGCTAAATCAAAGAGATTGAGTGTCAGAGAGAGACCCTGTCTCCAAAAAGGAGAAGGTAAGCAAGGGAAAAACACATCTGACATCTACCTCGGTTCTCTCTGCTGATGTGTACATAAGTGTGTTCACACACACACACACACACACACACACACACACACACACACGCTATTCCTAGGAAAAATGCATTATTAGTGTTGCCATTTAAGAGATGAAAACTACGAGGCACCAATAGGTTACCTGGCTTGCTTTGGGTTCCCTGATACCACATGGCACAGCCAGGATTTGTTATTACTGTTCAGAGAGAATGACAGAAAGAGGGAAAGAGACAAAAATATTACTAGCTGCACAATAATCATTTCCGTCGTTGTTGCATGTTCCCATCTGCAAGGTGGGGCCTTTGAGAGGTGATTAGGTCATGAGGGAACGAGAGTGATACTATTTTTTCTTTTCTTTTTTAGAAAAGATATACCAGGAAGACCCCTTTCTCATTCTAGCATGATAACACAACAGTCAGCCATGAACCAAGAATCAGCTCTCATCAGACAGGGCTGTTGTAATAGGAGCATCGGGGCTGCGTCCCCAGTACCCCGGCCGCCTGCTAGCTTATGCCCGAAATAACAACACACAAACTGTATTCATTTAAACACTGCTTGGCCCATTTCTATCTAGCCTCTTCTAGGCTAATTCTCACATATTAATTTAGCCCATTTCTAATCATCTGTGTAGCACAGCTAGGTGCACTTACCGGGAAGATTCTAGCCTACGTCCATCCTGGGTTGGAGCTGAATCACGTCTGCCCGGGAGCGAGGAGCATGGCATCTCTGAGCTCACTTCCTCTTCCTCCCAGCATTCTGTTCTGTTTACTCCTCCCACCTATGTTTTCACCTATGAGGACCAAGCAGTTTCTTTATTGCTTAACCAATGAAATCAACAGATTGATATATGACAGTCCCACATCACAGGGCAAAAACTGGCATTTTGATCTTAGACCTCCCATCCCTAGGGCTGTGAGAAACAGACCCCTACTGTTTGCTATCCATCCACTTTACAGTATCTTTCTACAGAGTCCTGGCAGACCCTGGAAGGCACTCCAGAAATATAAGTGTGACCATGCCGTTAAGCTTACATTTGGATGCTTGGGAAAACCTAGTGGATGTGGAGGTTGATTTTGAGACGTAAGAGAATAACAGCTGAGAAGGGACCAAGACCTCATTTAGTCCTCATGGGTCACGTGTCACTGATGGTCCATACGTTTTTAACAGTTCATGGTGAAGTAAATACAGAAATGGTAAATATTCAGAGACTTTTCTAGCAATTTGTTATTGCTTCAACATTCAAACATTATCATTTTTTTCTGACAATTCATATTTTATTGTGCTTCCCAAAAGCTCAGGGTACAGTGGATTGCAGGAAGGAAAATAAGGAGAGAAGATGTGTTCCTTTATACCAGGTAGCTTGAGAAACTTGGGGCTACTCACTCTCTCTTTGCAGATGAGAAGGCCAAGGCTTAGAGAAGCGAGATGTCTACTCAAGGTCTTCTACCAGCTGCTCCAGGAGGACAGTGGGGGAGCTTGAGCTGGCCACTCGGGTGCCAGCTCTGCTGTCACAGAGATCTCTAAGGGATGCTAGTCCCTTTGTGCTCACAAATCCCAGATGTCTGAAAAGACTGCCCAGGGTCCTTCCTTCTCTCTTCAGATTGTTTCAGAACCAGATTGAAGTCAGAATGTTGGCTGATGGTTTCCATATCAATCTTCATGGAATTCAGGCTTAAGGAGAAAAAGAGACTTCTCTGGAAGCATTGCTGTTGATATCCGTGGTTCCCCACCCCTGCTATGCACATGCTCGTCATTACTTGGAACAGGTTGGTCCGTGGTGAGAATAAATAGAAATCTGGGTGACTGGGGAATGTTTCTCAAGGATATGGCACCTTTTTAATCCTACAGAAGTTCATAAATTGTCCAGCTGTGCCAAAGGCACATGCTTGCAGGCTGTGGAAAGCCAACTGGCACTCCCCATGGAACAAACGGAAAATTTTGGCTGTGGGAGCCAAAACGAATTCCTTACCTTAATTAAGAATGAAGTCTGCAATCTTGCAAGTCCAGGTAGACAAGGCAGAACCTGGTCTCTGACTTCATTAAAACAAACTGTGCTTAATTAGAACTTGGTTAGCTCAAATTGAACATGATGGAGACTAAAAATTTGGCCTAGTTGAGGAATTTAAAGCCTATACATTAACCCTTGATCCCGGGAGTAGTTCTATACCCTCTCAGCTTGCTAGGCAACAGAGGTGATCTTCTCCCCAAGGGAGTGTGAAAACATTACTTCTGTAGGGGAAGTGAACACCGGTCCACTAAAGTTCTCGTCCTTCATTAACTACAGAGGTTTCCCATCATCCAAGAGTTTGTTTAGAATGAATCTCACTCTCTGGCTGCTTGTGAAAGTGAAGTCAGAAAACTACGGAGAACAAAAAGTCTCTCTCAGGTTGAAGAACTTCATATGAATGAAATGTAAACAAAGCCAGAGGAAGGGGGGCATTTCAGAAAACCAAATAAACACATTTAATGTGATTTGTCTCCTCAGACAGTGCCTCAGAGTCCCTGCGCACTGCAGTCATGACTCAGGGGCCCTTCTGGTGATAACCTGGGTGCCCCCACATTTTAGCGAGATGCTCGCATTTCTCTTGTGTTTTTGTTTGCTCTTTCTGTTGGAAACTTGAAAGTCATATTAGCTAGCTGGAAATCCTTGAGGAATCCAGGAAGGAAAAGATCAAATGTTTGACAACAAACACAGTGAATCCCATGTAAATAAATGACTATCCATGAAAGCAAGCATAAGCACTTTGAATGTTTAAAGTTAGGACAAAAAATGATTAGAAGGGTGACCTCTTGGTTGAGGGGAGCAGGGCTGGAATTGTTGTTTCAACACGGAACTTGGAAAGTTTTAGATGACAAGGCAGAGATTAGGGGACATATGAGAGCTGACCTGTTACTGAAGTTGTTTTGTTCTTGGCTTTACAAAATGGATCTGGAATCATCAACTTTTTACAAATTCTTGATAATGAAGTGGCTTAAATCCTGCCATAGTTGTTGAGGGAATCGACTCTTCTCTGTTGCTTTCAAGAGCAATGTGAATTTGGAAACTGGAATTTTGGTTGGCCAGAGGCACCATTACCCAGAATCATGGGTCTGTCAGAACAGACAATTTTGCTCTGCCCAAGCATTCTCAGGATCCTTGAGAGTCACCACTCTTAGAAAACATGAGATCATCTTGACATAATGAGAGAACAATTAGATTCAATGCTGGGATCGAATTTCATATTTTTTTCCCACAGATTTTGCTTTCCGCTCTTGTCACTTATATCTGAAAAGCTGATAGTTACCAGGGACTGTGGCCAGCATGAGGGAGAATGTGTCAGTGCTGGCTGTGGTGGCCATAGCAACATGTCTGCCTCAGAATAGATCCAACATGGTTGAACAAACAGAAAAAATGTTTAAGAAGACTTGAGACTCACAAAGAGCAAAGGTGAAACTGGGGGGCATCCATCACAAACTTTTAATGGTCAATAACAGGATATTTACATAGTCATTTTATTTTTCAACGCATTATCAGCTTGGCTGAGCAAATAATTAATGGTGACTTCTCACTAGCTGGCAACTTCTCCACGTCTATGGGTGGGAAGGGCCCTCATTTCTCACAGACCCAGGCAGGATGGAATTACAATGTCAGCCAGCAAGTGTAGCTAACACCAGTTCTCATATTGTGAATATGATGTATTTCTAAGATGCAGTTTTTATTCACAAAAGCAGTAAGAGGAGAGCTGTTCTGTTACTGAATATAACACTGACTTACATCATTGGACACTCAGAAGTTGAGCCCAACTAGAAGCTTCACCCGTACTGACTAGTGTTGACGGTCCTGGAAGAGAACATTCCACTAGGGGAGAAACTTAATTATCAATATATGTTTTTTCTTATGCTTTTAATGTCTTGTCCATGAAGGCAAGTGTATGGCTATAAACTCCCAGGCATGGACTATTTTTGTTTGCTTGCTTGCTTTTACTTGTCGATTTCTAAGATCCACCAAGATCAGACCTTAGGACCTTACCTTTTGTAGTTCTCTCTGCTTCAGAAGTCATCACAGAAGACATCTGCAATATTTCTCCCTTGCTCCTTTCAGGTTCTCTGGCTCTGCCTGCTCTTTCCTGAGCATCTTGTGTATGATAGAAGTCAAACTCTTACACACACACACACAAACACCAGAGGGGAGACTTTCTTATTGCTTTAATTTTCCATAGCATGTATCACCACTTGCCAATTTTTTTTTATATTTCATCATTTGTTTCATGTTTGCCTCATCCCACAAGAATGTAAATTCTAGAAGGCAAGGACTTTTCCATTTTGGTTGCTGATCTGCCCCAGGCTTCTGAAATAGAACAGGACACGGGATTATCACTGATTCACTGGAGGCATTTGAGACTGAGAGCCTGGACAGCCAAGATCCCATATTCTATAGAGGTACCTGCAGCACTGCACACCTCAGCCAAGTTTCCTGGCTTTCCCCCCCTGTAACATCCATACCAGGGTATCCTTAAAACTCATCTCCTCTAGTGGTGACAATAACCAGAAAGCAACATGAAGACCAAGCATGCAGTGTGCAAGCAGCTGGTTGGATCTGGGTGTTGTGGTTGTCTAAGTACTATTGGCCCTCATAAGCTCATAGGGAATGGCACTGCTGGAAGGTGTGGTTTTGTTGGAGGAAGTATGGCCTCATTGGAAGAGGTGTGTCACTGTGAAGGTGGGCTTTGAGGTCTCCTATGCTCAAGCCATGCCCAGGGTCTCAGTTCACTTCCTGTTGCCTTTGGATCAAGATGTAAAATTTTTAGCTTCTTCTCCAGCACCATGTCTGCGCGCATATCACCATGCGTCCTTGCTGTGATAATAATGGACTAATTATCATTAGTCACTCTAATTAGATGTTTTTCTTTATAAGACTTGCTGTGGTCATGCTGTCTCTTCACAGCAATAGAAACCTAACTAAGACAGGTGTGTACCATGTCTTGTCATGAGCTAGTGTCCTACTTTTGGGCACATTTCTTAATTTCTCCAAGCTTCAGTTTACCAGAAATGAAGTAATGGCTAACTTAAAGCACAAGAATTCTGTGAGTTTTATAAAAAAAAAAAAAAAGTAACTTGTGTGAGTGAATTGTGGGATGTCATTTTGCAAAAAAAAAAAAAAAAAAAAAAAAAAAAAAAAAGTGCCCTGATAGATGTTGCTTCTAGACCAGGCAACAGAGGACCTGGACCTGAAGTTGGCCTTGAGCTAGTACCATGACTTCTTGTATACAGTTAACTTCCTGGCCAATGAAGATGATAATATCCCTTTCGGTTTGAAGGAAGAAAAATGAATCAATTTATCTCATTGAAACACCCTTCAGTTGGATGATCCATATAGAAATGTTTTTTGGTGAAGTTATTATTTTTTAAAAAAAAGAAAATGAAGAAAATTATTGTAGCCATAAGCTTTTCAAATTAATAGTTCCCTTCAACAGTCCCTTCTAGCCTAGAAGAATCATCTGTTACTATTCTGGAAGGTTCATTTGCTTTATTTTGGAATGAATACTAACTTGTTTCCATGTATCTAAGGAATGTATTTGGCACTTGGCTTGAATTGCTTTCCCCAAGAAACTATTTTATATTTATTACTGTTGATATAAAATGCTTGAATATTTGGGAGGCAGTATGTATGCTAGGAAGTAAAGAACATGGAAGGAGTTCACTCTTTGAGTTCTTGTCTTGGTTTTATGGCCAGTTATTTAAATGACCTGAGGCACTTGCCCTCTCTGTGGATCTGTTTCTCTCTCCTTCTCTCTCTCTCCCCACATCTCTCTCTCTCTCTGTGTATGTGTTTCTACATATTGCATATTAATTATCTAGGTAAACAGTTTTTTAAAAATGATTCATGAAGCAATACCAACTTCAACTCTCAGAGAGAACTTCTTCTGCCCCAGAATACACCTTATATGGAATGCTGGCTCACAAAAAGGAGATCCATTAGCAGGGCTGGGCTAAGAGTATAGCAAAAAGAAAAATGTTACAATGTAAAAGTTGCTGTTGAGATGATCCAAGGAAGGACAGACGCCGAGAAGGGAGCTTTGTCTGACAAGAGGAGGACTGGGAAAGCCCAGCACAAAAGCCAGAACTTGAGACTTGAAGAAATGACCTTTGAGGAGGTAGGAGTGAGGAGAAAGACCCACCGGTTTTAGAACACAGGGGACTGAGCAGACGGGCTGGACTTTTACAGACATGTTTGTTTGGAGTCTACGCCTAGGACAGCGATAGTCTCCCTGCTCTAGGTCCCGCTCTCTGCTGGATGTTGTCCTTGATCTTCTCATGGCCAACCCCTTGTTGTTGTTCTGTTTGTAAAATTCATTTAGAAGACATCTTTCTGGGGATGGCGTGAAGGATCACGCTGGGGCTGCTGCTCAGACACCACCCTGGAGCACACTCCCTTGCTGACACCACCCTGGAGCACACTCTTTTGCTCTGTGTTGTGCATTTATTTCCAATTCAATGGCTGAAGCTCTTGGGAGAACTGGTTTTCTTGTTTGTTTCATTTTGTTTGGACTTAGAAGCCTATTCAGAGAGTTCTTCAGCCCAAAGTCCTGGAGAATTTAGTTTCCAAGCCCCGCCCATGGACCCCGAGGAAGGGTCTGAAGTAAAGGTGGCAAGAAAGCCCAGCTTGCCTCAATTCCTTTGGCATGTCTTAGGAGGTGTGAGTTACACTGTGGAGTGACCTGCAGGATCGGACAGAGGCTGCCTTCTGTGATACTTGGCCTAAGTCCAACCCTTGCTTGGCTCCCCCTCACCCTGCTTTCTGGTGGTGTCACCCACTCATGTGCCGGTCTCCTTTAGAAGGACTACCTTAAGACTCACTTGCTCATGCATCCTTATCTCAGGCAATCTGCCCTAAAAACACAGGCTTTGAACTGTTTCCATGTTATAGGAACCCTTAAGAACCTGAGGAAAGTTTCCTGATCTTTTTTTTTTAAGTGCCTATGCATACAATTTGTGTGTATTTGCTACGTAATTTTGGACAGAAAGGAAACATCCCGTCTTTCGTTTTTCTAAATCCTATCTGACTCAGCCTGTCATTCACCCGCTGGTTGAGAAATTCAAACTAAGCCTTGCTGGGTCCCCTTTGCTCTCTATTTAAGGTATTACAGGAAACCTGGTCTAGAAATACCGGAAAGGAATTCAGTGTGACTCTCCCCTAGGTTTCAGTCTTCACTTCCTACTGCAGTTGATGACGCGGTGTTGTCCTGGGCCCTGCCCTGTGCTCTCTCACTGCTTCCCAGGCTCAGCGCTCTAGCTGCCTGCTCCCCCGGAAGCTCACACAGCCACACCTCCATCCACCAGACCCCGCAACGCTGACTGTGCCTCTCCCTTTACTCACTCTCCCCGTCCTGTTTCTTTTTTAACATTTCGCTGAGTGTCTTCATGAACTCTCATATCCTTACCTACTGGCCATATTCTTTGATCTTCCTTTTTCTAGGCCAGTTCTCACTTCTGTCATTGACTATACTAAAAAAGTTAAAAATGTGGCTGCAGGAAGTGTCCAGCCCAGAACTGGGTCTGTTGACGCTGGAAAGGAGAGAAAGTATGAAATCAATCTACGACTCCCTGTTCCTCCACCAGCCAGGGGGGAGAACATCTGATTCTAGAACGAGTGCCTGCCTCAGTAGAAGACAAAGTAAGGGGCAAACTGTGATAATACAGCCTTTGGCTTATAAAAATGACAGCTTACAAGTAAGACCATGATGCTGGTGCCACTTGCTTGCCACTGTTGGCATCTTATTGCTGTTAGGAAAAGATTTGCTGATTCTGTCCAAACCAGTGTCACTCAGAGGCTTATGAATTAGTGACAAAAATTAGGCAAAATGTTTTGGGTAGGTGATGCCAACAGCAAATATTCATGGCCTAGAAACCGTCACTGATTTTTTTTTCCTTAAAAATCTTCCAAATTTTGTTCATTACAATCTGGTTATATCCTGCTTTTAAACATTATCTTCTTGTGGATATGAAATATGTATTATTCATTTCCCTCATGTATAAACGAACATGCTATTTGGCACTTACACTATTAAAAATTAAAAGTTAACTTTATCTAATTCATCTCATGGAAATTTATGTTAATGAACTTTATAAATGTCTCCCTCTGAAATAAAGGGATAGCTTTACATTTACGAGTGATGCATAACCCAGCATATTAAATATGCCATAACTCTTTATTCAAATTAAAATGAGTTAAGTGCTAGCTCATCATTTCATAGACTTGTTTTATTACCAGATTCCCTTCTCCTGAATAAGAATCTCCAACCGTTTGAATCATCCAACCACAACGAGCTTGTTTGTGATCTTATGTTTTTATTGAGGGTGGGAATTCAGAAATCTGCTTGAGGCTGGAAGACTAGTTTGGAGGACCCAGATGTTCCAGAAGGACCAGTGTGTTACCAACATGGCTGGAGGCCTCTCTTCGTGACAGACCTGGAGTGAAGGAGGGCCTGTCTCCCCACTGTTGCCTCCACCACATGTATCCTCAGAGTGGCTTGACTGTTCTCAGCTCCATTCCAGGAAAAATGCTCAGAAACATCCATT
Organism: Microtus pennsylvanicus; assembly: GCF_037038515.1. Classification (NCBI taxonomy): domain Eukaryota; kingdom Metazoa; phylum Chordata; class Mammalia; order Rodentia; family Cricetidae; genus Microtus; species Microtus pennsylvanicus. The sequence continues at coordinate 27,174,432 of NC_134599.1, forward strand.
TGGGGCTGGGAGACATCGTGACTGCTGCCTAAAAGTACGTGCATCAAAAGCATTCTGTGTGCTTAATATGGAAGAGCTATTTGAAGCCACTCATGTCTTCGTCTGTTGAGGCAGCTATTACCTGACAAAAGACTGGGCAGTTTCTATAGCAACAGAGATTTCATCTTCACATTTATGGAGACTGAGAACGGAAGGTCAAATGTCAGCAGGTTCAGCATCCTGAGAACCTATTCGTCCATAGACAGCATCATCTTCTTACATCCTCAGACGGCAGAAGGAGCAACAAACTCCTGAGAACTCTTTCCTGAGGATGCTAGGCCTATCCGTGAGGGTGGAAGCTTCTTAAAGGCTCTACCTCTTACTGCTGACACACCGAGAACTGGGTTTTATGGATTTTGGAGGTTCACAAACGTTTAGACTGCAACAACCCATGTGCTTACTCCTCTGAACTCTGAGCCTTCGTTTTTCATCGCAGACACCCCCATGAGTCCCCATGCTGCATCACACAAGTTCACTGAATGTGATATGATGACCACTTAAAGGGACACATTGATGGAGAGCGTCTGATATCATGCAGATGAAGTGCTCCTTTAAGGACAGTTCTCAGCCTACGTTTCATTCAGTTGGCTTATTGTTATCGCTTTTGAAATATTTGTTTATGCCTTACTATTTTTCAAAATGATTCAAAATTTTATAAAAAATAAAACCAAATTGTTAGAAAACACATAGAAGATGAAACCCATGTGACAGGATTGGCAGCTGTCTCCAGAGAGAAAAACCAAATACTGTGATTAAACTTTACTCTTGTCCCTAGGCGATAGGCTGTTCAATTCTTTAGTGTTTTAACGAACTATGTCAATTCTTCATGAAAGAAATTTTTTGGCTAGTAATAAATTTCAGAAGGAATCTATAGCATTGGAAAGACTCAGGCTAAAATTGTACCTTTCAAGCCAAATTTGAAAGTATTCAAATAGAATTAAAGACATATTGGAAGCCAGTGTGTTCTGGTCAGTGAGAATATTTTAAGTCTTGCTGTCAAATAATAGTAGTCTACCTCAGGAAGCTTTTATCTTTTGTTCAGGTCATAGTTTGAGGCTGGCACCATGTTCCCTCAAGGAGAAACTGAGACAACTCGTTTCTCTCCGTCTTATGACAATTGTTCTTTCCTTCCATTGTTCAGATAAAGAAGAGAGAGCAGGAGAGTGTAGTAATATGGAGCAGCAGGGCTGTGTCCCCAATACCCCAGCCGCCTGCCCAGCTAGCTTATGCCCCGAAATAATTACACGGACACTGTATTCTTGCTCATTTCTACCTAGCTTCTTCTAGGCTAACTCTCGCACCTGGACTAGCCCATTTCTTATCATCTGTATAGCACCGGTCTTACCGGGAAGATTCTAGCCTAAGTCCATCCTGGGTCAGAGCTTCATAGCGTGCGTCTTCCCTGGAGCAGGTAGCATGGCGTCTCTCTCTGAGGTGTCTGCTCCCGAGAGGAGAGCTGTCGAGTCTGAGCTCACTTCCTCTTCCTCCCGGCATTCTGTTCTGTTTACTCCACCCACCTAAGGGTGGGCCTATCCAATGGGCCTAGCAGTTTCTTTATTGCTTAGCCAATGAAATCAACAGATTGATATATGACACTCCCACATCAGGAGAGGGAGAGATAGTGTGTGAAAGAATTTAGAGTACAGGCTTGGTAGACATTCATAATGTTTCTGCACACACTCCATAGAGCACAACTCTTTACCTGCTCTTAATGGAAGGGAAGCTGGAACACTTGGCCCTCCCGGGTTCTCAGGGCGAGACTACGGTATAGAGGAGGACTGATGGGTTTTTTGGCACTACGTAGCTTTCACACCACGGCATTTTCTCTTCTCAGCCTCATTACTGTTTTTGGAACGCTGTAATTCCTAGGGTTTCCTGGAACAAGGAAACACGTCTACCAGTTATACAAATGGAAGGAAAAATTACCCTATTAACACAATTTATCATCAAAATGTATGTTCTTGATTAATCAATGGTTAAACATTGGGTCAGTTTTTAAATGTGTTCTCATAAATGATGAAAATTTTATATACTTAAATTTGGTATACACATTAATATGGTCAATAAAATCAGGGACTCTGGCTCCTTTCTTCACCATTATACAGAACAGTTCTGCTTTTAACTGATTCTGCGTTAAGTTTTCAATACCATTTTTCATATGAGAAGTTCCATTCCAGAAAGGTGTGTGAGGTGCATTCTTAACTTAGGCAAAAGCGACCTCAAGAATCCAGTTCTCTTCCCCTCAATCCAGAAGACAGAAGCAGTCTTTTCATCAAATCCAAAGGACCTTGGGCCTCGGGAGGGAGCCTGTTAGGAGGGGGAATATGTTAATGGCACTAACTTGAGCATCTGCTGACCTGAAATGGTGGAGTTTGGGAAAATTAACGAGTCTATGTTCATTCATTGTATGTAGTTTCATATCCATGCGTTTGGCCATGAAAAAGTTTTCTTCATTCAGATGCACGCTGGAAAGGCCGGAATTCTGATCACAGCCAGGATTTGTTTCAGAGCCAGCCCTGTGTTTGGTTCTCTGCCATATATCTCAAGTTTTATTCCTTCCATCTGATTCCAATGTTCATTACCCCTCACAGTTGTTCTCAAGGAAAAGAGAGAAAAACGAAGAAAAGTAAAGCCCACACCTCTCCAGAAACAGGGAATGGTTCTGGTTTGGATTTCTTGTCTGATGTCGGGTAAGTTCACTGGCAATTGGTGATTTGGACTCTGCTCAGATTTGGGTGTAAATTTCACAGGTCTTTATTGCCTCCCTCGGGACCCAGCTAGAGAACAGTGAGATGCGGAGAATGATCGCCCTCGTTAGTCCCAGCAATCCTGTGCGCACCTCTGGAACGCCTCGTCTGCAGGCCTCGTCTTCATCTATGGCTGCTTTGTACGCCTGAGATTGGGGTGTGGCTGCATCGCCAGCAGGGCTAGTCGCTTGCTTTTACTTCTGGTTTCTTCTGAGGAGGCTGGAACTTGTTACCTAGGCCAGGCTGGCCTCAAACTCACAAGTCCCCCTGTGCTTCCGTGCCCAGCTGGCTACTACAGTTTCTGTCATTATTTTTAACAAGCTTAAAAGTAAAACCTTTCAGATAAACCAAAGGTACAAAGGCAATGCTGAGAGCAGGGAGTTTCTGCATACCCAGGCCAGATTTCCTCCACTGTTTATGTCTTACATTCTGTTTTGCACTTACTTTAATGAAAGAATATGGATATATTATTAATCTTTAAAACTTAGGTTCTATCTGGACTCTGTACTGTTTTTTCTTTTGATCTAGGATATCTCATCTGGATTCTATCACTTTCGGTTGTCATTCCTGAGACTCCTCTTCCAGTGACTGACTCTCTCTGTCTCTACTGACTCTCTCTCTCTCTCTCTCTCTCTCTCCCCCCCCCCCTAGTTTACTAGTTTTGAACTAATATACTGGCCACAGCTTCAAAGTAGAAAGCCAAAGAAAATTATAGTTTTAAATAACTATTTATATATATACATATATATATATATATATATATCAGTGCTATTAAAATAATTTAGGGAGCATGTTAAGGACACACCAACATTTAGAAGTATTTCTGATGTTAATGCTAGTTTATTATAATAGCAAAAAAATGGAGGGAGTGCAGGTCATATATATGGAAACTGAACAGCATCTATAAAGCATCCCAGAGATGTGTTGAATTCAGGCCTAAATTGCTTTCAGGTCTACAGGGACCTACGGCATTTTCAAAGCAAGCACTATTGTGTTTCTGCTAGCGAGGTTTGCTTCTCCAGGAATGCTGTTTGTCCTTAGTGACTCACAGGGGCCATTTTCACTGACTTTTTTTCTAAGCATCAGATGTGGTGAGCTGCATGGGCCTAGGAAAAGTTGGATAAGTACATTTGGGCTTCAGTGGCGGTTTCCCGTGGGAAAGCGAGTTGACTAGATTAAAGACGAAAGCCTTTCTCAGTCAGCTGTTGAGGCCATGTACAGATGGAAGGCGGAAAGGAAGGCCAGCTTCAGACATTTGTCATATTTGGTCCAGAAAATTCACCATGCTTCCCCCATGTTTTGATTGGTTGAGAGGGGGTAAGGAGGAAGGCGGTATTTGTGAGTGCTGATCGGATAAACCAGCACAGCCAAAAGCTACCCCTTGGCCTGTCCCTTAGGCTTTGAAAAATGGAGAAGAGGAACGTGAGAGAAGGAAGAGAGAATGGTGGAGGAAGAAAGGAAGGAGGAGGAGATGTGGGAGAGAGAATGGATTTAAAGACAGCAAATGAAGTCTCTATGGGGTAGAGAAATAACAGTTCATGGCACGCTTTATTCTTTACATCTCAAAGGGAACAGGGCTCATATACTTCGAGAGAATCAACACATAGGACTAAGTCTATGCTGATTTAATTTTAAAAAGGATTCTCCTGACTTTAGAATCCACTGCTGCAAAGAACTTTCAGAGACGTAGTCCCCCTCCTTGTCTGCTCACGGCACCTTGGTGGCAGCCAGCGGGCCACCTTTAGTCACTGATGTGACTTCCCGGGCCATTCACATCTGCAGCAATAAAACGGAACACCACCAAGAAGAACAAATTACCTGGAAAACATAAAAGAGGTTTAATGATGACTCAGTTTTATTAACTAATTGATTCAACCTTGAGAATTGATTGTGTGACTTATTCGCTGTCTTCATAGTTAGTCGCCCAGGTGTTTTCCTCAGCTTTGACTTTTACTCTATAGGAGAACAGAAGGTAAAACAGAACAGGGTCAATTGAATCCTATTGATTACTGAATGAGCTAACACTTTGAGAGATAGGCCAGGGAGCTGAGAAGGGAAAAGGTACAGCGATGCATTCTTTAGTTATTTCTTTCCTCATTAAAGTTAGGAGAAATTTATTTTAAAACTTGAAATATCCTCCTACAAAGGAAAATAAACGTGTGTGTCTGTTTGCAACCCTCTAATCTCCAATTGGGGGAGACTTTGCCCTAATAACCCAGCACCTCTTTGGCTTTTTATATTTGCTCTTTGATTCATTAAAGATACATTTGCTGTTTCCAGTTGGCTCGAGCTTGGTGTTTCTGTTGGGAGAGTAAATGGCAAAAGACCACGTGACCGACAAAGGCAAATACTCCTAAAGGGCACAGCTGTTGCTGTAGGGGGAACACCCAAGCTGGCTGAAAGAGGAGCAGCATGTGCAGGAGATGTTAAACAGGGGTCAGGGGAGACCCTGTAAGTCTGCTCCTTCCCATGGCCACGGCCACCATTTAGGTCTTCTGTGCAGCAGGCACTAGGAAGAAGCAGAATTGTAGGTGTTTCCCAAGAGAATGATGCTTCTGAAGGATGAAAGGGCAGAGGCAGGCGGGAAGAAGCTTGTGGACAAACCTGGCTTCTGTAGAAGAAAACTGGGAGGAGGAAGAATCAGGCAGAAGGAGCTGCAGGCCGCAGGGCCACTCTAGAGTCTTGGCCAGGCTGGTGGGCAGCTCAAGAACATCTGTTCTCCGGTAGAGAAATCCGCCACTGGGCAGACATGTGAGGCCCCAGTGGCTCCGTCTCCATGTCCACCTACCCCACACCTAGTTATTGGCGAGGAGCGGCTTATGGGAGCACGGATCTTGGTGTGTTTGCTGCGCTAATCTCAGTGCTGTGTCAGCCACTGACGAGTGAGTGATGACTGTACTTCTTCTACAGACTCTCTTTTCTTAAAATTAGCTTCCCTTTAAGTTTTATTGCATATATTTAAGATACGCAATGTGATGTTTTGACTTATACATTGGTATGTGTGTATATGTACACATTGGTATGTATACATTACTGGATTTGGAGTTTAGGGATTTCTTTTTAATAAAGGAAAGATTTTACACACACACATACACACACCCCTCAGAGCTCATGTCATTGGATTCATAGGTGGCTTCCAATCAGTCACTTTTGACTTTTGAGGAGGGCAAGAAAAGAGTCAAAAATTCTTTGGGTAAACTAGTAGAATCCAGGCACTCTCTTTCTCTGCACACAGAGAAGCACACAGACACACACACATATATGTAGATATATGTCTAGATATATGCTATATTGTCTTATATATGAAATATATATTTATAAGTTATATAAAATACATTTACACATACAAAATATGTGTATTTTACATATTATATATGCATAATACTGTGTATATGACTATATTTGTTTTATATGCACATTTGTATATGCATGCTGTATTATACTCTGTAGGTCTTGAACCCTTTGTGGAGGTCAAATATCAGATATCCCACACATTGGGTATTTATATGAAGATTTATAACAGCAGCAAAATTACAGCTATAAAGTAGCAATGAAATAATTTCATGGTTGGGGGTCACCAGCACATGAGGAACTGTATTCCAGGGTCGCAGTGTTAGGAAGTTTGAGGACCACTGCTATATGGCACATATATAGCATAAAGACTCTTCTGAAACATGCATATGTTAAATACACACATATTCCAGAATATGCACTTCTTGAAACAATACAGAACTTTAGAAACATAGAAAATATTAAATGTAGTAGTTTGAGACAAAAGGAGGGCTTTAGCTGACCTGGGAAGAATAAATATGTTTCCTTTAATAAGTTGATATTCTGTTCTTTTAAAAGTTTAGGTAAAGAAAATATAGGAAACTGAAACTACCTAGAAGATATGGAGATTTAATTGAATCAGCAAAAAAAAAAAAAGTTTCTGTAATTAAACTCACATCTTTAAGCTTGTGTTTCTAGGCAACCAAGATAAAAAGGCAAAACATCAGAAAAAGCAACCAATTATTGAAAACTCTTTGTTAAGAACCATGAATATGCAAAAGAGGCATAAAATATGATCCTTCCTCTTAAGGAAGAGAAGTTCTTAATAAAAAGAAATTCAGAAGCTGAAGCATGGGCCAGGATGTCAAGTCACTCACCCATGCCGTGGAGACAAACAATGTCGTGTGTCATTCAGAGGTCATTGCTTAGGGGAAACATACTAAGACCCATGAAAGGATGACAAATCAGCTTTGGGGGAGCCCACACTCTGAGGTGTGGGCGCCATAATGAGCCAGTCTTTCGATAGCTTGATGAAAGGCTTGCAGGAGTGGCCCCAAGTTTTTGTCTTCTCAAGGAGTGTTTCGTGAGTCACCATCTGTCTCCAGGTGCAATTTCCTTAGAGAAATCACTTCCAGAATGGTTGCTGGGCGTTATTCTTCCCTTGGGGACCCTAAAAACATTCTGTTTCATTCAGCTCTTACCTTCTTCAAAGAGATGCTTGGAAATGCTATTCCACCAGAAATACTGCCGGCAACTAACTCTGTGCTATTCCACCAGAAATACTGCCACCAACTAACTCTGTGGTGTTCACTGCCACAGAGATCATTTCGCTCCACCTGCTCTGAAAGATGCCCTGATTTTCTCACTTCATGACCTCGCTACCTCCTCCATCTCATTTAAAAGGAATTTAATATGGGAGGCCAATTGGAGGCCGCCCCACATACTGTAAGATCACCTTGAGAACACTCGGTGGTGGTGGCACACGCCTTCAGTTCTAACAATTGGGAAGAAGAGGCTTACAATTTCTCAACGCGAGGCCAGCCTGGTCTATGGAGCGAGTTCCAGGACTGTCGGAGCAACACAGAGAAACCCTATCTCCAAAAACCAACACAACACAACAAAACAAGATTACCTTTGGAAGAGCATCTTTCTAGAAATTCGCCTTCAGGGAAGCTGATCTTCCAGCTGAAACTTCCTCCCTGCAGGGATGATGGTCCATTGGCTCAGAAAGACTTTAGCATATCAGCCAGGAAACCGCAGAAGAAACCCTACCCCAAGATTTTGGTCAGTAACAAACAATGTTTACTGAGTATCATTATAGAGTCACACTTCTTTAGAATAATGTGCATGAATACTTGCTAATAAGCACGACATAGTGTTTGTCATACACCAGGCACTGGCCAAATATTACTTATCCCATTTAAAAAAAAAACACTGAGGATCATAACTATTGTCTCCATTGGCAGAAGATAAGGTCGAAGCAGAAGAACGTTAAGTTGCCTGTCTTGCTTCGTAAGACAGTGAGTGGAACAGAACCCACGCAGTCTTAAAGTCCAGCTCTTTGATTATTCGCTCTCTTAGCAATCTCTAACTTCAGCATACTGCAGAACTAACAGGAAACTTCTGAAAATACAGAGGGCGTGGTCCACTTCTGGATATGGTGGTTCTACAGGTGTGGGTCGGGGACTGAGAGTCCGCCACGTTAACCAGTTCCTGGCTGGTGCTGGTGCTGTAGCTCTGTGCCCTGCCTTGGTATTGTCCATTTCGGTTCTCTTAGTGATGTGTTAGCCTCTAGTCTTTCGGTTCCTCCAGACGATGTTGATACACAAAGAGGGCAACGATCCCTTTCCTGCCTGGAAGCACTGTCCACTGACTGGACAAAGAAACCCTTGGACCACTTCCAAAACTACTGAGATCCCAAACAGAAAGACCAGGATTTAACTGGGACAGTCTGGAAACAGGAAGGTCTTTATATTTCACGTGAGGCTATCCCACACAGCAGCCCTGTGAAGAGGAATCCATTTTACTTCAACAAGCTATGCCTTTCACCCATTGGTGGTGAGACCTCAGTCCCCGGGGGTTCCAAACTTCCCTCTAAAGCACAGTGAGAATTCACCCAGGCCAGAGATTACCTGAGTTACCAGATCAATTGCCTTTTCATAACTGTGTTCTACTTAGGGTACAGATTTTCTTCCTCAGTTAGTGAGACTCCTCACTGAAGAGCCAAGGGTCCTACTCTTGACTCAAACAGAAACTTGAATTTGGCAGCTCGTCGAAATACTCCCATTATGTTTTCCCAAATTTGGAATGGTTTGTATTACAGGAAGATCCTCTGCTTCGCTCAGGAATTCCTGGCAGCTTTTCTCGAAAGTATGCTATAAAATGGTATCTGATTCGCACTGACTCATAAATGAAGCGGCGATAGCTTCATTGGCAGCAGTGCATTTGAAGGCACCGGTGGGCTCTTGCTCTCTCTGATCAACACTTCTCTTCTGAGTTCCTCTGCTAATTCCGCTGCCCATTAATCATTAATCTACAGTGAGTGATAAGGCCCGCTGCAATCACTGGGTTGTTTGGTAAGACTTCTGTTACCAAAATAGATATTGACAAAAAGAAGACGATGATTTGAATAATCGTTTCCCTGCCTAGGGGAACGCCAAGTAATAAATTTGTCCTTGTGAGAGTTTTTCAGGACAATGAAATGGATTTAACCTACCAGGCCACCCGTCCAGTGATCAGCTGCCTTGCTAAGTTCTCAAGTCACTGTGAGGTTTTTCCCCAGCACAAACCCCCGCAACTGATTCCTTGGGAGAAAATGAACTACATCAAAACATCCCATTTCCCTTTCCTTAACCAATGTCGCTTGGTTAAGGAAGGTGTAGTTTGTGTGAAGTTGCTGACCCTCTTTTTCTATCCATCCACACTGTACTCACACCATTTGAGCTTGGACTGGATCGCAGAGTTCTAAATTTAGAGCACAGTACTTGGAGAGGTTAAAAGTCTCAGAACTTGGCCGTGCCTGGGGCAGACCTCAGCTATGCTACGACTTTCCTATTCTGGTCTGAGAATTTGCCTATTGTTTAGAACATTGTTTCTCAAAAACAATAAATGTTGTTTCAAATTAAAATAGCAACTTAGTAGAAATATAGGGGAGAGTGAGATTAAAGAAATATTAAGAAAATGATGAAATTTAATGGTCTCATATTTGGGCATGAAAGAGAAATTAAAGATATACAGATTCCCAGGAAGGACAACTGAATCAATTATGAAGTATCAACACCACAAACTAAGAACATGCAGGATAAGGAAGAGTTCAATTGACGTCTATCTCTGTGTCTGGTCTGTATGTGAAGGCACAACACAGCTACCAGGACAGCCAGTACTTGGAGGGCCAAGACTACAGAAAGAAGAATGATGCCTTTACCCCAAGACTCTTGAAATCTGGGAGCCTTAGGAGAGAAACTGGGATGATAAACTACACTCTCACAAGGACGCAAAAGAACAGAAGGTCAGAGTTCACGAAACAGGGCATCCCTAATAAGTTGTCGGAAGGACTGCCTCTTAAAATGGCTTGCCTTTACCTACACCAAATTAGGGCGGTCCTCATTTAAAGAAAGGCAATCTCCTGCTCTAAACCCTTGTTTTGCAGCTGAAGAAAACTAACCAGAGTAGCTTTTAGGTGTCATATCTAGCTGTCAATCAAAACACAGGAGATAAACTGTAAAATCAGACTCATAACAGAAAACCCAAAGGGATAAGGCAAAAGCGATTCAGATGTTAGAGTCAGCAGGCACAGACCTCAAAGGAACTTCAATTTATATGTTTAAATTATAAACAATTTTCCAGTTTTTAAAAATCTTTGCATGTCAGGAAGAGGAGGTATAGTGGAAGTCAGTGGGGAAGGGAAAAAAGACTAGAGTGTGAATTTGTATACACACACACACACACACACACACACACGATGCAATAAAACCATGCTAACTAAATCCCAACTACATATTAAAAAAAAAAACCACTCTACTGAGAATCAGGCTGGAGGAAAGTCTATACTAAGCCACATTCTGGCTAAAAGAGCCTCTTGCATACCTCGCCGCTGTGAGAACAGGGTTTGAAAATGAACTGGATGTATGTAAGAAGTGCGGAGCTGCGAAGGCCATGGAAAGGTTCCACTTGTTTACTCAATGTCAGTCAAGGCTCAGGGACCGTCAACGGTTCTGCTCTTGACAACGTAAGAGCCTTAAATTTGATCAGTGGTTTCCCAGGTTAGACTTTGGTCAAATACTATCAAACGTTTAAAAATAACATTTTTATTAATATTTTTTAGATTTTCATACACGTGTATAATATACTTTTAATCATTTATTTCGAATTTTTTATATTATAATAAGATTACATAATTTTGTCCTTCCTTTTCCTCCATCTAAGTTTCCTATGCACCCCCATTTCTCTTTCTCAAATTCATGCCTTTTCTTCTTTAATTGCTGTTTTACATATATGTGTATATATATATATATATTTGTCTATATATACAGATATATAAACACACACACACACACATATATATATAAACACAACTGGCTAAGTCTGTATAATGATGTTGCTCACAACTGTATTTTGACAATATTCACCCCAACTCTTCCCCCTAACTCCTCTTGGATCCACCTCCTCCCTCCAACCAATATAATATTAAATTGCATGTTTTAATTAAGTATGATCTATTAGATGCGTTTTCTTAATAAAGCTATTATGAATAATGGTAATAAAGCTATGATAAATATTAACTGCCCATCATCTGAGTTCTCCATTTCACAACTGAATCTTCTCACAGTAAGAGAATAAAGATGTAGGAATAAGCCCCTTCTGGTTCTGATTGGTAATAAGCCCCTTCTGGTTCTGATTGGTAATAAACCCCTTCTGGTTCCGATTGGTAAGTCTTGTTTCCTGGCTGCCTTATCTTTCCTGTTGTTGTTTCCTGCTTGTTAAGTTTCACTCCAACATTTTATAATTTCTTTTTGTTTGTTTTTTGTCTTTCAAGACAGGATTTCTCTGTGTAGCCCTGGCTATCCTGAAATTTGCTCTGTAAACCAGGTTGGCCTTGAACTCACAGAGACCTGGCTGCCTCTGCCTCCTGAGTGCTGGGATTAAAGGTGTGCAACATCACAGCCCACACTAGTAGTTTCTATAGCAACTCTCAGTAGACGTTTCCCAAGACTATAGGCTTCCATCCCTACCCCTTGCCTGTACTCAGGACTGGGTTTCCGTTCTCTTTACTATCTATTCTTTATCACATCACTATGCTAATCACTTCCTCCCTCCCAGGGTTCATCTGCTCTCTGCTTTCATGGTGCCCTCTAAGACTGCACATAGTCCATGACACAGGAAGACAGGGCATATTGACCAACAAACCCATATTGCAAAATAAATTTTAAAATTGAAATAATTGCTTCATTATATGTTATGACTTCAGAGTTACATAAAAAAATTCAACTTTATTTTCAAAGGAAACTTGAAAGTTTTAGGATACAGGCAGTTTTGCTGTTCTTCAGAAGCTGAATGATCTATCACAATTCAGTGCATAGGGATGTGGCTCCCCAGTGCCAATATCCTTGGTCCGAACAAACAGTATTGCCTGCTGTCATCAGAACCAATACAATTCCCCTTTCTAGTTACCTTTCGTTACTGTATGTTCTTGGTTTTTCTCTATTACAGTATCTTAAATTCTTGTCATCTTTTTCTTACTAATATCCTCCTTCCTTCTCAGTGGTTATGAAATAGAATTTATTTATAATTAAATCATGTGTTATATTTACTGAACGTGAACTTTTCTATATCCCGTCTTCTTTGAACATTGCAGACTAAAAGAATATCACAGCATTTCATTTCCTAGTATGTAACAAAATAAGAAAAATATATAAAGACTAAAGAGTAAAGCCAGAAATTATTCACAGCCACAAAACAAGGAAAGAAGTTTGACTCAGGTGATGAACTTCAAAATCTGGCAAACAGGGATAGAAAGAAATAAAGGAAGGAGGGAAGGAACAAAAGAAGGAAGGAAGGAAGGACAGAAGAGAAAACCGTGAAGTCTAATAGCAGTTTCAGAGACCTCACATGTCAGACTGCATAGAAACCAAACCTGAGATGGGGGTGGGCATTGAAACATACCCTGGAGAAAAGAAAGCATCTTCAACAAATGATTTTGGGGCACCTGGATGTCTATACATAGAAGAATGAAATCAGGGCTCTTTTCTATTACCCTGGACAGAAGCTAACTCCAGATGAATCAAAGACCCAGATGTGAAGACAAAACACTGAACCTGCAGGACAGCTGCAGAAGGGTCAAGGTCAACAACTGGCGAGTGACTGAAATGTTTCTGCACAGCTAAAGAAACACTGGTCCAGGTGGAGAGGAAGCCCACAGAAAGGCAGAGAATCTCTGCCAGTTACTCATCTGACAGAGGACCAATATCCAGAATATATAAAGGACTCGAATCAAAAAACAAATGACCCCTTCAAAAAATGGGCCTGGGACTGAAACCAAGAGTTCTCAAAAGATGAAAGAAAAGTGGCCAAAAAATATCTCAAAAAAAAAAATGTTCATCATCTCCAGCAATCAGGGAGATGCAAATCAGAACAACTTAGAGATTTCATCTCCCCCTCCTCAGAATAGTAAAAATCACCAAAAACGACTGACAGCAGATGCTGCAGGGAGTGTGGGAAAAGGAACCCTCGCTCGGTGTTGATGGAACTCCAAACTGGAGAAGCCACTGTGGAAATCAGTGTGGAGAGTTCTCAGAATGTGATCAATAAATCTACCGTATGACCTACCTCTACCATTCCTTGGAATATGCTCAGAGAACTGTTTATCATACTCCACAGATACTTGCTCAAGATGTGTTTATTGCTGTGCTATTACCAATAACTAGGAAACAGAGACATCTAGATGTTGATGAATGGATAATGAAAATGTGCCACATATACATATGGAATACTATTCAGTAGTAAAGAACATTGAGATCGCGAACTTTGGAGGTAAACAGATAGAAAAAAAAACGTAAAGATCATATTGAGGGAAGTAGCCCAGACCCAGAAACAAACTCTGAATGTTGTTCCTTCTCCACTTCGGATCGGATGTGAGTGCATAGCCTGCACTACCTGCAGAAACCAGGAAAGAAGAAAGGGGACTGCTGGGACGGACAGTAAAGAAGGGGACATAAATATAGAAGTGACCTAAAGCCAGGAATGGGAAAATCAGGGGACCTCTAGTTAGGGATAGGGAGAGATGTAACAGACTAAAGAGGGAAGAAGGTAAAAATAACAGTAAGATTGTCTGGAAAAGTCATAAGGAATCATAGTACTAGCTCTCTAAAGTGCCTGTGATATGTGTAAGATTGTATATAATATGCACATATAGTTTAAATGAAAATTTCCCATCTGGGTTTACAGTGCTCCTTCCAAGAGTCAAATGCCATCAAAATAGATAGATAGATAGATAGATAGATAGATAGATAGATAGATAGATAGATAGACAGACAGATAGATAGATAGACAGATAGATAAATGGCTGAACACTAGGTATGGGAAGTCCTCTTTTGAGTTGTTAGTCAAGGTTAGCTCAAAGGGACTCCCAAAACATTCTTTGTCTTTGGCTGCCACCCCGTTCCAGAGGTGGAAGCTAAGTCCCTATTGCTGAAGACACCATGGACTTCAGATACAAGGTAAGGAGGCGTCTGAGCTGGAGCTGACCTGAAAGCCTCCTCCCTGAGGACTAGCTTTCATGGCACAAGAAGTCACCAGGCAAGTTTCCAAAGGACAGGAACAACCAAGAGTCCTGGTCAGCTATGATGTCCAGGAACCACAACAATGCCCAGCATGGCACGCTAACCCTACGGGTATAGCAGTGGCACACACACCTTCCCAGTAATCACCAGCTTTTTAATGGGACTTAATACCTGCTCGACAAGAAGGAAATCATGCTTGAACTGGAAACCTAGCTGGCCACCCAAGGTTAGGGAGGTCATGGATCTTGGAGAAGAACCTACAGCTGATAAACTAAACCAGCGTGATCCCTGATTACACTCTCCACATCTGTCTTCTATCAACAGGTGAGTTTTGTCCTTACCCCTCATTGAGGAAACTTCTCTTAGCAACGTAGACCATTCTAGAAAACCACAACCAACCAAAAAGCAGAGTTGTGGAGACCAGTCCTAGCTGATGCATCTATAATCTATCCCTGGTACCTAAAGTTGGGGGATCACATGATAGAGATGACAGAAAGATTGCAAGGGCCACCAAACCGCGTAGTTTGCTATGAGGTTGTGTCTCCTGGTAATGTCAGAAGTTACAACCATGAAGCCTTACCAACATGGCTGCCTAAACAATGATGATGTCAATAGATAAAATAACATGGAAAGGGAAAGCGCAGGAGGTCTCAACCCTAAACAAAGAACCACAGGCAACTGAAAAATGCTGAGTGGAAGAAATCGTGCTTCCCAGGGAAGAGCATACCGATTGCTTATGTAATAATAAATGGTCAGCCCTGAAAACATACACATACAAGTAACATATATGAACTGAGCCGGTTTCCCAGGGCCTGAGAAGAGATTTGATAGAGCTGTCCTGTTTAGGGTTGAGTGTTCCGATGTCTCACTCATTGCATATTTCCTAGCTGTAGATCTCTATTTGTTCCTATCTACTTTAAGAGGAAGCTTCTCTGATGTTGGCTGAGCAAGGTACTGATTTTTGAGTATAACAGAAAGTCATTGGGAAGCATTTTATTGGTTTGATATATATATACACATATATAATACCAATATGTGTGTGTGTGTGTGCGTGCGTGTGTGTGTGTGTGTGTGTGTGTGTGTGTGTGTATCAGTGTAAACAGTATAAAATAGAATTTGGGTTTACCCTAGATCCATGAGCTATTTAATCTCAGGTTCTTGGTCACTGAAGCAGTTTGGGTATGGCCCATCTTACGGACTGGGCCTTAAGTTTAATCAGACATTGTCTGGTTCCTCCCACAAGCTTTGTGCCATCATTGCACTTGCATGGCTTGCAGACCAGACACCATGGCAGAGCAAAGGGTTTGTGGCCGGGTTGATGCTTATGTTTATCCTTTGGTAGCCTACAGACTACCTTCCGGAACCAAAGACACCAATCCATATGGCTGAAGGCGCTATATAGGCACCAGCTCAGCTTCTCCACACTCAAGTGTTGTCTACAGCAATCGGGCCTTGGTGTCAGTTCATGGAGAGCAACCTACAGCCTCGTCAACCGCATGGGTTGTTTGGGGGTTTGCACAGCGCACCTTTGGACAACAACTCAATTAGATGTAACCCAATCCCAGCATGGACGCTTCATTTAGTAGTAGGCTTTCATACTGCCCTCAAATGGCCCTTAGTTTTAGCCCTTCCTCCCTGTATCCCTTCCCTCTTCCCCCCTCCTTCCCCTTCCCTACTTGATCCTCCTGTAACCCTCCCCTCATCCATTTATAACTATTCTGTTTCTCTTTCCTTTTCTACAGAGCTCTCTCTATCTCACCCCAGGTGGAGGGGATTTCTTACTTGATATTTTTCTATAACTTATGTGTTTTATGCAGAAAAAAAATGCTGGTGGTTAGTTCAGGGAGGGTCCTCTAGGAAGAGAAAGAAGCAATAGCAATTGTTCGTTCACAATCGGCAAGGGCAAAGCTCGCTTGCTTCCATTAGTAGGGAGAGGGGGACAAAGGATTTTGGAAGGAGGTGTCTAAAGAAAATGATTGTGTTATAAACCAAATTCTAACTGTGTACAGAAAGCTGATAAATTCTCCCAGTGAATAGGTGTACTACATAAAAAGCTTCTTCTTTGTCCCAACATGTTAATGGGTTTCTGCATCATAAATCCAGCCTTTCCCTTAAAAGGAAAATGTTTATAGACACCAACAATTGAACATGTTCTGTATAAAGAGAAGTGCCAATTATAGAGGAAATTTCAATGCGCTTTTCTAGCTGTTAAGCTTCTCATAGAAAAACATTGCCAAAAACTGGGGAATGGTGTGGGGTTGCACAGATAGTAAAATGACTGTGTAGGCCAGTCCTCAAAATCCAGTAAAAACCTTCAAGCTCAAGAGTTGGGGTGTCTTAGTTAGGGTTTCTATTACTGCGCCGAAACACTGTGACCGAAAGCAAGGTGAGGAGGAAAGGGTTGATTTGGCTCACACTTCGGCCTTGCTGTTCATCACTAAAGGAGGTCAGGACAGGAACCCAAACAGGACAGGATCCCGGAGGCAGGAGCTGATGCAGAGCCCATGGAGGGGAGCCGCTTACTGGTTTGTTTCCCATAGCTTGCTCAGTCCACCTTCTTAGAGAACCCAGGACCAGCAGCCCAGCGATGGAACCACCACCGTGGGCTGGGGCCTCCCCTGTTGATAACTAAATGAGAAAATGCCTGACATCTGGATCTCAAGGAGGCTTTTCCTCAGCTAAGGATCCTTCCTCTCTGATGATTCCAGCTCGTGTCAAGTTGACACACAAAACCAGCCGGTAGATGGGGGAACCGTCTTAGTTGTTACTTGGGATGTAGTTGAGTATGAGGGGTTGTTTCTACTTGGCAACTATGGGTGATAACAATTTTTGATATATTCAAATAGAAAACTTCCAAATAGCTAAGGAGAGGATTCAGAATGTTCCCAATCCAAAGCAATCATGAACGTCTGAGGTGGCAAATACAGCTACCCGATCTGATCATTGTTCATGATACACATACAGCAAAGTGTCAGAACCTATAAGGAGGTCAATTAAAAATAGAAATTATACATATAACATATATACCTAGATACACACACATGCAGCATGCATTAGGTCAACCCAAAATCTCACATATGTCTGTACTCTCTATTATTTCCTTGGATCCTAGCATTCGGTTTTGGAATGTTACATTGCTGAGTGTTTCATATGTTGTTGGAACAGTCTCAGAATGCTGTTCAGAGCTGTCTCTGACCATGTCAGAGGAACTGTTCTCTCACAACGCGCCATCTCGTGTCAGATGAAGTCCTAGGATTTCATAAAGTGAACCCTGTCCTTTGTGAATCTCTGATCTTCCAAAACTTGTTTGTCAGTCTTAGGGGAGCTCAGGAATGCAGCTCAGAGTCCAGTCCAGGCAGCCACTGGCTTCTTTTCGGGGAGGTGGCACATCACGTTCTGAGCAGCTCGGGAGTTTTACAGTTTCTCCTTTGCCATCATAGACAACTATCCCACCCAGGCAGGGAGACAGAGCAAGAGATTCAGATGTCAACAGTTACAGGCACTCTGCAGGAAGCAATTCAGCTACCACAAAAATGTCCTTGGGCCTCTTCCCGAGAAGCCATGCCTGCCCCTGAGGAATTCTCCTTTCCCTGGTCTGGACTCCCTACTTCCTTCTCTCCTTAGATACCGGTTACCCTTTCAAGTTTCCCTCTCCCTGCTCTTCCCACCGTGTGATGCAAAGCTTCGGAGAGGAGAAACAACAGCGTGTGCAGGCAGGAATTTCGAGTAATTCCGTGAATTTCCATCACAGAACACTGGCACGATGGTGGGGCTCTCTTTGTAATGTGGAAACTGTTTGGTTTTTTTGGTCTTTTTCCACTGATTTCTTTTTAAAAGATGAAATTGAAAGGAAGCCTTATGCTAAGAAAAATCACAGACATATGAAGAGACCTCTAACTTAGATATGAGCCAGAGAAAGAGAGAGAAGAGAGAGAGAGAGAGAGAGAGAGAGAGAGAGAGAGAGAGAGAGAGAGAGAGAGAACATGACATTTCTTTAAAAAGAAAAGCCCACATAGTGAAACAGGTACTTTTCAGGGGAACCCAACAACTTCATTCCTAAATCTGTCACATTATTCACAACCAAATAGGGACTGTCTTTAAAAGTACATGTGCAGTCTTCTATACATACATGCGTGAGAATATATTCATATCTATAAACAGATATCCCCAAGTGGTTGTTTTACGATAAACAAACAAACAAAGAACTCCTTTCTCTTTCAATTTGTGAGAAAATTTCCAGTGTCCCTGTGTAGTGATATTTTGTTTGCCTGAAGATCAGAGTGCAGAGCTAAACCACTAGTTAGCCATAGAAGTCAGGCAGTCGTGGAATACACCTTCCATCTAGCCCTAAGGAGACAGAGACAAGAGGATCTCTGTGAGTTCAAGGCCACCCTGGGCTACTTGAGAGATTGACTCTGTAAAAGGGAAATGGAGCTCAAACAAAGGTGATCCTAGCACTTGGAATCACATGCCTTTTGTCCCAGCAGTAGGGAGGTGGAGACAGGCGTGATATGGCTGGGTGGAGAGAGGAATATAAGGTAGGAGGAGACAGGAGCTTAGAGGCAGTCCGAGGATTCCATAGAAATGGATACAGTCTGAGCAGTCTGAGGATTTGTAGAGACAGGATCAGTCTGAGCATTGGTAGACATAAAAGGTCTCTCTAGTGGCTGGCTACATTGTTTCTCTGATTTTTCAGCTTTTGTCCCCTATTATCTGACTCCAGGCTTTATTATTAAGATCAATTAGAATCCATGCTGCATCCCTGAAGCCCGGATTTGTAACTGTACAGTGAAAGGTGAAGTTATGGGTTGGGGTAGGCATCTGCAACCGTCCTGTTGATGGCAGGAGGGTTGAATATTTGGGGCTCTGAGAGCTGAAAGATCTCTGTGACAGTTCTTCAACCCTGCCACCTGAATGCACAACCCTCCTTGGCATACGGGAATGAGTATAGTTACATCTCAATACTACGGCCAGTCAAACTTCAAGTTCATGTAACCATCACGCGCCCTGGCATACTCTTATCTAATCAGTTAGATTTTTTTTTAAAAAAAATTAGCTGATGAGTGGTTCAGGAATAGGAGGTGGACTGTGGGCCAGTTTGCCAGTCCTGGTTTAGAGGGAGCTACTTAAAGAAAGAAGAGAGCATTCCCATCCTGTCCATAGGTACTAGGGGAGAACTTCACGGGGGCAAAGGAAATGGTGCTCAAGAAAGAAGAGAAGGAGCCTTTTCATTCCATGTTCATGAGGGCAGTTTCATCATGGGAGTAAGGCGAGGCCAATGAAGAAGGAGAGGCTTAGGGATGGTATGGATCAGATGGTCACTCTGGCCAGAAGATGTATAATGGATTTAGAGAAATCAAATCCCACCTTCTCATCCACACGCAAACAAAACGCACCTTTATCGTTTGTATCTGAAATGTTTACTATGGAGCTACATGTTTAAACACCTACTTCCTAGCTTATGACATCATTTTTGGAAGGTTGTGGGACCTTCCAAATCTTCCCTCCTAATCTTCCAGGATATGAACAAATCACGCTATTGGTTCCCACTGCCACAGACAGAATCTCCCAGTTGCTGTGCCTTCTCCACCAGGATGGAGTTATAGGCCCTCAAACTGTGAGCCAACTTAAGTCGCTTTGGTTGGGCACTTGGTCACATCAGTGTGACAGGAGTGAATACACCTTCTTATAAGTAATATGACTTCTTGAGTTTCCCTGATCTGGGGAGTCCCAAAAACAAGTCTGCAAGTCCACACACCTCTCCAAGGAAAGCTCTCCTCAGAGAGCCAACAAGACAGCTGACTTGCAAGACTGTTCTGTAACAAAACCACTTCCCTGTCTCCACCAACTTCATTTTACTGTCTCTTCTAAGGTTGGCCTTTAGCCTTCTTCTAAAGAGACAACCCTGGATACGTCAATTCCATCACCTCCATTCGAGAGCACCTTCACACACCACTGAGTTCCAGAGGTCTGCTGAGAACTATATCATCTATATCATTAAACTGTATCATTTGCAACTGGAAAAGCTAAAGTTCTTGGAAAGGCCAGATGTTAAAGACAGAATTTTATGTCCCTTTTGGACTTTGATTTTTTTTTCAGACTCCAAATTGTTATTCACATGAAGATAATTGTATTCTCTGGCCTGAGATGCAGAATACAAAGAAGGGAATGTGAACATTTTGGTCAAATAAATGAGCATATGCCTCTTGGGACAAACTAAATTAACTCCAATCTTTAGTAGCGTAATGGTTTTCAAAAGCTTTTCGCAAAACTGAATTTACCTGCCAGGTGTATTTAGAAACTGCTTTTGGGTTATAGTTAACTTCTGGGCCTGTATTTGTCCCCTAATTTAATCTTTTGAACCAACTGGTTTTGTATAACCAATCATTACACTTGAAATGTGAAACCAGCGGAGACTTTTTTCTATTCTAAAAATCCAGTTCTCACTTTGGGAGATTTATGCTTGGAGTCACAGAAGAACCAGTCCCCTCCAGCACTTAGAACTGATAACACAAAAGAGTGAAAATGTTAGTGAAACTTCTCCCCTTTCTGCACAGTCTGAGAGGGGGGATATGTAGAAGGAGAGAACCGCTTGTTGGTTCCTGGCTACTTAGCCCTGAAATAATCACACAGAAACTGTATTAATTAAATCACTGCTTGGCCCATTAGCTCTAGCTTCTTATTGGCTAACTCTTACATATTAATTTAACCCATTTCTATTAATCTGTGCATTGCCACTTGGCTGTGGTTTACCAACTAAAGTTCCAGCGTCTGTCTCCAGATGGGGCTACATGGAGTCTCTCCCACTCCACCCGTCTTTTTCCAAGCATTCAGTTTAGTTTTCCCCACCTAGCTAAGTTCTGCCCTGCTATAGGTCCAAAGTAGTTTCTTTATTCATTAATGGTAATCACAGCATACAGAGGGAAATTCTACATCAGAGATGGTCCCTGCATCTGCTAAAGGACTTCCGACTCTGATAAGTTGAATCAGCACATTAAAAATTGTTGTCCATGGGGAAAACACTGAACTTGGTCGGCCTCACTTTTGCATGGAGCCTTAACACATTATAAGATATGGGAAATTTCCTAAGTACCTCAAGTCAGATGGGAGGCTTTCTATAATGTGACCTTCTATAATGACAAAGAAAACTATTGCAGGTATCTGAGATGGAGTCTGCCATTTCCTTCCTGTCTTCACTTCTGTTACTAATGAACTGTGGATAGAACAGCTGTGGGTGACATTGTTCAGGCCTCCCCATGAAGAACTCTTTGGTTTACTAGGGTAGTTAGCTCACTGTGTGTGTGTGTGTTTGTGTGCGCGCTTGCGCTTGTATGTGTGTTTTCTGACTTTGAAAATGGTGTGGCCAGCAGCCTTGACACTCTTGCTGCCATGACTGCCCCATCAAGATGAACTGTATCCTTAAACTGTGGACTAAAACAAACCCTTCTTTAAGAGGATTTGGCCAGCTATTTGATCACAGCTTTGTGCTTAGTTGGTTATTGCTTCTGAGTCATCATCATCACCATAATCATTATCAGCACCATCATCATCACTGCCATTTTCAGAATCTATTTTTCTGGCCACCAAGTAGATGAATGACTATTAAGGGTGCCAGTTTAAAGAAAGACAGTAACTAACTGGTTTGGACCCAAAGGAGGCCTATGGCTGGAATATGACTGAAGGGAGGGCAGAGCTCAACCCCTGCTTTTGAACAAACTGAAGGACAGTTCCCTCTGCCCTTCCTGGCTGCCTCGGAAGGAGGAAAGTGCCCACTGGTTGTGGGGCTCTGTGCAGTAGGAGCCATCCAGACTGCTGGGGTGGAGACAGTAATGGAGACACTCAAGCCTGGGAAGATGCTGTCAAATCAGAAATTATGTTGATCCAAGTGTCAGTGAGTCACAGAGGTGCTGGACAATCCCCAAATCTCCAGGTGTCCATGGTAGCAGAAAGGAACTGTAGAGACCCGCATGCATGGCCGCTGAAGTGAATCTCAAAGTCAATGGGATGCATAGGGCCTGAGCCTAGGGTTCACGGCCCCATGTAAGTTTCTCCATCGGAGAAATCATTCCACACAGGGAGCCCTTACCAGACCTGTTGAGTCAGTGTTTGTCACAGTCGCTTGCTTGATGCTCTGAGCTGTGCAGCATGAATCCCTAGCGTGTGGAGCATGTGCTCATCACCTGCCTGCATCCTCACTAGAGAAGCACAGGCCCGGTTAGACCACAGTAACAAGTACACACAAAGTCACTTACCCACCTTTTTTTCCCAGTGGGAGGAACTGGACCACTTTCCTACTTCCCTCAGTTCCTCCTCCTTCTAAGGAGCTGTGGTGATTTCTCTGGTCTGGAACTCACAAGATGTGACTTCACGTGAATGGCTCAGCCTGCGGCCTGTCCCTCTGGCTTAGAGACCAGATTGCCTCTGAAGCCTTGTACACTGATCCCCTCCGGTCATTGTACCTGTTTTACAGGGGATGGCTTCTTGGGAGGCATGGGCGGACGGGGTTACCCAACACTTCCGTGTATATACTTCATTTTGGGGTGTGACATTGGCCTACTCCTTTGTCCTCTCATCTAAACCATAGTCTCCAGGAACGTCATCAGTACTAAAAGGGACGTTTTGATCTTTATCTGCCTAATTGTGCTTATTTCTATGAATTCTGAGTACTTCGGTTCTGGCAGCACAGGCAGACTTGACTTTGTATTGGTTCTTTTTCTTTTTGTGTGTACATATTTTTACATGCATGCACTTGTGTGTGCGCGTGGAGGCCAGAGGTCAATATCAGGTGAGATTCTCTTACTGGACTTGGAGTCGCTGGTTTAGCTGATTGTCTGGCGAGTGAGCTACAGGGACCTATTCTGTGGATGTGCACTGTCATATAGCTTTTTGTAGTAAGGATGCAGCTTGTTGGTTCCCGGCTGCTTATCCCTGGAATAATCACACAGAACTGTATTAATTAAATCACTGCTTGACCCATTAGCTCTAGCTTCTTATTGGCTAACTCTTACATATTAATTTAAAGCATTTCTATTAATCTGTGTATCGCCACATGGCTGTGGCTTACCGAAAGTTCCACCCGGCTCCAGGAGGGCTACATGGCTTCTCTTACTCTTACTCTGCCCTCTTTCTCCCAGCATTCAGCTTAGTTTTCCCTGCCTACCTATAAGGCCCAAAGCAGACATTCACAGCATATAGAGGAGAATCCCACATCAACTTTTAATACAAATTCTGGGAATATGAACCCAGGTTCTCACACTTACATGACAACCACTTTACCAACTGGACCATCTCCCCAGCCCCCAGCAGCGTCAAACCTTCTCATATGAGGCCCTGTTGGTGTTAGGCTACACGGTGATCGCCTGGTACAGCCAATAGGCCGGAGATCTGGGGGAACTAAAGGGTCAGAGAGGAAGCAGGCAAAGAAGGGCCTCTCACCCTAGCAACCACAGACCTCTCCAGAGCTGCAAACTCCATCTTCACTTGTGCTATCTTTCTGCTCCTGCCTTCCTAACCAGACCCCAGGGAGAAAGATGCTAACAAGGGCTTGCATGGACCAGCGCATGTCTCACCAAAGTATTTAACAGGTGAAATCTGACCTGCTATAATTGTGAATATTGTTTTTTTAAAGCGCTTTTTTATTTTTATTTTTTGCGAATTCTGTCTTGGCGTCTGTCCCCTGCCCCTTGCATTTGGATGAAATCTCATATTGGTGTCGTTCTCTTTTTGGTCACTCTCATATAATAATGAAAAAACTCTCCAGCTACAGCTAGCCACAAAACACATCATACTCAAAATAAGATTAAATAATCCTACTTATAGCCAGGAGCCCACTATTCTCTGTGCAGGTGGGTACCAGCCTGGAGACAGGTATGCATGAGGAGGGCAGGTATGGCTGCCACCTTCCATGCTTGCTATAGGGCTCAGCCATGATTTTCCCTGTAAGTCATTGGGCTTGAACTGCATGGGACTGCAGGACCATCAGTCTCCAGTTCCTCGGCCTTGCCAGTGACTGGCTACATTCTTTGCCTACTTGCTTTAGCTCTTTTCTCTCTCCTTTGCACAGCCACACAGTCTTTCCCTCTTTCACGGGGTCTTTTCTTCTTGAAGGTCCCGGCCTTTTGGTTGTTTTCCCAGCCTGCTACATTTTCCACTTCCAGTTGCTAAGTAGCCCAAGTGACTTTGTAAGTCAATCGGAGGCTTTCTTGGCAATCTACATATCCAAGGAAAGTCACTGGACTTTAGAACACTCTTGTTCAATGCTGCGCAGTCTCAGAGAAATGCTAGAGAGTGTGAGTTAGGGAAGGCAGAGGCCCACAGTGGGTGGGAGGAGGGAGCTGCTTACGAGAAGCATGGGTTCTGTCGGCCCAGCATCCATAGGTCACGGCATTGTCATGAGATGAGGGAGCACACAACAGAGGAATTACCCACTCACAGTCTAAGGGACCGGGGGATTCCGAGCAAGGCAATGAGGGCTGTGGATGTCCATTCAATAACCCTTCCTGTTTAAGACTCTGGGAAGCCCCACAGCATCAATTCCCTACAGAAAGTTTCCAGCTCCTTGAAAACACCGAGTCTTTCCCCATCAGTAGGCTCCTGCTGCCAGGAAAGGAAGCCCTGCACTTCCCCCACAAAGATGTGTCAAATTCAGGAATGTGGTCCAGATATTAGAGG
Source organism: Microtus pennsylvanicus (assembly GCF_037038515.1). Lineage (NCBI taxonomy): Eukaryota > Metazoa > Chordata > Mammalia > Rodentia > Cricetidae > Microtus > Microtus pennsylvanicus. Next base: position 27,199,438 of record NC_134599.1, read on the forward strand.
GTTCTGATCAGCCCTGCTCAGGCCTGAATTATTTCAAAGTAATATCTGTCAGACATCAGCTGCTCTTGTTAGAGGGCTCTCCTCGATGGTGACTCGCAGCTCCCCTTCTTTGGGGATAGGTAGTTCCAAAACGCTTGAATCTCGGTAGAATCCTGGCATTCCCTTAAGAACGAAGCAGAAGTACATGCCTCAGTAGTGTATGGAGAGCTGGGTCTCCTGAGCCTGCTTGCCAGGCGTTTTCTCTGACGATCTCTGCCCGCATGCTCCTACCCTTTCGGAGTCCGATTCCTGGAACCAAACCAGGTTTGCTGGGGTCAGCAACACCACTCCTCCCCTGTGGAAAAGAATAACAAGGGCAGGTGGCTGCTGAAGGGAGCAGTAAGTAAATCTAAAACACCTGGAGGACCCAAAGTCAATGTTTTCCTTGAGGCCGAGGGAGAGAATGTACACACCCATGGCCTTTTCCTTCAGCGGGCACAGCAGACGTGACCTGAGTAGCAATGGCTGGCTTCTCCAGCGTGTCCCTAGGGCTTCGGGTTTGGATAATGCCATCTGCCAAGTTGTTATTAGCAGGATGTTCTAGTGGTTGCAACAACACTGCCCTGTTTCTACCTCAGTGAAAAGGTGGTAACCTTGCTTATGCTTTTAAGGTGTCAGTCTGGCCCCAACCAATGCTTTCTGTTTCCTCCCAACAGGCCTGTGAAGTTGTGCACAGAAGATAAAACCTGTGCCGGCAGCAAATTAGTTTGCCCCCCCCCCCATCATACATACACTCAGCAATGACTTGACCCTGCCTTTGCTCTAACTCCAAAGAGAATGGCCAGGGTTGTTATGGCCCAGTTGTCTTCATCTGTGGAGTTAAAACTCTCTGGAACTGGACTTCTCTCTGACACTGCTTCCATCCTCTGTCGACCATGACAGATTAATTCTCACAGTTCTGTGGGCAGATCATGTGTTCTCTCTGGTGTTGACACTGTGTTATGTGGGATGCTTCAGTGCTGGACACAGCCTCTTTCTGCTACTCACCCTCCTCAGCAGAACAGTCTAGAATGCCTCACGGCATGGCAGCTTGGATCCAAAAATACAAGCCTCAGTTTGCATGTGCTTAGGAAGCTACTCTATCCAGGAGCTAAGGTCTCACTGACTGAACCACACTTCATGATAAAACTCAGACTCAATGAGGAAGGAGATGATTTACCAGAGGAAAAATGAGTATTTTTTAATTAGAAGAAACACAACACAGCAATCTATCAAACTAGCCAATGATGATCCTGTAACTCTATCTTTCATTGGTGAAGCACCTACTGATACCAGGAAACACATTGTAGGCTTCATATCACACTTCCTTTAAGCATTATTGTAACCTAACCTATAGCTTGTCATCATTCTCCCCAGGTAAGAGGAGAGGAAACTGAGGCTCAGAGACCCTAACCTGATAAAATGACAAGAGTGAATTAAAGTACTGCTTATTGAGTGTCACGTGACATCCTATAAGAGATAGAAGTGGGGCCTGGAGAGCAGCTAAGCCTCAGAGTGCCTGCCATGCAAGCATGGGACACGAATTCAACCCCTGGCACCCACATAAAAAGATAGGCTGTGGTGGTGCAAATTTATAATCCATGTACAGGCCGGGATGGGGTGGATTACTGAGGCTCACTGTAAGATGAAGGCGGGGACAAACCCGGTCCAGATGTAGACGGCATCAGAGGAACAATAACTGAAGGTTACTGTCTGACCGTGAACATGTGTGGACATGCGCACGCGCACACAACACACACACACACACACACGCACACATAAAAGTCAGGAGTGAGGTGTAAAGGGAAGAATCTGTTTTAGTTAGTGATAGCACTTAGTCTGGAAGGAAGCAGCAGTGACCCTAGTCTCCAGCTTCTCCACACGAATGCCACGGCGTGTTTGTGCTCTCCTGGCGTGGGCCAGACTTTCTTACATCGGTAGCCTCCTTTCTAGTTCTAGAAATCTGAGCAGGGAACATAGTCAATAAACAAAGTCTGGCATAATTAGCTTCCTCAAAACATGAAAGGATACAGTGTGGCTCTCCTTTCTCACTCTCTAGGTTTAAGTCTTAGCGGAGTGCACCGATCAGTTCTAGGGCTGTTTTCAAAAAAGTTCTCCTCTGGAACCATTCAGGAAGCAGAGAGCGGGAGAATGAATGGAATGGAAGGGGCTATACCCTACAACAGTACAGATTTCCAAACCTAAATCTTCAGAAAATCCATTCATGTTCACACACACACGCACACACACACACATACACACACGACACACATGCGCACACAGACATGCATGCATACACACATGCACGCACACACACGTACACACATGCATACACACGCACGCACGCACGTACACACACGCAAACACAGGACACAGTGACTCCACTCAGATATGTTTGCGGCTGAAAGCCACCCGGCCACTTGAGCTCGTTTGCCAACGTTCTTCCTTCCCCATCATCACCCAGGGCTGTGAGCCAGGCAGTGAAGACAGGGTTTGGCCTGTCCCAAGGCTCTGGGGTGCATGAAGCATGGGCATTGTTGAGTGAGCCTGGCTGGGAGGGCAGTACATAAAAGCTAGCGAATCATGTGGAAAGATTCATGGAAACTTATATTAAAATATGATACCTCCAAAAATAATTTCTTGCAAGCAGCAAGAATTAGTGCATTGTGAAACAAACAGAGCTTTCACTGTTAACCACAGGGAAGAAGCGGGGGGTATGGGGGTCAGTGGAAAATAGCTGCTGTAAGAAGTGTTCTCTCTCTCTCTCTCTCTCTCTCTCTCATTTTTCCTTTTCCATGCTAGGTGACATTAATTGATCAAAGGGTTATTACTTAGTTAAAGGTGTATATGTATAAAAACTCAGAGCATGTGATTTGTGGTGAATTGCGGGATCTCTTGTGTTTGCCCTGCGATGTCTGTCTTACTATATCCTGTTATTTTGGTCTTTGAAATAATCTTGAAATTTCAGGCCATCGCTTGCTTTTCTGGATGTAGATGGTCAGAGGGAACGCTGACTCGTGGGTGTTGACAGTTCTGACTGGCACTGGAGCGACCTTTGCCTGTGTCCTCATCCAACCCCCCACCCTAGTGGCAATAGCTTAGTGATCCAAAGATGCTGGGAAATCGTGTTTTTTAACCAACTTCTTTTAAAATGAATCCCCTCGAGAATGGGGCCATTTTATCTGAGCAAATTACAAATTCTTGCGGAAGTTTATAATTGCTGTCGGTTATCCTTCTCCACCTGCCCCCCGCCCCGAAATAGACTTGTGGGGATAAATGAGGACAGCAAGTGATTCCTATGCAAGCAAATTCATAATTCGTTTTAGGAACAAAACTGAGTTCATGAAGTCCTAGCCAGGAAAAATAAGGAAGAGCGCATGGCTTTAAGGACACATCAGATTACTTGGTCCAAATAAAAATGTTTGGTATGGCTTAAAATGAGTCTGTATTTATTCATTGAAATGTACTGTGAAATTATTGTTTCCTCTGTTGAAAAGTCACTCAAAATGATTTTATACTATTCATCTTGTGAATTACAATTTATGGCAATACTACATGCTTTGATTTCATTTTGACGGTTCTATAGAGAAGGCTTGTCCTACAATGTTGTTGACACCGGACAAGACATTGGCTCGGAGATTTTATCAGTATCCTAAGGTCACACATGTCATAAGTGACTCAAGTTGGCTACTATGTGGCTCTGAAGCTCCTGAGACCTCTTCCGCCTTTCCCTCTGTGGGTCTCCCATGCCTTTGCTCATATCTCTGCTACAGCACCTTCATAGTATACTAGAATTATTCTCAGGACATTTCTGTTTCTGGGCCTGGCATAAAAGATGCCTCAAATCTTGCTTGCTGATGAGCAATTAGAAGTTTAAGAATTACTATTCTGACACAAAGATGTTTCAACTGAATTGAGGAACAAGACACACAGATGTAAATGCTAGCACAGAACACATAAGGAGGGATTTCATGATGTGGTATGAACTAGTACTGTGGGACCCTGAAAAGATTTGTCACTTGTATTGGTTTAATAAAATGCTGATTGGCCAGTAACCAGGCAGGAAGTATAGGCAGAGTGATCAGAACTGGAGAATTTTTGGAAGAGAAAAGGCTCAGTCTGCAGTCATCACCCAGGTGCAGAGGAAGCAGGATGAGAATGCCTCACTGATAAAAGGTACCAAGCCACATGGCTAACACAGACAAGAATTATGGGTTAATTTACGATGTAAGAGTTAGCTAAAAATATGTCTGAGCTATGGCCAAACAGTATTATAATTAATATAGTTTCTTTGCTATTATTTGGGTCTGGGCAGCCAGGAAACGAACGAGCAGTCTCCGCCTACACTTCACAGTACATAAATTCAGATGAGTACAGGATTACAGGAAAAAGAGAGGAACCAGGAAAAGTTTCAATAGGTTTGTGAATTGTAATAATGAATGAAGAAAATATTAAGTATACAATAATTCTTTGAGAAGGTCCCATAGTGGTATATTTTAAACACTGAAGACATCTCCTTGGAGGACAGCTATCCCATATGAGGAAGAGGGTTAATCTATGGTTCTAGGGGGAGGAGGTTTCAAGAAAAAGAGAATTGGCATGACTGCGGAAGCTCTCATGCCTACTCAACACACATGGGTGAAGTTGACTGTGTGTCTGAATGAACGGAGTTCTGTTGTTGTAAGGGAGCTAATGAATAGACTTGAGCCAGAGATACTTACGGCACTAAGGCACAGGTACTCTAATAACACGAGGGCATCTGAGGGTCTGCAGACAGTGGGTGGAGCTGTGAGCAGAGACGCAGGGAGCTTACATCTAGATGACAATAGTAAAAGAGGTTCTTCCTCCAAAGGAAAGGATGGGCTATGGGTCTTAAGAAACCACTCAAGTTAAAACAAAAGGACCTCACACTTTTCTCTAGCTGCTGGCCCCGTATCTATAGCAGCCTGCCATCCATGCTGACAGGAAAAGGGTTTTTAGCTCTGCCTTAAATGACAAAAAGCTGTGCTGGTGTAAAGCTTGTTCATGATGGCAAATCCACTTCACAGAAAGGCCTTCATTATTTTTATCATAAATATTCCTTTTAAGGAATTAATGTGTTTCAATGTTTCAAATGTGTCGATTTCATGTTCATCCTCTGAATTTCTAGGAAATTCCGTTGGCCCATACAAACCTAAGAACTTCTCTTAATAGAACCCACACTTTCCAGTTGTCCAGATTTCGTTAACTGCATGGAAGGGGGAGATTCAGTTTCGCTCCCATTGCTGGCGCTGGTTGGGTTGATTAAGGCAATGTCTTTTCAGTGACACCATCCATTGCCTGCTCAGATTAAAGTCTGTGAGTGGATGCCTCGCCTCTGAGGACTGTCTGTGGAGTAGCAGGCTTTGGTTCGGAATCAACATTCCCGTCAACAGCGTCTCACAAACAATACTTGGCATTGTCTCCACAAAGCAGCATTGATTACACATTGTAATTATGAAATGCGCTCGTGTTGCTGTGCCCCGTGGTAACTGGACACAAACGGCTGTGAGTCCTGTGGCTTTCACGCTGAAGCCAGCTGCATGGGTACCGTGTCTCCCTAGTCACCAGGACCTGTGCTCAGGAGGGCTGGATGTCCTATGGCAGTGGCTCTTGATCTTCCCGATGCTGTGACCTTTTGATTCAGTTCCTCGTGTTGTGGGGAACCCCAACCCTAAAATTATTTTTGTTGCCACCTCATAACTGTAATTTTGCTGCTGTTATAAATTGTAATACAAATATCTGATATGCCGGATATCTGATATGCAATCCCCAAAAGAGTCTCCACTCACTGGGAACAACTGTTCTATGGTCATTCTCTGGAAATATATATAGAGAGTACCCCCACCCTACATTTTCCCTTTGCACTGAACTCTTCAAATTTCTTCTGCCCACCTGCTCAGGACTGGCTGAGAAAGAGAAGCAGAGGACTAGGTAGGAAGAAAGGAGTGAGTCTCTCAGTCACCTCAGGAGCCCTCACCCCTTTTGTTGGAGAGGAGCCCATTGCTTACAAGGTTCTGGTTCTTTTATTCTGCTGTAGGGGAAGGTGAGCTGGTTCAGAAGGTGAAGGTTCTCCCTTTACAAGCTTGACAACTTGAGCTTGGTCCCCAGAACCCACGGTGAAGGAGAGAACCTTTGTGAATGGTCATCTGACTCCTTCCTGTGTGTCATGCATGCGCGTGCGTGCACACACACAATAATAAATAAGAAAGACAGAAGAATCAGGTTCTCAAGAAGTAAACAGGTAGCCCACAATCAGAAAGTGCCAGGCAAGTGTGTAGAAAGGTGGGGTTCTAATGAAAAGGGTAAGAAAGGGGGGGAGATGTGTCTAGAGAGAGAGTTAGAGTCAGGTATCAGGTGACATGGACACGAGGGGACTGAAGAAGGAAGTCCCCAAAGGAAATCTTTCACCTCTGAACTCCCTCTGGCACCGTCCTCTCTCCTCATTTTACTCCGAGTTCATCTGGCTTGGACCTTACTGAGGCTTAGTGGAGGCATGGACTCATCAATTGGCACCATCTGATCTGCAGAAAGATTTAAGACCTCAAATGTTTGCCCATGGCCTACAGCCCCACTAAACAGGGGTATAGTATAGAACAGTCTCCCTGCAAGGGTCAGGGCATCAGGGAAAGGGCCCCTCAATTCCTTCTTTGCTAAGACCTTAGTGATAGCAGCCCAGACTCCACTAGGCTGAGAACCAGAGCACGTGACCAACTGTGGTCAGGTGACAAAGAGACTGTGCTCTACAGCATCTTTGGTTAAAGGGGATACTGTTTACTTTGCTTTTTGATATGTAGATTTCTTCATGAACCTGAGAACAGTACCAAGTTCCAATAGCAGGCCTATCCAACGTGGAAACTGTGCTCACGTGGGCTCAGGAGTCAGAAAACAGGGTGGGGAGGAGATGGAAGGGAGCCGAGTGGGACATGGGACTGAGGTGTCAACAACTGGTCTTTGATTTGTGTGACCTTGGTGAGAATTCTGTTTCTGCTACAGTTGTTCTGGAGAGGTCCTGAGACTCTGTGCAAAATACTTTCACGTGGCCCTAGTTGTGGTGGGGGTGGTGAGTGTTTCTCACTCTTAAACAGAATGGAGCCTGTGTGAGCTCGGGCAGCCGCCAGCTCTATGGTGAGTCATCCTTGCCCAGGCTGTTATGGAACCTATGCACTTGTTAGAATTCTGTTTTCTCTAGCCCAGAATGTAGGCTTCTGATAGCATTGGAATAATTCATATTTTAGGGGGTCTGGGAACGTAGCTCATTTGGCAGAGCGCTTGCTTAGCTTACATAAAACCCCTCAGGTTTGAACCCTAGTAGCATATAAACCGAGTGGTTTGGTGAATGCCCAGATTGATTCTGTGTACTCAGGATGTAGAAGAGGAGGAACAGGTTGTTCAAGGCCATCCTTAGCTACACAGCAATTTATAGGCCAGCCTGTGCTACATGAGGCACTATCCCGCTCTACTTTTGTGGCTAAGTATGTTGTCTCTTTTTATTTTTGGAATATATTCTCCTGTCCATTTCGCTTTCTTCTTTCCTCTTCTCCCCACTTTTCTCTGTCTCCCACTTTCTACCCCCCTTCTCTCTGTTTGCAGCTTTATCTCTGTGAGGAAGTGAACTTAAGACAGAGTGTATTTTGCCAGCCACAGGCCAAGAACTCTGGGCAGACTTGTGGGAAGGAGACATTTTGGCAGCAGTATAGCTTAGGAAGCCAATATTTTTCACCATAAGTTACAGTCAATATTTACAAATTCAGTGGGTGTGCAGATTTGGAGTGAGAAGCAATCTCACGCACCAATATTTCCTCAGAATGTGTTCTCAGTTCTTCAGTAAGCGTGACTAATTCTCTGTTTCAAGGCGCAGAGAACAAATTGGCTCGGCCTAGGAAAAGAGAAGTGTTTAGTATTTACATTCTGGAAGTAGGCATATAGCTGGAGTGAAGGAATAAGAAAACGAGTGAAAGCCTGAAGTTGTCTAGTACCAATTAGTAAGCGCGCTATGTCCAATCGAAAGGGCCTGCATCGTCCTCATTGGCTGCTTCTTACTCTGGCGCCGCTGGGTACGACACAGCCAATGTGCTGAGCCAAAGGAAGGCGGTAATTGATATGGCTGATGCCGTGGGACATGAAGAAAGTCTAATAAGATCCACCTTCGAGACACTTATATTTGTAAAGAAAATATGTCTGGCGATGCAAGGACCAGGTTTTGATCCTTAGCACTGGAAAAGGAAAACGAGCAGGGCCAGGCTGAGCAGCCATAAAAAACTGAAAGACACCTCAAGATGGCAGGAGGAGGAAGGCAAGAAAGACCATTAACTTAGTGGTTAGTTTATAAATGGAGGATCTGGTGGAGATGAGGTGGTAGATCTCCACGCTAGAGAGGGAAGATCTCTCTGAAGGAGATAGATTGGAGTGTGGGAAGGGATCCCAGGTAGGCAGGAGGCAGGAGTGGAATTGCAGAGGCGAACGATGCTGTGTGTGGGACCAAGACAAGCAAGCCGATCTGACTGAAATGAAGCTTGGGGTGATGGACAATTGGAGATGGCACTAGATATCCCAGGAGCCTTGATTTGGGTGGCAGCAGCTTCTCTGTGAATCATGGAAGACTTGTTCTATTAAGAAGGTCATCTCCAAATTCCCCGTTTCTCCAGAGCCTATGTGTGTATATGTGGTGTGTGTGTGTGTGTGTGTGTGTGTGTGTGTGTGTGTGTGGTGTCTCACACGCATGCCATAGCATACACGAGGAGGCCAGAGGACAACTTTGTGGAGTCAGTTCTGTCCTTCTACCATAGAGATCCCAGGACTGGAACTCAGACTGTGAGACTTAAAGGCAGTTCCACCATCTTACTGATTCCTGGAAGACTATCTCTGGTCCCTCTCCCTGCTGGATTTTCTTCTGAAGCCAGAAGTCCAGTCCCTTTAAGTAGGCCCATCTTTCCTGACTCCACCGATAAGCTAATTTGAAGGGTGGACATGTCACGTGAGCGTGTGAGGTCTGGTGGGCAACCCTGCCAAACTCTTTGCTGACCTAGCTCAGAAAATGGACCGCTTTCCTCTTGCCCCAGGATGTGTGGGAATTCCTTCCCTGCGCACAATGCAAACACAGAGGGCTTTTCTTTACCTGACTCTGCTCCCGGGCTCACCTGGCTCCCCACCCAAGAGCCTGAGAAAGTAGGTGTCAGGTGGGGGAACTTGTTCAAGAGATCTGCATTGTACGGAGCCATCCCAGCCCCCAAGCGAGGCATTACGAATGCAGACCTGATAATGCGCTATTGTAAAGCATGAAAGCCTCAGCCTTTGCGGTGGTGCCTTCAGAGCCGCCGTAATTCTGGAGAGTAATTACGGAGCAGGAGACTGATTATACAAACTGCAGACTAAACAGTTAGGCTCTGCCTGTGAGGCCAGCTGACAGAGTAGACGTAATTAATAGGCAGTTACAACTTGGAAGATTCTGGAAAACACAGTTTTGAAGTTTCAAATTCACAGCCTCTGACAGAAGATTATTAGCAAGATAGATGTGGTAGGCCCAAGGAGTCTTGAGGGGAAAGGCATTTGCAATCACTTTTGGAAGGAATCCCCGGTGGGGCTGGGTTCCCACTAGCCCTTCAGGAGAGCATTCCCCGCAGTGTTAGGGTTGGCACTGGTGTGCATGAAGATGCTGCAGACCCCGCTGCAGCTGAACAAGCAAGCTGCTGCGACGACCAGACACTTGTTAGTTTTTATGAAGTTATATGTCTGCTCTCTGTTTCTTGGCCTTCCAAAGACGCTTCCTGGTGGGTGGGTAGATACAACAATGATGTGTCTCAGGAAACTGAAGCTTGGCGAACCGCAGCTGATGCTGAGTGTGCCTTGTGACTTTCCGGGTCAGATGCGGCTGTGGAGTGATGAGCCTTAGACAGATAGGACCCTGTGCTCTCTGCTCACCTCCTGCTGTGGACACAGTAAGGCTGTCTGACAGGGATGCTTACCTTCTTCTGGATGAAGGGAAAAGCATGGGGGTAAAAGACTTTGTGGTGAGCCAGGAATTTTGGTTTTAGAGTTGATTTTTAGAAAACCATGAAATGGTTCTTCAATGACCTCTGACCTCCTTTTGTTTCTTGTTCTTGTTTTCAGACCTTTTCATTACAGATAACACACACACACACACACACACACACACATGCACCCTTTGTTGCACACTTTTTTTTTTATCTGTGTGAGATTGGAGGGCTGAACCCAGAGATTCATCAATGCTAGGCAAGTCCACCACCTCTTTTTCTGCCTAGGATTTTTTTTTTTTTACACTTTAAAGATAGGGTGCTGTGGAATAATCCTTCTGTACACTGTGATTGGTTTAATAAAGAAACTGACTGGCCAACAGCTGGACAGGATAAGGTTAGACAGGAAATCCAGACTAAAAACTCTAGGAAGAAGAAGGGTGAGTCAGAGGAGTCCCCAGCAAGACATACAGAGAAAACAGGAGGTGCAAGATGAAAGAGAGGCAGCACCATGTGGTAGAATGTAGATTAATATAAATGGGTTAATTTAGGTTGTAAGAGTTAGCTAGTAACAAGCCTGAGCTATTGGGTGAGCGTGTATAATTGATAGTAAGTTTCTGAGAGGTTATTTGTAACTGGCTGGTGGGACAGAAAAGTCTGCCTACAATTGGTGTCCCCCAAACAGGGTCTTATTAAGTTGCCTGGGTTAGCCTTGAACTCATTCAGTAGGCCAGGTTGTTCTCTTCCTGCCTTAGTCTTTGGAATAGCTGTATTACAGGCCTGTGCTATAGGCCCAGTTTGCCTTATGTCTTAGATCAGTTATTTGATGTTTGAACAAAATACTCGATGAAGGCAACCCAGGGAAGGGAAAGTGTATTTTGGCCTGGAGTTTGACTTCCACTTTGATGGGGTTCGTGGCAGCAGGAGCTCAAGGCAGGTGCTCACTTTTCTTCTACAGTCAGGAGTCAGAGAACAGTGAGTGCCCTTCTTAGCTCTCTTTTTCCTGTTTATCAAAACCAGACCCCGCCCATGGAATGGTACCACTCATGTTTAAAGTAGATCTTCCTACCTAGTTAATGTACTCTAGATAATCCCTCGCAAATGTGCCTACGGGACTTGTTTCCATGGTGGTTCTAAATCCTGTCAAGCTGGCAATCAAGATTACCACCATCCCCTTAACCCCTTAACTGCTCAACTTCCCTCCTTCTCCTCATCCTTCTCCTCCCTTCCCACTCCTCTTCCTCTTCCTCCTCTTCCTCCTCTTCCTTCTTGAGACAGTTTCTCTGCATAGCCCTAACTGTGCTGGATCTCACTAGACAGACCAGACTGGCCTAAGACTCAGAGAGATCCACCTGCCTCTGCCTGCCAAGCAGTAGGATCAGAGGCGTGCGCCACCACACCTATCTCTCAGCCTTTACCTATTGGGTATTTTTGTGTCGCCATAACCAAAACACCCAAGAGAGGCAATTGAAGGAGGAAAAGCTAATTTGGGCTTCTACTTTCAGAAATTCCGTCCTTGATGGTGCAGGGCACTCACACCATGGTGGGAGAAAATCTGGTGGTCAGTTGTTTTGTGTTATAGCAGAATAAGCGGAGCAGAGGAAATAAGGCCTGCAACAGGGGTTCAGGTATAATCTCCAAAGAACTGCTGCTTCTGACTGCTTCAGGCAGCCAGGTCCTGCCCCCTGAAAAAATCCCACAGCCTCCAGAAAGAGTACCTCTAGCTGGGGAGCAGCCAAGTAAAATAAAAATCAATGGAGGACTGTTTGGTATTCACGTGCTAATTTGCCGGAAGACCATCAAGCTCTTCTTCCCTTTTTCTACACGCCATTTCCCTGAAACTTTCTTCCTCTGCTTCTTTAGAATGTTCATTTTCTCAGGGCCAGTCCCAGGAGAATCAGTCGATTGGTTAGGTTACCCTACTAGCTGTTTAGTATAAGAGAATAATTTTACACCTTGTCTTTGTATCTACTATCCTATTTGAGACACGCAATCCTATCACTTGAATTTACGCAAAAAGAAACCGATTCTTAAACTTAAGTAACACATTTGAATTTTAAAGAATGATGCAGAACTTGAACAAGGATTTCTGGCCCCAAGTGGTCTTGCTCATCCTTCATTCCTTCCCACCTGATACCGAATAGCAGATAGAAATAGATCGGAAAACTGACTCTTCTCACCCTTAAGGATATCTCGTAGTCTAACCTGTACCACAAGCATCGTACCAAACATGAGTGATACCTACTCTCTACTTCCCAACTGACCATACAGTGATTCCCTAAAATCCAAGAAAGAACTACAACTAAGAAATTCAGTGAATTCTGCTATTTCTTTTTTACAAAGTTTTTCCAAAAGTATGCTTTGCTGCCTATGTCTCAGGGCTGGCCACTTGCTACAAGATTCCTTAACCTTGAGAGTAGTTGGGATTTCCCCTCTTTTCCTTACTAGGCACGGCGTTCCTGTTTGTATTCATCATGAAAGGCAAAGGTAAAAACTGCGTGTGATGGTGAAATCTCTTCTTGACTCAGCTGGTTCTCCCTGGTCTTCTGGAGAGGTCAAAGTCTGCCATTTTCAGCTGAGTTCTCTTGTCCTTCAATGAGCTTCTCAGCTTTCACAAAGCCATAGCCCTCTGGAGTGACATATGAGGACGAGCTAAGTCGAGTGCAGGAATTCACATCCCTCTGGGTAATATCACGGTCCAAGATCAACCGAAACTTGCTTAGGCAGAAGGGGAATTCCTTGCCTCTTATACTAAACCTCAGGATGACAGGGAAGAGGCTGGACCTCAAGATGGTTAGAAGGAGGACTGGATCATCAGAAGCCTGGCTTTTTTTTTTACCCTCCTCCTTGCTTTCTGTTGTCCTGTACTTACAGGTTCCAGTCTGTCAAACATCTACTGGACAGTTGGACCTAAGATTAACAGAAGCACCACCCCCACCTCCCAGTCCCCAATAACCAGTTGGCGTGGATGGTAGCTGCTTTAGATCACAGTCCTAGATTGGGGGAGGAGCTCATTTTCCAGCCCCACGGACTGCTGCTCACCAAAGGTGTGTGGGTTTCAGATACAGGACCACGAAAGGGACCATGGGGTCCACAAAGAAATGACACTGAGGCTGATTTGGCAACAGATAGGTTAATGCAGGTTTGAAACACTGGCAACATCTGAAATTCCTACTGCTTTGTGTACCCGGAAAAGGGAATATGAAGGGCGCATTGCATTTAAAACACATTGTAAAACTGCAGCAAGCGACAGCAGCTCCTTTTATGTACCTATTCTTGGGGCACATGATTGCAATTTTAATTTTGTCATCATCTGTTCCTTTTGACTCATGTTTCACATAATGACAGGTTTCGGTGGAAAGTATCTCTAATAAGTTTTGAGAAACTGACATTACGGAGGAAGAATTCGAGTAGTGAGAATGAGCGTTCGCTCCCCGTTTCCCTTCAAGCTGCTCTAAAATAATGAGACATTTTTTTCTTGTAATGGCAAGCACGCAAGGACCTTAAATTAGCAAGATTAAAATGTAGTTATTTTGTTAGCATAATAATAGTGAATGTTTATTGAATGTTCACAAGTACCGGTAACTAGCAAAAGTCCTTTACTGTTGTTGTCTGAACCGGTTCTCCAGCCAATTAACTTGTAAACTAAGGAGGCCTGTGGAGCAAATTCAACAGTGTGTGTGTGTGTGTGTGTGTGTGCGTGTGTGTGTGTACAATATCAGGTATCAGTTTTTCAAACACTGCCCTCATTTTATTTATTTAGAGGCAGGGACTTTAACTGGCGTAGACCCAGTGTGTCCCCAGGACCCATAACTGTCTGCCTCTCTAAGCTAAAACTGCAAGCACTTGGCTTACACACATGCGTGCGCACAGTTTTAGCTTAAAGAGGCAGTGTATTGGATTTTCCATGACCCTTAGAGTTAGCGTGATGGCTGATCTTATTGGTTCAATTTCATTAAGAAACATCTAGGAGACCAGAAAAGCGTACTTCTGGGTGTGTCTGGGAGAGAATTCCAGAAACACAACTAATTCTACCATAAGGACCCAGATCTAATCAATTGATGAATCCATTGATAAATCATAATATGATGACATTATTGGAAGGTGGAAAAAAGTAAGACCTGGGACCTAACAGGGGGAGTGAATCACTATCCCTCAATCCTTTCTTTCTTTCTTTCTTTCTTTCTTTCTTTCTTTCTTTCTTTCTTTCTTTCTTTCTTTCTTTCTCTCTGTGTTTGTCTGTCTGTCTGCCTCTCTCTCTCTCTCTCTCTCTCTCTCTCTCTCTCTCTCTCTCTCTCCTTCTCGTGTATGTGTGTGTATGTGTTGTGTGTGCAAGCATGCGGGTACTGATGTGCTTTTTCTTCTTTTCCTCATTTAGACTGCTTTTTATTTGTAGTCTGTTTTTCAACTGTTAATGCTTGTGGGATTGTGTGTTGTTCAACTTCTTTTGAAATATGTAACCATTTTACATGTTCTTCACTCTGTTTTACTGTTAACATTTGTCTGTCTCTTCCATCATCTCCCTGCCTTAGTTTGTTACTCGTTCTCTCTCTCCCCACCCCTCTACACACGCGCGCAAACACACGTGCACTCTACATACATAAGCTGATGAACACTTTGTGTTAACATATAGGCATGTCTGTGTAGAATCTGCTCCTTGTTTTAGGAACTACGATACTTATGAACAGAAGTCCACACACACTCAGCAGAAGAAAGAGAAGATCGAATTGCTTGCCTTCTTTCTTAGAGCTTATATTCAATTCACAGCATGCATCAGGGCACATTCAAACCACCACAGATTCCAATTAGGATGTAAAATCATTTGCTCTTGACTTCCTGTCCCCTGTGTGCTCATGCAGGGCAGGGCAGAGCATCTGAAGATAATGTATGGTGAAGGCGACGGGATTTTATTTTCCTTTGTGCCAACTTTGTACATTAGCGCGTCTTAAGTGGCAGATTAAAATGTTCTTAGAGCACTGATGTTGATTAAAAATGTTTGTTTAGGCTTGTTCAGGACTCCTACAAGATCCAAGTCACATTCTTGTCCTTCGAGCATTTTAAAAGCCTGCTATAGCCGCTTTAGCCTATTGTGTAAATAATAATGCTTTTCTATAGGACTACTTTTCTTTTATCATGTAAAATCTTTAAACATAGAAATCCACCCAGATCCATGAAAACATTTGTAAGTGTGTATTTTTGAAAATTGTTTTAATCCTATTAGTCTGTATTTTAATATGGTAGATGTCTTAGTCAGTGGTCTATTGCTGTGAAGAGACACCATGACCACAGCAACTCTTACAAAAGGAAGCTTTTAACTGAGGCTGGATTATATTTTCAGAGGTTTAGTTCATTATTGGCATGGAAGGAAGCAAGGGGGCATGCAGGCAGACATGGTGCTGGAGAAGAAACTGAGAATTCTACATCCAGATCCACAGACAGCAACAGAAGAGAGAGGGAGAGTCTCTGGGCCTGGCTTGGGCTTTTGAAGCCTCAAGAGCCCACCACTAGTGACACACTTGCTCCAACAAGGCCACACCTCCTAATCCTTTCAAATAGAGCCACTTCCTGGTGACCAAGCATTCAAATCTATGAGCCTATGCGGGTCATTCTTATCCAAACTGCCACAGTAGGGAAACTCATCATTCCTTGTTCTCTTTTCCTCATAAATGCTTGTCCATAATGATGCCATTTCTCCTCTTCGGGTCCCTGAGATGTCACTCTTGCAGAGTAATTAAGAAAAGGTCCTTTGATGACCATTAGTGTTAGTTTCTACTTTCAATCCACTTATTCATCATTTTTCTCACTGTCTTTTATTGAACAGTAGCTCCACGTTGACCTGGGAGACGGATGCCCTTTATCAGGAGGGTGGACTCTGATACTGCTGGAGACCCTGTGAATAGAGACAGTGGAACGAGTGATAGGCTCCAAACTGGTTGCTGAGAGTTCAAACACACAGTGTGAGATTTTTTTTTTCGAGACAGGGTTTCTCTGTAGCTTTGGAGCCTGTCCTGGAACTAGCTCTTGTAGACCAGGCTGTCCGAACTCACAGAGATCCGCCTGCCTCTGCCTCCCGAGTGCTGGGATTAAAGGCGTGCACCACCACCCACCCAGTGTGAGACTTTTGATGGAGGGTGTTAGGAGGAGAGGAAGGCTCATACCGAGACACAGAGGCCGAGAAGTCTGGAACTTGGTGGGGTCAGCGACCGTGAGTGGGGCAGCGTGGATTGAACCACAATGTTAGCCTCAACCTGAAAACAAAGGCCCCGACGTCCGTCGTGAAAGTTCTGAGCCCCTCTTTTCCCTTGGGGATCTGGTGAAGATTATAGCTGGGAGAGTGGCCGTAAGGGGACGATACTGGAATCAAAGGCTCTTAAAAATGGGATTTAAAACTAAGACTTTGCACAAGCTGACGTACAACTTACTATGTATTACGACGGAATATTAATGTATAAATATCCATAGCTTTTCCTTCTTGTCTCTGGACTCTCCAGGAAAATTCTGGCAGAACTGCTGACTGGCAATGGGTTTCTGTTGGAGTTCTTCTTTGAGAGGTGGCTAAAACTAGGGGAGACATGGTTTAAATGCTGTTTGTTGTGGTACCCTGCTTGTTTTTCCACTGTGAGTGGCGACAATGTAGGTCCACACTGAGCTAGGTACCCTTGGCACTTACTGTTATGGTTCTTGTAGGTGAACTGGCAGTATGCCAAGTGGCCCAAAGGTTAATGCCCACTTGGTGACAATTTAAAGAATATTGGTTAATCTACAAAGAGTCAATAGGCAAAAGTAAAGTCCCCAATCCTTTCCCGTTCTCTGCTACTAACGGAGGTTCATAAGCAACACTCCAGGGGAGAACCATGTTGCTGCCACTGTGGCTTTATCCCAAACACCTTCTGTGGGTGCCTGTTGTGGTTTGTATACTGCCGTGAGGATGGCCATGGAAGCAAAGCGAGTCAGAGCAGGTGGAGGAAGAAGGACCAGGATGGCCATGGAGGCACAATGAGTCAGGGCAGGTGGAGGAAGGTGGACCAGGATGGCCATGGAGGCACAGTGAGTCAGGGCAGGTGGAGGAAGGCGGACCAGGATGGCCATGGAGGCACAGGACCAGGATGGCCATGGAGACAGCGAGTCAGGGCAGGCAGAGAAAGGGACTAGGAAGGATGCAGAAGCTGAGCTTGGAGGGAGAGCTGCAGAGGAGGGGGAGGGGGCTCGGGCGATGTGACCATGGGACAGCAGTTTGCTGGCGACTTTGTCAATTGCGGCGTCAGTGGGACGGTGGCACAGCATCCGGATGATAGTGGCCGCAGTGAGTGTGCGGCGAGGTAAGGAAATGGAGACGTGGGCACAAACGACTCCCTGGAGGGGACAGAAGATGCTTCTAGGGCGAGGCAAGGCTGTCCCTGGTTTCAGAGAGTGTTCCCAAAGAAGCCGCCATCCGTGTCACTCGTGGGCCATGCTGGTCATTTGGCTCAGGCATACGCTTTGGACTGAGTCCTGCTCTTTTTAGGTCTCTTTAGTTCCAGGGCTCCTGAGGTCCTCTGTCTCCCTCCTTGTCTGCACCTCTCTTATTAGGTGCAGGGTGCCTGGGCAGTCACGCCCCACCTGGTGTGACATTCCTCATCTCCTGTAAGGCCACACTGTCTCCTTCACCAGCTTGTGCCACACTGGAGTAGCCAGGAGCCTGAATCCTCTAGGGAGCCAGGAGGGAGTCTGGAGTGGAACTTCCAGTTGCCAGTGTTGGGAGTCCAATATCTACAAGGATACCAAAGAATGGAGCCTTCCATGCCTATGTAGGTAACCGGAGCTTGGTTGCCATGACAGCCCACAGCCCATTCATTTTCTTACAGCGTTTCTATAAACAGTGTGTGTGTGTGTGTGTGTGTGTGTGTGTGTGTGTGTGTGTGTGTGCGTGCGTGTGTGTGTGTGTGTGTGTGTGTGTGACTGGTGTGGGAAGCTTTGCCCATTCCAGCACATTGACTTTCTTTGCCAGTTGGTGTCCTCAATGGTATTTAACAGCCCTCTGGAGAACGCTCTGGCCCCATCTTTGATTTGCCCTCTGCATCCTGGAAAGGCCTCTTTAACTTGCCTGCCGCCTGTGTGGGAAGGAGCACTGAAGAAGAGCACCAAGAAGACTGTCTCCCTAGCAACAACACACCATCCCTTCCTCAGTCTTTCTGCTTCCTTCCTGTTCTTAGCTGGATGTCAGAGGTAGAATTTGGCCTCTGCCCATATCAAAGGCTGTCTGGGGCTGTACACATGATTCAAAATGCTTTAACTCTTTCCCTTAGGTCTCCGTATCCCCTAACGCTCCTCACGGCTGGCGCGTTACGAGTTGACAATGCCCTCCTGAAGGAGGCTGAGCTCTGCCTACGGGCTTGGGTGTCCCTCCTGTGTCTGAGTACTCTGTTACAACATGTGGCACACATTTACAGCTTTCTCTGCACTTGTAGCAGTCACTGCAGAGCTAGGCTTTGCCTCTGCTTAGGAGGACCTGTCCTAACTGCTGCCAGAGTGGCTGTGGGAACCTTCCATACCGTGCAGACTAAGATGTGAGTGAGGGTCTTGCTGGCCCTATCCCCTTAAAGAACCTAACATTTCAAGAGAGGCTCTTTTGTTAACTTTCCATTTTAGATAGTCAGAGCTTCCATAACAAAATGCTACAGACTAGGTGGTTTAAACATAGAAGTATTTTCTCACAGCTCTGGATGCTGGAAGTTCAAGACCAAGGTGCCAGCAGGGTTGGTGTATCCTGAGGCTACAGTTTCTTTAGCTTGCAGATGTCTACCTGCTTGTTGTATCCCTGCATAGCCTATAGCCTTCTCTCTCTCTCTCTCTCTCTCTCTCTCTCTCTCTCTCTCTCTCTCTCTCTCTCTCTCTCTCTCTGTGTGTGTGTGTGTGTGCATTCATGTGTGTAAGAGTGTAGACTCTTCCTGTCTACCTTAGGACATAAGTCTTACTCAATTAGGGTTCCATCTTTGTAAACTTATTCAACCTTAATTGAAACTTTTAAGCCCTCACTCCAAACAGCCACCTGGACATTTAGAGGACGTAGCTCAACATTCTTCATCTTGTATACTTCCAGTTCTGTGGGGCTAAATTGGAGTTGTCAGCCGGAGAGCAACTCTTTGGGGATCCAGGAAAACATGCTTCTGTCTCTTGGTAGCTGTTAGCATTCCTTGACTTGTGGATGTATTTCTGGTCTCTGTCCCTATGGTCACATTGACGCCTCCTCTTCTACGGGACAATTTCCCCTTCACCTCTCTGCTATACAGACCATTGGGATTGCAGTTACGGTCTATTTGGGCAATCCAGGGTAACTCAACCTCAAAATCCTCCATTGCACCTCTCAAGTCTTCCCCAGCCCCACTCCACCCAAAGTCAATCCTCATTCTCAGGTTACAGAAATGAGGACTTCATGTCTTGCTGTTTATTATTCATTAAAACATTTTAACAGTGGAGTCAACCTACAAAGAACTCTTGTTGTAAAGAGATTCGGAGGTGTATATCCTACCTAGATCACATCTTTTGATGGCACTCTGGACTGTCATTATCTGGGGTTTGAAGGGCAGGACTGAGCGGGGAAGCTCAGGATTGTCCCTTGAAAGGCAAAACCAGTGGTGCTCAAGAGTAGGAAGTCAGGAGACCGCCTGTATGTTTCTACTTCCTGACTGGTTAGAAAGATAATCTTCTCCCCTTGGAAGCCATTTCACTGGGCATGCTTCCTTCGTTAACCTTTGGTTAGAAATTTTCTAGGGATCGAGGCTCCTGTGGGAAGATCTTTCTTCTCTCAGCTTTTCACTTCCGGGAGTCTCGTCTTTGCTCTCCTATCAATCACTTGAGAGGTTTCCTCTCATTCACCCGAGGCAGCTGATGGACATCCAGTGTCTTTATGGAGTCCTAAGAGCCAGTTGTGTTTTTAATAACAGTAAGCTCAGCACCCCGGTCCCTGGAAATGCGGCGGGGTTACTGTAGAACGCTGCTTCACTACGTTTCTTTATTTGGTCACGGGGGCTCTGGTCAAACTGTGAGGAGAGAATTTTATTGGATGCTAATCTACTATCTAACACTGTTCATCTATCCTTTCTTCTTGCCATTTATGGTGAAAAAGCTGCTGCCAGAGCACCATAAATGCTTGCTTCTTGTTTCTGATCCCATCCCAATTCCACTTCCACGCAGCGAGGGGCAAAAGTGCGCAGACAAGCATGGTTTTCTTCTACTTTTAACAATACCCCTTCTTTCTTTAAGAAAAAAGTATGACTGGACATTACTGCTGTGAAAATACCAATATTTACTTTTTAGTGTGGCTTTAGACTTTTCCTAATGGCTAGTCTTATAAGACAGAACAAACAAAACCAAAACCAAACCAAAAGAATTCCTTCACTCAGCTGCTGTTGCTCAGGTGGGCAGGGCAGTCCTCAGATAGTGGCTTAGAAACATCGCCATTTGGCATCAAAGACATAATGCCTTGAAGGCTTGAGACTGTAGTGGGAGGGGAATACTGTCACTCATGGGAAGCTCATGTTAATCCTCTGTAGTGCCTAATTTGATTTGAAGTTAGATTTAATCACAAGAGCTGCATATACTTCTCCAGCACCAGGGAGGGAGACCAGCTACCAAGAACTTCTATAATCTCCTTCGGTGAGAGCCACATTTAGTGACAGGCACCTCTCTCATCTCCTCACTCTTTGCTTCCTGGTCTTTGTTTGATCCCAGGCAAAAAGATGCAATAAATGACCTCATTGCTTCTTCTAGAACTGGTCTCTTCCTCCTGCCAGACTCGCTCCAGTTGCTAGGTACCTACACGTTCCTACACTCGGCATCTGACGGGCAAGCTCACACCCCATTGTTGATGACTCTCAGATGTTACTCCTTAGATCATTGCAGGGGACTCCATGTTTAAACGGTGCTCACTGAAATGAACCCATCTCCTGCTACGGAGCAGCTGTACAGTGCAGGATTTGGTAGTGGAACTGTCTGGTCAGAGTCACTCTGCATTTTTACCTGTTTAGCTCATAAACGAGGCTAACCAAGGGTATGAAGACACCATCCTTTGGAGTTTTAATGAACATTTTTTGGTGTTTTCTGATAAAAAAGACTTTTCCATGAAAATGTAAATAAAAGAGCTTTAAAAACCAAGATGATGACCAACTTTTGATAACAATTCTGGGAACCAGTTTTTCAGCAACTTAATTCCAAAGTGTCCTCTTCTTCCATGGGGTCTTCATGTGAGTCTAAGCCTTAAGGACTGAAAGTGTGTGTTTAAAACGCACTCCCTATACCTGGAATGTCCTAAAGAGAAATCTTACTCAGAGTGGGGATGCATCCTTTTGTTTGCCCTTAATTTTTTTCTTCCCCGGTCTGCCCTTCTTCATTAAGAGAATCTTACCCATCTCCCAAGGAATCTCTTTGGATACTCTTCTTCCATAAAACTGCCGCGGTCATCCCTTCAAGAAACCTCAGAGCTCTTTTTTCCCCCAATAGTCCTTTGACAACAGATGACATACTCTATCTCCTGCCCCAATGGTGATTTTATTATGGTGAGCACCAGACCCAATGTGCTCACTCTGCTTTTAATTTTGATGGATGGTGTCAGAAGTATTAAGGCTACACTGCACAATGGCGTTGACCCAGGCAGGTGTTTTCGATCAACTGTGGCAGTCTACTTCCCATGGGAGAGATCTGGCTGACCTTCAAGGGATGAAGATGATTGACTTCCCCTCAGAACCTACCAAAAGGGTCACCGCTATCGGGTTTAAAAGTAAATACGGGTGGTAGCGCGGCACAGTGGTTGCAGAGCAAATCTCACTGCTACACCTCACTTCATCAAATGAGAGCTTCCAGCCCCCCACACGGTGCTCTTTGACCAACATACCACAGAGTGACTCGACGACGCGAGCAGGACACATTGAGACTCGCTCAAAGAGTCAAGTGAAAATCGAACATTCTCAGATGAAAAGCTCTCTGGATGAAACTGCATTTTCAAAACAAAGTGTGTGATCTTCAGAGTAACCAGCTTCGACAACTGGGCTAGCGTGTTTAGAAGCGACCCTTTTCCTCCCTTATGAAGTGAGCGTATTGTTCAGCCAGCACTCTGAGCTAACGTGTATGACTACTTTTCAACACTAGGGCTTTCACGCGTCTTGCACAGCTGAACAAGTCCTCAGGTGATATGTGATATGACATTTAGAATGTTCTTTTGTTTTGCTGGATCTAACCTAACAGAACAGGTGGGGCACAGGACAGTTGTCTTATATTTATAAAAAGGGGCATAGGACACAGTATTTTGTATACTTTACTGGCTTAAGGGGGAAAAATGAATTCTTCTTAATCTGAGAGACCAGTCCTAAATCGGAGGGTTTTATCTGCAGCTAGGCTGCTAGGATAATTCCCAAAGGTGAAGCCGTCTGCAGAAAGGGCATCATGTGGACCTGCTCTATTGTTGTTGCAGCTCAAAGTAACAGGACTCAGTCTCCCCAGTCTCTCTATTAAAGGGAGGATTAGAATCACACCCTAATGTATGTTTAATTTTTTTAAAAAATAGTTATCAAGTTTATTCATGGGCTCATAGATCCCTGCCATTCCATGATTCTACGATGGACACATTTGCAATGGCCTTCAGGAAAAAGTGCCAGCTCATGGTGACATGTGAGAGGATGAGGCTTTATCTTGGAGACCTGGGTTCTCTTTCCTGCTCACCAATGGCCGGTCCTCCATGGGCTTGTTGACAGTGATGCTGACCCGCTGGAATTAATGACTTTGTATTAATGAAGAGCTAAGTGTGCTGACACTTTTATTTTAGTATATAATTTTTGGCTGAAATAATATAGTTTATTCTTTGCTAGGCCTTACTGCCCACAAAAACATTTATTTACAAAACGTCTTGCCTACTTTAAAGGGGTGCCCACTTATGCAAATGATATGACATATTTCTGGTGGTTGGGTCACACACAGGTGGCTTCGTTATGCTCTTTTAGCTTAAAAATAATGGGCATTTGGGTTTTCTTTAAATAAGTGAAGATAAATTAGATTTTCAGTGGGAGACACAGCTTGAGAACTGGAATCGGCTCTCAGCAGGCATGAGTCTGAAGTGCCCGTAGGAAAGAACCTAACCAAGGTGCCTGCTCCCTGGGGAATGGACCAGGCCATCGGAAAGCTGTGAGAGGAGGCTTTGTTTCCTTGGAAAGAGAAGGGTCTTTGTTGCTACGTCAACCACACCCACGGGAACGTGTGCTTGCATTTGAGTTGTTTGGTCTAGAGAAAGTGTGTATTTTGGAGAATGTGTATTTGGGTTTGGAAAGAGCCAAACGGGTAAATACATGAGGGACACTCGGCCACTTAGAAGATGAGACCCTGCCAGGACTATTCTCCACCATTGCGCTGCGGAGAGGCGGCAACCAAGATGAGGGACAGTCCTCCCCGTCCCTCAGATCGTGCAGCAGACAAAGAATACAGTGAGGCTGCATCCGATCAGTAATTACGATGGGGAACGTGTTGACAGAGTTTGGCCGACACCGGCTACAAAACACACAAACAAATGAGCTCATGGGACTTCATCTCCCTGGTGAGATTTAGAGAGGCTAAGAGCTTTCTGAGCCATGAATGAGTGGGATTCCACAGAAAGGAACGACGAGGGGCCAAGGGAAGAGACTTGGGGATTGTTGGACAGACTCAGGGCTCTAGGGGAAAACTGCTTCCTCCTCTGATTGGTTAGCCACCAAAGTGAGTCTGCTAAGTTCAAAGGCTATTTCACACACCACATGATACAGGTGTAGGAACTCTGAACCCCAAGGAGTCACTGGTGCTGCTGAGGAGGAGTCTCCGGGACACACCAAGGGGCTGGAGCTGGCACCCACCCTTGGCAGACAACCAGAGTAGGGAGGAGAGCTGAAGAAAGATAGGAATCTGTGTGTAATTTTCTGTTCTGGTTCCTTAACCAATGGCCTCAGGGCAGCTGGGGATCCCCTTGCTGGGTCTCTGTCCACAGGACTTATAGAGCATGACAAGCCGCTGTCTTCAGGACATCTGAGTCTGTAGGAACAGGCTGTGTGGGTGTGGGAAGGAGACACGCACAGGATGGGGTTAATAAGCAGGGTCTGTGGCAAAGGCCTACAGTCTCAGCCCTGCCCCACCCCTTCTCTCTCTCTCTCTCTCTCTCTCTCTCTCTCTCTCTCTCTCTCTCTCTCTCTCAGCACTAAGGTTTGTATAAAACAACAGAAATGACCTCACATATTTATTTCTTGTGTTCCTATTTCTAGAATCAAATCTTAATAAAAATAATCCAAAACTGCAGAACACTTAGGAGTCATATCTCAGCATATTTTAAAGGCTTGGGTACATTACTAGCTAGTCTTCAGAATCTTCTTTTCTGGTTCTTGTTTATAACTATAAACGAGCAAGTTCGTTTTAGCATTTACTCTTTATTGTGTGGTATGACGTACCTAGGATTGGGAGTATGAGCTGTCCTAATACCCAACTCCAGTCTCTGCAAAAGCATTGTGGACACCCTGTGCCCCCGCACTTTACAAACCATTCCTGGCACTATTAGTAGTAAGATAACACATGAACAGGGTGGGGGGGAACTGATAATGAATAGTAATGAATAGGTTTTTTTTTTTCCAAATACACAAACAGGGCTTGCAAGGAAGCCCTAATGGAAACAAGACAAGTAACACTTGATGTATTATCTATAAAATGTAGACTCTGCAATAAAAAGCCAAAGGCACATAAAAATATATTTCAACTTTAAAAATAACTTAGTTACAGTAACACCTTGCTTGTTTTTACCAACATGTAGCTGACAGTCAAACTTCTGGAACATGGAAATAATATACAGGGGTATATAAGAACCACAAGAAAAAAAACCCGGTCCCTTAAGGTTGTTTGAATATGAAAACAGTAAAATCTTAACACTGGGGAATTTGCTATGGTGAGCCCAAAGAATACAATATACAAAAGAGTCTAGGAAAAAAGAAGGCTTAGGTGTGAAGCGAGTTTTGATTTCCTTCTCACAACATGCTGTAGAGCGCCTTGGAGAGACCCATGGCCCAGCCCTTTCAAACAGCTCTGGTTTCCGCGTGCCTGCAAACAAAATTGAGCCCAGCATTAGCAATGCCCGTTCAAAGTGAGCTCTGACTCACTTCCTCTCTCTTTTTGCCAGGACAGGTTTTTTTTTCTTTTAATTTTTAAAATTATTGTTTTGAAAATTGTTTTTGCAAACAGGGCAAGGCAGTTAAAAAAATATTTCGTAGGAACAGGAACGTTATTTTAGAAAATGCATCACGCGGCTGCAAAAACCAGGCCGGGCAGCTCTTTCCATCAGCTGTGGTTAGCTGAGTTTTTTGTTTTCTGCTTATTTTGGTACCTCTTACTCCAAAGGAAAAGAGCTGACTCCAGGTTACTTATTTTTATCCATGACATTCAGGACCTCATCCAAAAGTGAGGGCCCCAGATCCAGCTGCAGCGAGAGCAGGGAGCCTGTCAGGTCAGAGAGGGAGTCCTCTGATTTAGTCTTGGACTTCATGAGCTCGCAGGAGGCAGGATGCTCAAACATGTCCTCTGCGGGCCAGTCGGAGTACTGTTCAGACAGGCTGGAGGAGTGGCTGTCCCTGCCCTGGCTGGACTGAGACGCAGATCCACTGGAGCCCCACGAGGTGTCTGCCTGGTGGACTGTCCCGTTGTCCAACAGACTACTTTTCTCCTGAACTTTCTCTTCCATGACAGGCTCACAGCTGAGCCTTGGCAACTTAGGACGCCCAAAGGACTCCTGCTTGGAGTGAAATGTCACTGGTGACAATAAGGGCAGCATGAGAGCCTGGGATCCTCCAATGGTCGGCAGAGAGATGGCATTTTTGAGCACTGGGGAGGGCGTTTCTGTGAACATTGAGTCTGAGGTGCTGTTGGCCCGGAAGAAGTCATGTCCAGGGAACTGGCCGGAGTGTGCTTTTTCTTGGTTTCCAGGCAAGAGCTCATAGTTCCCTTGAAGGAAGGAAATATCTCCAAAGACATCATGCTGGCCCTCTTTGCCGATGTGGATGGTGTGACGGAAGTCCCCCAAGGGAGGACTGATCATATCAGGGGACAGGATGTCCCTCAGTTTAAATTTCTTTCCCTTCTTGTTGTTCGCCGCTTTCAGGTAAATTGGGGTCTTGGCTGGCATTTTGGAGTCTAAGAAAGTCCACTTCGCAGATGGGGAGAGGCGATCTTCTTCACGGGTATCCCCCACTTCAGAAAAGCCTTTCTGATGACAACCGTCACATTATTTTTTCCTCAAGTGACTCTGAACAGGGCCCGAGAGCTCTTACTCAGTGTAAAACCATGTGTGTCTTCCTGCAGAGCTGGTTACATCATCCAGTTCCTTCCACAGCACAGAGAAGCCTGGAAAAGAAACCAAAGCAGGTTGGGATAGCCCATCCTTTAGGGTCCACTCAGGCCTGCCATTCCTCAGGAACTTTTATCCCAGTGCCCGGAGATAACGGCAAGGCCACTTTGCATCTAGAGCCAACTTCTTTGCTCCCCCAACTGTGATAAGAACATTACTCTCAGGAAGGAGTCACTAATGTTGCTCTTAGCTCAGGGGAAAACAGAAAAGGGGGTACTTAGCCCCTAAACTTAAAACATCAGTACTTTTTAAACATGGCCATGGTTCTGAGCACATCTAAGCTGGCAGTTTCTCTTTCTTCTAAACACTGCTGTCAAGGGACTAGAGACATGGGTCAGCAGTTAGAAGAGCTTGCTGTTCTTTTGGGAGATCTGGGTTCAGATCCTAGCACCCACAGGGAGGCTCAAACCTGTCTGTAACCCCACTTCCAGGAGATGTAATGTCTTCTGATCTCCATGCTAGTAGGCATGCGTGTGGTGGCACACAGACACACATGCGGGCACACGTACATACATGAGGGCACTCACACATACACAAGAATACTAAACAAAGCAACAAAAAACTGCCATCAACACAGGAGCGCCTGGGTCAGTTCTAAAATTGTATTTTCTTTACTCTGCATGCATATTAACAAGACTGACAGTGGTGTGTTGCTGAATTCTGCACACAAATGAAATTAAATGACTAAAAGGAAGGAAGCTGGAAATTATCATTTAATAATCGACAGTGACTATTATATAATGGTTCAAGAAAACCTCACTTGAATGCATTCTTAGAAATGGGGAGACAAGACTAAGGGTAAGGGCAGGGGTACAAACACATTGTTGGTCTAGGGGGATGTCACAGAATGCTGAGCCCCAAGGACTCCAGGATTTGATAGTATCCTGGGATGAAAGAGAAAGAACTGGTTCATTTCAAAGGAAGCACACTCCGACCATTAATATTAAGTCGAGCTGCCCCTGAGGTTCCTCGGGAGCATCACTATAAGGTGAGTACAAGAGACACACACACACAGAGTGGGGGGGGCAGCATTCCAATGCCGCTTCCTGGTGTTAATGCCTTCACAGGTCCAATGGGGGTCTGCTTCTATCCAAAGAACTATGGCCGCGGTCACTCCCTGGTTAGGTAACATTACAGAAGATCCCTTCTGAGCTGAAGAGTGGGAAGGGGAAAGAAGAGAGTAAAGGAGGGGTGGGAAGAAAGGGAGAACAAAAGTAGCGAGGGTAGGGGTGCTCACATACACCCACACAAGGCCAAGCTCCCTTGGTGGGGTGCTCACATACACCCACACAGTGGGCCAAGCTCCCTTGGTGGGGTGCTCACATACGCCCACACACTGGGCCAAGCTCCCTTGGTGGGGTGCTCACATACGCCCACACACTGGGCCAAGCTCCCTTGGTGGGGTGCTCACATACGCCCACACAGTGGGCCAAGCTCCTTGCTGGTAAATAGTAGAAATCTATTTGCCCCAGCTAGCCTCTGATGAGACACAGAACTCTGGCCCAGAACTTGGTCACATCCCAGTGAGGCCTGGGCTCAAAACCCTACCCAGACACCCACAGAAACCATGACTTAAAGTAAGTGGATACCAAGGCAGGTAAATTGTTCAAACCAGTATGGCAGGGAAGAGTGGTTTGAAAGAGGGTCAAGAGGGTCCAGGCATGTCAGCCCCTCCCTAGCTGATGTGAAACCTACGTTTTGAAAATGCCCCTCCATCCCACCTACCCCAGAAGCTAAAATTGCCTTCTCTCACCCCGCTTCCCCTCCCCGTCCCCTGGCACCGAGACTGATGATCAGTCCTCCTAGGGCTGGGTCAGACGGTGGCTTGAAGACAGTCACATTTGCTTGGTAGCAGCTGGAGGCCCTCTACATCTGTTCCAGATTTCTCTCCTTTCAGCAAGTTTTAAATTCACTTATCAGTGACAGGTGACAAGGGCTGGGCTCCACCACCCACTGGCAAAGGTTAACAGCTTACTCTGTCTGGGAATCGGCTTATCCGGCAAGCACTGGCATGCTGTCCAGCCTCCCAGGCCTGAGAAGGCAGAGAAGTAGAAGAGACCCAGCCCCACTTGGCTCTGTGTGTGAGGAGGAAGCAACAGGTTTGCTCTTGCCAAGAGTATGCTGACCACAGAGCTACCAAACATCCGAGGACTCAGGTCCTGATGTTCTTATTCAGTGCTGCTTTGGGTCTTGTCTTAATAACAAAGGTGAACCCTTACGTAGAGGGTGTGGTGGTAAATGCCTGTGACGTCAGCACTAGCAGGAGGAGGCAAAAGGGGCATAACTTCAAGGTTTTCCTGGATTAGTTCAAAACCATTCTGAGACGCACTTGAGGCCCTAGCTCACAACACCTACGAACACAAAAAGCTGAACCCTGGGAAGACCTGATAGGTACACAGCCTAAAGCCCCACTCTAGGGCTTCCGTGACACAGTCCTGCCCCAGAAAGTGGTAGGCAATCCCAGGGAAGAACCCTCCCTGGGGCAGTGTTATCAGCACGCGAGGCCAGGATGGCAGCTGTCAGGGAAAAGATTTGCAGCTTGTCATTGATGCCTGCCTTAGGTCTGCTCAGGTTATGGAAGGCCAAGAAGTACCTAGGGCAGGGCATTCCAGAACACCAGAGATCAGTTCTCTGCCTCTGACAGGGTCACACACGGCCATTCTGCAAATGAACAAGGGTAGGGCATGGTGGGGAGGAGACAGAGAAGTACTTGCTCTTCTCTGAGGGAGGGGTGTTCAGTACCAAGGAAGGCTTCCTGGTTGGGCCTCTTAAAGCAATCCCTGCCTGGCCACAGACATTGTGGCCTTTTAGTCAGAGGTTCCCGTGGATTGGTAAATGCTGAGGTTTATGTTGGTGGCATGAAGACAAAAAGAGACCAGAGATAACGGGGGTGGGGCAGGGGAGGACGGGGACAAGGAGGCGGCTGTGACAAGGCTACATACGCGCAGAGAGTAAGATGCCAGACACCATGTGCCAGGCCTAACAGCTGTCAAATACAATGAAAGGGTGTTTTGATTTTTAAACGGGGGATGTCGGACAGAAACACCAACTCTCCCATTTAAAAGAGTACAGTGTTAGGCAGCACCCAGTAGCTCTGGTCCAGTCCTCTCTCTTGTGTCCTCTCCTGCGATCCATAAATCCTCCCATCCCTGCTTATCAGCTAGTGCATCTACTTTCCCTTCCCAGGCTCTTGGTTCTTTAGACAGTATTTCTGTTACTGCTTACACAGCTTGAGTCTTCCCTAGTAAGAAGTGATATTTACTGAGGGCCTCTCTATGTTCCCACAATGCTTCACTCTCCCACTCACAAGAATCCAAAAGACTCCTGCTAGAACACTAAATGTCCCATTTACAAATGAGACAGTACAGGGGCACAGACACTGCGTCACCCTGTCAGGAGTGGCGGACTGAACCAGGAGGCTAGGTCCCAGTCTGAGGTGGGAAGACATTTAAAAAACACATTCTCTGAGAATTTAGCTCCCTGGTTAACAAGGAACTGCATTCCAGAGCCTGGTGGAGACACAAATGCATGCAGAGCCGAGGAGGATGGAGAAAGGTTCCTGCCCACAGGACAGTAGGAGTGTGAACAGCCCTAGCCTCCAGCCAGGGCAGTCAGATGATGTCTTTCCAGGCGGCAAATCACGTGCCCTTGGACTCAGGTTCCATATACAGGAGCTCAGTTCACTTAAAGATATGGACATTCTGTGTACAGGCTATCCAATCAAACATTTGTAATAGCTAAGAGTTGGAAAGAACCTACAGATCTGTACAGATGGTCCAACCACTCACGTTAGTAGTTCTTGCGTCTAAGAAGGAAAGAAACGTTTAATACAGCCATAGGCAAAGAGCTCAGGGATGTACATGTTCAAAGGAAGAAAAGGTAGGTGCAGAAGTGAAGTCTGTAATCTAACTGCCTTGGCTTGTACATGTATAAAACACGTAAGACACTAACAGTGGTGAGTGTCCTCAGGGAGCAAAAGCGAATGGAAAGGGACCCAGGTGGAAAGGGTACATTTGTGATGATCCTTTGTGATTTCAGGTTTCTGAGTCACGTGAACAAACTGGCCATTGTAACAACAAAAACACAACAAATAAATGTGTGGTACTCAGACACTGGCTTACAGAGCCAATTTTGCACGTGGTACTTAGGTCTGGCAAAATCTAGGTGCCCCATGATCAGAGTTTGTTACTGTGCTTCAGCCAACATTCCACTGCCAGCACGAACTGACTCAGCCGACACTGAGGGTGCTGGGCACTGACAGGGCATTGGGCTCCCTCTCCGCATCTTTCCCCATTTCCTTCCATCAAGAGCTCGCTGTTCAACCTCCAGTGTCGCCTGTTCTCCCGAGCATTTGTGCACTCTATCTTCCTGATCTTTTAAAGACAGAAAGAAAGGGTTCTTCACACACACTGTTCTCAAACACCCATCCCTTGACTCTGAAATCTGAAGTCTTCATGGCTGCATTCTCATAGCGACAGACCATGGTTTTTCTTCTTCTCTATGATGGGAGTTGATAGCACTCATCAGGGAAGTTATATTTCTCAGAAGACAAACACTCTGGGCACTGGCAAGGGAAGCTCTGCCAACAAAAGGCCCAGCTCCCAGCCAGCCACGAGGCATCCTGTCTCTGGAGAATATGCAGCTTCTGACAGATATGTTCCTACTTTCAGGTACCTGTGAGAAATCCAAGGACGTTGTGATAATTTGGATGTAACTGGCCCTCGTAAGCTTATAGTGAGTGCCACTATTAGGAAGCATGACTTTGATTGAGGGAATGCGTTACTGTGGGGGTGGGCTTGGAGGTCTTTTGTGCTCAAGTACACAGTGTCTCAGTTTACTTCCTATTGCTTTCCATGTCTGCCTCCATGCCACCATGCCCCACCATGATGATAATGATCTCAACCTCTGAAACTGTAAGCCACCCCAATTAAATGTTTTCCTTTATAAGAGTTCCTGTTGTCATGGTGTCTCCTTAGAGCAACAGAAACTCTAAGACAGATGTCAAGACCCAGAACAAGACCATAGGGGATAGTACAGGCATACCTCTGATAGGGAAGGCAGATAGCTGGGTTGCCATTTCTGTATAAGTCTAGGTAATTCTATGTATGTACTTGTGACTACCTTAGGCATATAGGCAGACAATGTTTTTTTTTAAAAAAAAAGCACAGCAGTAATAATTTGATTATGGAAAAAAACTGAAGCATTTCTTCACTGCTAATTTTTTGGGGGGGGGGGGGGCAGGATAAGAAGGTTTCATAACCAAACCTCTGTTTTAGCTTCCATTCTGTTGGGGTCATATATATGTATCACTATGTCCAGCTTTGTTTTTCTTTCATTTTATCTAATTTCTTGGAAATAGTGTCTCACTCTGTAGCCCAAGCGATCCTAGAACTCACTATGTAATTCAGGCAGGCTGCAACTCTTGCCTGGAGGCCTGCCATGTGTTGCCATTGCAGGCAGGAGGCACCTATCAGCTCGCTTCCCCGCTAGGTCAATGATCTTTATCACCTATTTCCTCTGTCATTCTTTCAGCAAACAAAATAATGCTACACATACTGTGATGGCTGTTCTTGGTTGTCAACTTGACTACATCTAGAATGAACTAGAAATGGTGTGCACATCCGTGAGAGATTTTCTGTTTGAAGTGGTGAATCCACATGTAGTTCAGACTTTTGAGGTAGGAAGACACATGTTTGATCTAGATCTTGAGGAAGGAAGACACACTTTTAATATGGGCCATGCCTTCTGCTGGAAGACTGTATAAGGACATAGAAGAAGGAAGCCTTTGTTCATTGCTTGCTTACCCTCGCCTTGCTAGCACACACATTCCTTCACTGGCACTGGAGCCTACCTCTTCGGGTTTCCAGAATATGCAGAAGACCAGCTGAGACACCCAGCCTGGTGAGACTAGATTCTCGGACTTTCCATTCACAGCTAGCCACTGTTGTATTAGCTGGGCTGCAGCCTGGAAGTCAGCCCAATAAATTCCCCTTATGTATATTAAAAAAGAGAGAGAGTCATTTCATAAGTTCTTTGACTCTAGAGAACCCTGACTAATACACATACCAAATAAGTAAGCTGACAACAAGGGTGTGTGGGGCAAGGGTTATAAAAAACAAATTACTGACTGAGAAATCAGTTCCTGAATTACTCAGGATTGAGAGAACTGTCAACTTACTAGGTGCTGGAAAGAACAAAGTTGAAATTTTAGTGGGGGAAATCCATTTATTTTAAGAAAGGAATGCTTGGTTTGTCTAGTAATTATTTTTAGATTCATCCTTAGTTGGGAGAAAAGACACAAAAAAATGTCCTGCATCCTTCAAAACAGGTTACAATGTTAATTCAAAACACACCCCAGAAAACAAAGGGCAGGTTGTGTGAGCAGAGGGTGTCTTCCTGAGGTTCCCGAGGGACTTGCTCTTTTCCTTTCCTTGTAGGACATGAGTTGGAATTCAAACGCCCTTTCTGACTTCATTACACATCATTCAAGGGCATCCCAACTTTTTCCCCACGTGTACTGGGTATGGGGCCCAGGGTCTAGGCATATGTTCAGGCACTAATCACCAAGCCATATCCCATGCCCAAATTCTGATGGTATCTCCCTTTTGCCCTTTTGCCCCAGCAAAAGTGACCACGAGCCCGCCCCTGGCATCCAGCAACAGCACCACTATCCGCACGTTAAAAAGCAAAAACATAGTTACTCTTTCCTGTCTAAACCAACAATCTTAGGAAGAATGATGGGATAACCACCCTCCACCTTATTCCCAACCTGAGCATCTTCTGCATAAATCTCCCTGCCACCAACTGGGAGGAGAAGGTGCTAACTCCTCTGTCCCGCCATTGCGCTCCAAACTCCCGAACAGCCCTGGTCTCTGGGCTCGACTCTTCAGAAGCACAAGGGCTACCTGGAACATGTTTCTGCATGTTCTGAGGAGGGCACTGGAGCTGAGCAGAGGAAGGTGACAGAACTCTAACAGCTGAAAGAAAACTAAGGAAACACTAATTTTCAGTGATCCGAAGGCTTCCTTTCATTTGTAATGAAAAAGAGATTAACTTCTTCAAAGAGGGCTCTAGAGCAACTAAGCAGAAAATACCAGGACACAGTCTTGACCTCTCTAGGGAGGAACCCAGGGGGCTGCCAGAGGGGGTGGAGAGTGGACGATGTATACTCTAAAGAACACGGACCTCACAGGGGGAGGAGTCTGTACCCAGAGCCTCCCCCAAGGAGCCAGTACAGCGTTAACCCTCCCACTGGGGAACACACTCACTAATTTCCCCACGGTTCCATTTCACACTCCCCATAAACAGGCCCACAGACGTGCCCCTGAAAAGGCTTTCTGTGCTAACACAGCGAGGTTTTCACTTGCTAATGACTAGCCAACCTTTGGTACTGGGGAAACCCAAGCCTTACTACAAAGGGGCTCCTCAGGCCAGTCCTTTTGCGAACCTCAGCAGGGGGTTTCTCCCAGGAAAGAATTTCAAAATTCACAGAGAGAAGAATTTTGGCATTAGACATTCAACACTGAACGTAAAGGGGAAAATAATCCAAGTCCAGAGAACTCTGCCCCAGCACCCTAAAGGGCATGCCTTTCACAGTTCTGGTCTGTTCTACCCCACCCACCAGAAGATTAGATGCCTTTTCTATCTTTAGAGTCTTATCTCCTACCCATGGTTCCTAAACTGAGGACAGACCAGCATCTTGCAAGACTGTGAGCTTCTGTGAGCCCCAAGTTCCTAGCTGCTGAGCTCTGCCCTGCACACCCTTGGCAGACTGAGCAGGCTGTATTTTACGGACCACTCAGAAAGTCTGAGACAGCCACCTTCAATTATTTATAAATGGGCTTCTCACTTATGATTAAACAACAGCTTATATTTACTTTCCTTTTACAACCCCAATTATACGGGGACCCACAAAAACCGCGTGGGAGACTCACTGCTAATTTACGTACACTCCTTACATTTACAGGACTTAATTGCACTATTTGAAAGGTTTTTTTTTTTAAAGCAAAACTAAATGACAAGACACCCACCTCCCAAGGTACTAACACTTGTGAAGAGAGCCCATTAGGGCGTCTTTTCCTTATAAAAAGTAAGTTACAAGGGCAGCCTATATGGGCATTGATTCCTGAGAATTATAACAAGGCAAGCTGAGGGCAAGTTCTCTCATGCCTGGTTCATTTTGCATGACTGATTTTACAGGGATTTAGCCTCAGTGCTGGCCAGGAGCAGCCAGCAGGCACTCTAGTTTGACAAGTAGGAATCCAACAAGGCTGTTACTATGAGCTGCTCACATGCTCCATAACTACTGGATCCAACTTGGTCCGTGATGATACAAGGACAGTATCAACACTGAAAGAATTGACCTCTTGTTTTCAGCACTGTTCAGTCCTTTCCACCTTTGCCCCAAAGCCATGATCTCCCAAGACTGCCTAGGTGCCCAAACCCTGCTAGCATTTACATTGTCAGTTGCCTGTGCCAGACTCCAGTTCCGACAGTAGTACCAGAAATGATGCAAAGTAGGTTGCCAGGTGACTAGGAATTCAGACTGTGGACACTTCAGGGCACTATAGAGAGGCAAAGCTTTGCTGTTATGCTACATCCTCGAGTTGTGCATTCTGAAAACTCGTTTGGGGGCCACAATAGGAATTTCCAGGCTATCCTCCTAAGTTGTTGGGGCTGTCTATAGTCACACACGCTCCCTGACGGGTTATAACAGGCGTCTCTGTATCACATCCTCCCTGGATATGTGGTCACTCCACTGTCAACCCTGTCTACAGAAGACTGCCCAAGGTTACTTACACACCTGACTGTATGCACATATTTGAATGAGGGTGCGCATGCTCTCTAGGCTGAAACTCCTCTACAAGCACAAACTGGGTCTTATTTATCATCCTGTCTCCTACAACAATCACACAGCACACAGTAAACTCCAAATTTGCAAATAATCAATCCATAACCAATTTGATTTTTCCATCACAAGAGACAGGTTGATTGGCTCCAAGGAAGCAGCCCACAGTGCAAATTACTCTGAAGATGAGGCAAATCTGAAATGCCCGGCTCTCTAAAGAATTTAGACATGTAATAGCTAACAGACAGACAAGGGCTTGCTGTGGCCCAGGCAGGTTTTAGCTCATGGAATACTTAGACCACACCATCTAGGAAATGGTCTTGAATTAAGTCCGTGTTTCGGGTCAATCAGCAGGAGCCAGAATTTCTTCCACCTCTGGACTGTTGATTTGATATGACACCTATCAACTGAAACTATCTCTCCCCCAAGTCCAGCAGCACCAGAAGGAAGGATGCCTTGAGATCACAGCAGCAACGATCAGAAGACACGAACCTGACCTTGCCAGACACCCAGAATGCGTGGAAAAGGCCTGCGCACTTGCCCTGGCAGCTCTAGCTGGCTACAACTTCTTAGTATTTTTGCTATTATGAAAAATAATCTCAAAAGGAATTTGACTTTGTGGTTAAGGTCAAAAGATTAAAAATTTAAAGCAACAAGAAAACCTCTGAGCCTCAAGGAAAGAAAACAAACATCCTGTTCTTAGAAAATATCCAATGCTGTTAATTCTTTTTCCAGAGGAAGCGCATGCACGTGACAGTGCGCAGTCTTGGGGCTCAACTGCAAGGGGACAATGGCTTCTTCCGTCACTGCTCACACTTTGCTCCCCTCCCCACTTTCTGAGACCAAGGATTCTGTGTTCCTAGGAATGTCCTCTGCACCTTCTCACCATCAAACACTACCCACAACATCCTCTGCTTCCCAGTCACTTCCTTCCTGGAGGAAGTTTTCCCAAACTCACCTCACGTAATCCTGCTCCACTGCTGTGTGTCCTGGAGGCATTCTTAGGTATTGTGCAGAACTTATGTCATTTGTTATTTTCCTGTTTTCTCGCTTTGTGGTTTTTAGGCCTATCTCAAGAGTAAGGTGAGCCATGGTGCTAGAAATGAGAGCTACGGTTGAGTCTTTTAATATGCTGGCCACTAACAGAAGCCCCTCAGTTTTCACTGTCTAAGCTCTTATTTTCTTTCTGCCCATCTGTTATGTCAAGAGCCCACAATAGGTGAGCCAGAACTAGGCCCTTATCTGTTTTGGTAAATAAAGTTTTATTGGAACACCCCAAGAACAGGCATTTGTGTTTGCGCCTCCTCAGATCAGCCATTCTCCGCGGGCGGCAGTTTTGCACCCCAGCAAGTAACATGTAACTAACATCTGCAGACATTTTTGATACTGCAGCCCTAGGTGGAAGGGATTAGTTAGTGGAACCTCATGGACACAAGACAAGAATGCTGCTGAATGCCCTCTATTTCCTAGAATAGTCGCTCAGAGAAATAACTATCAGGTCTTGAGCCTCAATAAAACTGAAGCTGGGAGACCACAGCAGAATTGCCACTGCCCTACAAAGTCAGCAATGACAGCTGGGCAAAGAATGCAGGTGGCCCTCAAAGCATGAACTATCAAGTGACCCCTTACTGAAAGGGTCTGAGCCCTGGCTTTAGAAGCCTGGATCTCTCCAGGACGAGGGGATTGTTGTCTGTCTCAGCTCCTCAATGACGCCCTGCACGTGGCCTCAACTACCACTGCTGATGGTAACTTCCAGAGTAAAACTTCAGCTCACACACACCTACGTAAGCCTAGACCAGAACCACTTAGAGTCATCTATGGACCGGGGCTGCTGTGCAGGTAAAGAAATCGAAAGTAAGCTCTTAGAAACATTGCCATAGCAACGAAACACATAGTTGATGTTTTGTTTTCTCACTGAATTGGCTCCTGAAAGGTCTGGGGGTTGTACATTGTTGAACTTAATGTGTGGGGTCCGAGAGCAGATCTCACTGTACAAAACAGTGGCTTTTTTCAGAGAATTTAGGAAGCTCTAGATTTCTCTCCTGCATTCTGGGGTTCCCCACTTTGCTTTCCTGGGAAACTCCATCTTTCCTCCCTCTGTCTGCCCATGGTCAGGGCCTCCTGCACTTTATTCTCTTTGTAAATGCCAAAACCCAGCTGTTGTTCAACTTCTCCCCAGCCACAGCCTCCTGCCAAGTACCAAGTCCTACCAGCGGGTCTCTCTCCTCACTCGCCCCACAACCACTCTGTTGTGCATTTGCCTCCTATCTTATCCTAGAATCCCCCAACATCTTAAACCCCTTTAGGGCCAGGCCCACCCTTACAGTCTGGAGATAGGTTAGCCCATGACCATGTCGGCATTTGACGTCACCAACTACCACACAGTACTGTAGTTACTGCTTCCTTGCCCAACACCCCCATTAGGCTGCCGGCCACGAGAACAAACTATCTTACTCATAGAAGGTGCTAAAGAGAGCATATATTTGTGAAAGTGATGTTTAAAGGGGAAACAAATGGCTTCTACCCATGACTGCAGAGTGAGAACAAGTGTGAACAAGACTATCTCGGACCATTCAAATCTTGCAGTTACACTCAGCTCCAAGAGTGAGACCCTGTTGAAGCGATGAGCCCACCTTGCTACTCCTTCCTCTTAGAAGGAAATGAGTTAGGGAGAACTTGGCTTAGGTGGCCTAATAGCATATGAGAAACACTCTCAGCAAACTACAACGGGCATTCTATAGCAAAGGGGAGCCCGAGGAGAAGCAGGCGATGGCCATAGGAAAGGACTCCACTTGGTGTGAGAGCAGATTCCCAGGATTTAAGGAGGACGGAGTGTCCTAAGGCCTAGAAAATACCTGTCTCCATCTGGTCACTTAAAGAGCCTTTGAAAAACTATAGCGAGCGGTTAAAAACACAGAGTCAAATTGTTTTCACAAAAAGGATGATGAGACTCCTTGTTGACTGTTGCGTCTATTTTTAGTGAAATTGAGAAACACAGCTAAGCAGGCACTGGCAAGTTCATGCAGAACCCCGTTTCTTTGCTTCTTTGGTGAGAGCTGCTAGGGGGTAGTGTACATACGAAACTGATTTTGGCAATGATAGGATGGATGCCTTGAAGGACATAGCAGCTGCATTCATCTCTAGACAACATGGGACCCACAAGGATCCCTCCATGTGCCGATGGCAGACTGGGTATAAAATTACCTTAAAAGACTCGAGTAGGGCAGGATGAAGTCAACAGGAATCAAATGAATAAGTAGGAAGTCCTGCATTTGGGTTAAAGCTAATTACATAATCACGTCAGTGCAGAAAGAGGCAGGATGTGGCTGGCAGCTCTTATAAAAACAGACCTGGGCATTAGCTTACCACAAGCTTACTTGTGAGCTGACATTTGGAGGTGCTGGCTGAAAAAGCTAAAGCCCTTGGGGGTTCCTTGCACAGACCCCAAGCAGCCCGAGACTTTTCCATAGCCTGTTCTGCTACACCCCATCTGGAGACCCCATGCTCTATGGTGTTCTAGATGCCAGGGTCCATCACAGGACTTTCTACCAGTACACACCGTGTCTGCCCCTGTTCCTGGTATCATGGTGCTAATCAATGCCCGTGGCTTCCTCTTAAGATCTGAGCTTCCTCCTCTGTAAACCTGAAATACATGGTGCCAGGATGAACACCTGGCAAAGGGCTGGTGAGCAATGAACCCCAATCCATAGGATAGGCAGCTGCTTTGGCTTTAATTCCAGATATAGTCACCATGACAACCAAGAATAGCTGTTACACAGGTTTCTTCCAATATTTCTTTTAAACTTTAGAATCTGGTCACCTAACTGATTGTTTTAACTAAAGTGTAAAGTCTTCCACGTGGTGCAGCTCTAAAAGTAAAACTTTCCACTCAAGACAAAACTGAACATGAAACAATCCCTGTTTTGATTCCATACACAGCAGCTGAGACCTGATGTGTCCCACCAGGCTGGTGGCAGCAATCTCCTCCTTCCAGATGAGCCACTGGGTTAAGGGGTCCTTCATGAAGGATCTAGAAGAAAAGCCACCAGCATGACCAAGCTTCCCATGAAAAACCCAGCTCAGCATGACCAGAAGACATTTTACTCCAAAGACATCTGAGACCATGCCTAGTTTGGTGCTATGACCTCCTAGAGAGACCCCAGTGGTTCAGCTTGTACAGTCTGAGTACAGTCACCTAGCCCAAGGCTGGCTCCTCACACAGTCATCAACAGCTACCAGCCAGGAAAACCTGTGCAGGTTCCAGGCGCTGCTCTGGAAAAGGAGGCCACAGCAATGACACACGTGCTGAGAAGAGAAGTGAGCGCTGTCTCGGATAAAAGGTTCACAGGCTGTGGCGCGGCCTGTGACAGTGCCAGGAACTCCAAGCAGCCGGTGCTCTCAGTGGACAGCTGGGCATCCCAGTCCCCAGGGCAAAAGAAGCCTCAGTGGAGGTTACTGCCTCTCAGCTGTTCTCCAGAAATGTTCTGGTGCAGGCTCCCCAGGTCCATAGCATCCTCAGATGGCACGGCCGCCACATGGCCACCAGGCCACTTCCCCTTGAATTTGAATGTTCTATAGCCAAGAAAAAATGACTTTAATAAGCCAGGCAAGTGATAATAACTTCTTAACAATTGACAAGACACTAGAGGAAGAGTTGGACGGTATGGCTGGGATTAAACTGTCCACTTGATAGCTTCACTGGGGAAATGAGAATGCTTAGATAAAGCAGGCTCAGGCTCTGTCTCCAGACAGCTTAATTAGGCAGGCATCATAGGAATTAATGAATTATTGCTACGGCTGTTCCTTCTCACAATCTCAGTACTCAGGGAGTAGAGGAATGGGGCCTGTGAGTTAGTTCTAAGCCAGCCTGGGATACACAAGACCCTCTCTCAAAAAATAAATGAATATTTTTAAAAGATCATTCAAAATGCAGTAAGTACCACACAGAAAAAAAGCCCAGGATACTATGACTTGCCCCAGAAAAGGAAAAAGAATGATAATTATAGGAATTTAGAGCTAGCTGCCCCTCCCATTTCTTCAGATGAGAATAGAAGCCACCTGGAGAAGGGGAGTATCTGCCTTGTGAACAGCTGACCACCCTAAAAGTGTATGGCCTCCACTCCTGCTGGGAAAAAACAACAACAACAACAAAAAAAACCCAAATGTTTTCAGCCTGAACTGACCCTAGACAAAAATTAAATGAAGGGGAAAAATCAATTACATTCCCAAATAACCAAAGCAGATCTCACCAGAAATGTCTTTGTGTGTTTTAAAGATGAGTGTAGCCTGAATGAGTGTGATGTCTTTGAAAAGTACTGGTCTTTCTCAACTAGACTCACGACAGAGATCTATCATTGACAAAATGCGTCTATAAATATGACCTTCAGGACGTCACCAGAACAAGACAGATTCCCAAATGTGTAAGCTGTCCAAACAGGCGCCTGCCTTTGAAGTCCTCCAGCCCGTTCTGGCTCCTTGGGTGAGAACAGCTCTTCTCCAGCCCAAGGCCACTCTTTATTGTTAGCAGGACAGGCTCTGCTAACAGGTCACGTGGCTCCTGGCTTACTGAAATCTCGAGCTAGGGATGATCTGAGCTCACCTAACACCAAATCCTGTTAGAGATGGAAAAACAGACTCGGAGAGAGGCCAGGATCACACCGTTCAGATCCACACCAGATACCAACCTCTTTTCAGATCTAGTCCTTGCTACATTTTGGTAACCCAGGTAAATCTGGGTTAATTTTACCAAACAGAACCACACCATTGATTTGCCAGTATCCTTCCGGCATGTTCTTCTAGCTCTATTCCTGGACTGCCTGCAGCTGGGCAGGCTGCAAGGTGTGGAAGTCTGTACAGCTGTCACTTGG
The DNA here is from genome assembly GCF_037038515.1 of Microtus pennsylvanicus. NCBI lineage: Eukaryota > Metazoa > Chordata > Mammalia > Rodentia > Cricetidae > Microtus > Microtus pennsylvanicus. Next base: position 27,240,538 of record NC_134599.1, read on the forward strand.
TGCGCCTCAGAGTGAGCTTTCTACCAGAGTAGTCCTGCAGCCTCTGTGAGGACCAAACAACCTGAGGCAGAGGAGGGGTTCTCTCTCTACAGAGAGGGGCACTGCACACCTGTGTAGCAGGGACTCTGCAGCATCCGGTAGGAAGGGGACATCATCAGACTGGCTTACCACAGAACTCTTCCTGAGTGTTCTGAGTCTTCAGAAATGCTTTATGTGTCACCCCATTGGGTCACTGCAGGAATGTGACCACAGCAACACTGTTTAATAAAGAGCCCAAGGCTGGAAGGCCAGTCCTAACTTTTTGAAATATGCAAACAGCTTTCAAATCACAAAATATCTTTTGTTTCTAGCTCCCCGCTTCAGAGTTGTATTGTGAACTAATCATTTAGGCCAGCAGTAACGACCACACAAACTCATGGTGGGGCTCATTAGCTTCCATAAACAGTTTGGCTCCTTAAGAGTTGTCTTTTTTCAGAGTGACGGGGTGGAGGCTGCTGGGTACTGGGGTACTTGCACATAATTTCAGGATTCAGGAGGCTGAGGCAGAAGGATTAAGCATTCAAGGTCAGCCTGGGCTATAGAAGCCCTGCTTCAAAAATCAAGACAAGTAGGACAGTGGTGGTTGTACGTCTTTGATCCCAGCACTCAGGAGGCAGAGGCAGGCGGATCTCTGTGAGTTCGAGGCCAGTCTGGTCTACAGAGCGAGTTCCAGGACAGGCTCCAAAGCTACAGAGAAACCCTGTCTTTAAAAGAAGAAGGAGAAGGAGAAGGCCAGCGGCAGCGGTGGCGGAGGAGGAGGAAGAGGAGGAGGAGGAGAAGGAGGAGGAGGAGGAGGAGGAGGAGGAGGAGGAGGAGAAGAAGAAGAAGAAGAAGAAGAAGAAGAAGAAGAAGAAGAAGAAGAAGAAGAAGAAGAAGAAGAAGAAGAAGAAGAAGAAGAAGGGAGTTTGAGGTCTGCCTAAGCTATGAGACCCTGTCTCAAAAAAAAAAAGAAAAAAAAAGAAAAGAAAAGAAAGAAAGAAGGAAAAAGAAAAAAAATAAGAAAACAAAAATCAAAATCAAGACAAGAAGCAAAAACAAACCACAACAAAATAACCGTCATTTTCTTGTTTCTATTACAAAGATATCCAGTTAAGAGCTTTTCTGCCAGAGGCCCTGTCACTCATGTTATCACTCCACTCTGGCAAAAGTTGTCACTGAAGTACATTGAGGCCAAAGAAAACATTATTTTTTTTTTTAAAGAGAAAACAACAACAAAAACCCTTCCCTGATTAGCTGCTACTTGCTGTAAAATTGGCTAGTTTCTTTTCATAGTTTTCAGGATGTTGTTTTGTTTTGTCGTCTTTAAAGGAAGAGAGCAGGAAGAGAGAAAATTCCAGATCAAGTTGGACAGCCCCAACTCCAGGGCAATTTCCAGACCTTGTCCTGGGGACCGACTTCCGACGAGCAGCAGGGGCTAGGACTGTCCTGGGCAAGGGCGCATTAGGCCTCTTTACTCTATCTTTCACACCAGACATCTATCAGCAGCATCCAGGGTGAGTGCACTGCCAAGGACAGAGTCCAGGGCCTTCCTGTCCAACCCCCTTCAGTTCCTGACTACCCTGGACCAGTGAGGGCCGGGGGCTGCAAGCCAGGCCTCCTGGGTAGAACGACTTACCAGGCATCATCCTTTAGCCCTGTTACCTCTGACTGATCCAAGGACATGGCCTACATGGGGGGTGGATTCATTTCTGGGTGCTGGAGTGCCTTGTTCCCAGCTGGGGCATGACTGTCTGGTGTCAAAGTCCCACGTTGTCACCTAGTGCATCTCGGTGGTTGTGGTATAAACTGCTTAGACCAATTCTAGCAGTCCCATGCTAGCTCTGCCCAACAAAGTCACCACATACAAGACTGAGCCACCCTTAATAATTAAGTAATTCAAGTCGCATTCCCTAAGGCTGGCAATTACTTCCTCTGAGTGGTGATATGGTGAGATAGAATAATATAAAATGAGTTCCTTTCCAGAGGCCAAAAGCCATAACAGTAATCATATTTAATAGCTCCCCTACCCTTCCTCCCAGACAATGGAGGTGTGCTCTTCAGTACTGGGTCAAACATACCTGAGTTCAAACCCTGTTCTGCTGCTTCGCTGTGTAACCTTCAGTGCCTAAATTCTGGAGAGTAAGTACCCCACAATCTATCTGAAAGACTGGCTATGGAGTTCTATGATACCATCACCTAAGACAAGACATTTGTCCAGCACCCCACAAGCACAGTATGCAAGATCCAAACAATGTGCCTAGGCAGCCTGACACCAAGTCAAGAACTTCAGGCTTTCCCAGTCCCTAAACTTAAAAAGACACCAACTTCCACGTAGAATTAGCCCCTCAGGCACACCCCCATTTAGGTACGCTCTTTACTGTCTAGTTGTGGACATTTGGGCAAGCTGCTAACTGGCCTACCTTCGGTCATTACCTACACTACAATGCAGATCTAACACACCTACTTTCTGGAATGATTTAGAAACAAAGGAGATAATGCAGGCAACGGGAAGCGTGCTTTGCTTAGTTTAGGGCAGGTTTTATACTGGACTTACCTTTGACGTTCCCACAACATGACCTGTTAGAATTCTCTGACCTGCGCCCTGAAGAGATTTTGTTTCTGACAAAATCTGATGCTAGTCTCAAATGGCTCAACTTTGTCTACAGGAAACATAGTGTGTTTCAGGGAACACTGATTGCTCTTTGGGCTGACAAAGGAGGGGGACTCGATTGGGGGAGGGGGAGGGAAATGGGAGGCGGTGGCGGGGAAAAGACAGAAATCTTTAATAAATAAATAAATAATGCAATTTTATGTTCTTATTCAATGAAAATAAAAACAGGTCCATGGGATTTAGAAAGAAATTAGGCTGAGCCTATATGAAATCAGACTAAAGCAAGAGCCATAATAATAATGATGATGATGATACTACTACTACTAATGATAATTCAGCGCAGTATTCCTGGGGGCTTTTTAGGTCAGGAGTTGTATTCCACCCACTGGATAAATGCTACATCTAATGGGCAAAAAGCTTGTGAAAACTTTACGGCTTGGCTAAAAACTGTAGGGTGATATAGGTTAAAGCGATTTTATCCCCAATGTTATTGGATAGCAGGAATTTTACAAGTGGAAAAGGGCAACTTTTGTGAACATGTCAGACATAAAACAAAACACCTTGCTAAAGGGGAAGATGGAGAGCAGACAGGGCCAACCGGCTGGGGAGCCATTCTGAAGTCCCTGGTCCAGCTCTCTATGCATCTTGGATCCCATTTGAGTTCGCAATAAAAAGCAAAAAGAAAACAAGCCGTACTTTAGCTGCCTTTCTAGGTCCCCTTCTAAGCAAGGCAGAATTTCAGGACTCAGATTAGCCGGGTGGGAGGGAGCTCATCTTACTTCATGTCTTCAGGGGCTGCCACAGCCTCAGCACCATGTTCTAATCATGGAATTCAGAATGCAAATCTTTAGCAGATGAGATGGCTGGAAAATAGAAACTGCATGGACCCAGAAGGCTTCCAGAGCTCCCCTCTAGACATCCTAGCTGCCAGCCCAAGGGTTGCTAGTCCTGTTTCAGGCCATGGGTGGGGCCTATTGGGAACCCCAGGCACATTCAGAGGGACCGTCAACCATTCCTTGAATTAAGATCTCCTCATCTATTTCACACCTGACAGTGCCAGCTAGACATTTCACAGCTGCCTCGTGTCTGAGCCCTTCATTCTGAAAGAGGTGTTTGTGTATACTTGTAGCTGAACTGTCCACCAAACCACAACGGTGAAGACTTCTACAACAGTCCAGAAGTTGGGCTTCCTAGATTGGTCGTTATATGAAAGATCTTTTTATAAGTCCGAATATTGCTGGAGTTTTCTAATGGACTTAAGAGATACCCCTGGGGCAAGCTGGCCTCTTCCTGGGGAGCTTGCTTCTCCCTGTGATGTTAAGGGGAAGTCCTAAGTCTCCGGGTCTGCTATGAAAGCAGGGACATCTGCTACCCTCCTAATATTTTCAAGGCCAGTGCCCCTCCTCCATCCCCCTCCCAGAACTCGACGTTTTTTGCAAGGGCTACACGCTGCCAGGGTGGGAGAAAAGCAGAAAAAAAAAATCTTCTCTCCCTAACACATCCATCAGTTCCCTCCCTAGAGCCCCCCACACATTGCACACACAGCAGCAGCCCGCTCCCCCAAACACACCAAGACTGTCAAGATTCCTGCTCCAGTCCGGGACTGACATTCCTCTTCCCACTCTCGTTTTAAATCGCTCACTTTTTTTTTTTTTAAACACAATGTAGTTACTTGACTGTCAGCCTGGGCTACACTCTGGGGCTTTTACTCCTTTCAACACAGATGTCCTCCCAGCTTTGATGCTGCTGTCTGCGTAGCTCGTCCATGCCACAGCCAGCTCGGTAATGTAACATTCAAGTGCATATTTATTTTTAAACTGACCTCTCCTAGACGGTGCAGTATAAAGCAGGTCCTGCCAAAAAAAATGCTACTTTCTATTTATAAGATGAAACACATGCCTTCCCCTCCCAGAGGCGAGAGGGGGGTGGAGTATAATAATTCATAAAGAAAAAATGACTGGCTATATCCATTCGTCCTCACATGTTTGTGTCAAGACAGTGAGGAAGATGAGGAAGAGAAAAAAAGAAGGAGGAGGAGGAAGAAAGGTCTTGCAAACGCTTCAGTTGTTCAGAAACTGCAGTCAAAAAAGAAAAAAAATTCAACTGCCATATCTGCAGGTTGGAGCCTCAGCTACAATGCGCTGCCTCTGTCAGCAAGGAAACAGCAGAGCTGCGCTGGGCACCCACATGCGCCGCCCTGGTGCAAACACCACTAAAGGGGCGCGGTAGCCAAGTGCGGTTTGTTCTGATGGAAAAAACGCAAAGGCGTCCAGAATGGCTGTCATTAACTCGGTGGGGGCCCTGCTGCCTGCAGCCCCACCCTAAAGAAGTCGGAGAGGTTGGCAGAGCTCTGCGACCCGATTCCCTCCCCGAACGCTACACGTCCCATTTGGTCCTCCGGACATCAGCTCAGTGCCCTAGGTTATCCTCGCACCCTTTAAGTCTTCCGAGCCCAGCACCAGCACGAGCTGGAGGAAACTCAGGTTGAGGGTGGGACAGACTCACAGGTGGAGAGGCAGCCTGGGTTCCACACTCACTCACCGGCAGTCGCCGAGGCTCACTTCTGCCCGGGGGCCGGGCGTCGGCCGGGGTCGCCTCCCGAGGGCGCAGGCAGTCCTGGTCTGTGCGAGCAGATCCCGAGGGGGGCGGGGGCGACGGTTCCCTGCACGATCTGCTCCGGGGACTGCGCGCGGAGTCTCCCGGGAGGCAGCGACCCTGGAACGGGGTTGTCGGTGTGCGGCCCGCTGCCGTGCTGCCAGTGGCCGTTGGAAGTGCCCGCGACACTGAGCGCGCGGCGGCCAGACGCGCGGTCTCAACCTGCCGAGGGCGGGGCGGGGCGCGGGGGGGCGGGGCCGGGCCCGGAGCTGGGCGGGGCCGGTGGGGCAGGGCGGGGAGAAGGGTGCTGGCAGCGGGGGACCTTCCCTCCGCTGTACCTGTCCCCGGTCCCGCGCGACAGGAGGCGCGGCCGCGGGCTCTTGGAGGACAATGGGAGCCCACTGTCACCTCGCAGTCCCACCTCCCCCGGGATGTGGCTTCTCTCCAGAGGCAAAGCCGCCTAAGGGCTCTCTCGGGCACAAAGAAAAGTGGCGGGGTACTCTCTTCAAAGAGGTGGCCCCGGAGCGACGCTGCCCGTGCGGTGCGGGAGGACAATAGGACTCCGCCCGCACCCGGGACCCTCGTGTCCCCACGTGCTCACCCTCGTGTCCCCGCCTCTCCCTGTCCTACCTAGCCCATCTAGCAGTGCGAAGCTTCGCTGCAGAGGGAGGGGATCTGCGATGAAGAAGGGCCACCTGATCGCGTCGCCGCAGCGCGGCCGCAGCTCCCCCAGGACCCCCAAGCCGCTGTAGCTCCCGGGAGGGAAGGGGAGGGTCGCGTGCTGTCAACGTGCGGCTCGCTCCCCTCGCAAGCTGTCGCCAAAACCCGGAGCGTGGATCTGGCGCTCAGGGGACGCGGGGCTGGAGGCTGAGCTCCTGCGGGATCAGGAGAAACGCAGACGCAGCAGGTTTTTCCTGTCCGGAGGGAGGCGACTCCCTCCCTCCAGGTCTTTCAGAGATTGACCTAAAGCTGCGGAAGCGGGTGGTGGCTCTCCCGGACTCTCGGCCAGGCGGCGCGAGTGGCGCAGCTGCTGCTGCTCCCCGGACCGTAAAATTCCGCCCTTGGCGACACCTGCGCCTGTCGGTCACCCGCCCAGGGCTTCACAACGTCCCGACCCTCTGTCCCTGAACCTCAGTAGGAACACTGTGAATTGTGTTAATTGTCTTAATCGGCCGCCCTCTCTTCCTTCTCCCTTCGTCCGCCTGGTAGGAGACAGGAAAAGGTGGCGTTTTCCGGCGGTGAGGTCCCCGCCGGCTTGTTTGACCTGGAAAAGGACCTGGAACCCGAAGGAATCCCACGCTCGGGGCCTGGCTCCAACTCTGGGACTCTCAGGTTGCCTGGAAATCCTGGCACAACGGGGAGCCGCTCTGGAGACTTTGGCTTCCCAAAGCGGTATTGGCTTCAGGTCATCACAGGGCTGCCCTAATCGTTCTGAAACCTTAGACTGGGGTACACGTTAAGCCCAGGTCGTAAACCACTGTCGATGTTACGGTGTAGCTGAAAAGGAAGCGACACAACTGCTCGGGAAAGCAAAAATACTTGGGTGGAGTGTTAAAGGCCTCAAAGAAAATAATAGTTGGCAGGTTAAATGGCCGTGAGGTCGGAAGTCAAATATAAAACTGCAGAAGCGATACCAGAATTTTGACAAGTAAAACAGTCGGTGAAGATAAGGGACCAGGCACTGTTTCTTTTCTTCAATTGAGGAGTGCTCCCAAGTTTCCTTTGGCAGATACCTGGGTTCTACTCCGGATTCCTCAGAGTTTTACACGGGTTCATATTTCAAAATATATGTTCCATTTGGCACTAATGTATATATTTTATATATGAATTTATTGAAAAATATTAAATGCTACGGGCCTAGTTAGATAAAGGTATTCTTATAAATATTTATGCACAGCTTTCATTACATATGGTATTTTAAAAGTACAAATATGCATGCATATACATTTATGAAATACCATATGAAAAATTCCTTTTGCACACATTCCTTACACATATGTCTTGTGTGTGATTTTTTATTTGTTCTATTGTTAGCTGCTGTTCAAAGCAGGCCATGTCCACATGCAAAGTCAATAATTTCTTTTACAGTTTGTGCAAACATAGGGTGGCAGGTGGCTCAAGGTTAGGACTTTTAGCCCCAAACCCTGATTTCACTGTGTTTCTGTCACTCGAGATGGTCTCTATCTGTCTTTTTAAATAGGTCCTTACCTCTGAGCCCTAAACAATGCCTGCATAACCTACCTCTTTGAGGTTCCTGGTGTTGCTGGTCTAATTTGCCCTGACTTTGTTGAGGCCCTGTGTTACTTGTGTTGAAGAAATCACGCTGTGAATTTTCTTTCCAAATGAGTTTGTTTCCTGACTTAGGGCAGTTTTTTAGGTTTCATTGGGAGATTTTCCTGCTAAAGAGGAAGGAAAACTGTTCTTTGAGAAGATTGGGGAGTTTCGCACTCTACTCTGAAGGAGCGGGTTAAGCCTTGAAAACCCTCCGTGAGGATCTTGGAAGCCTGAGACTAATATCTATAGCACACAGGACCAATGGACGAGTCTTTTTCTATTAGTTTTGACTCCAAAGAAGAGCTGAATGTTGGGTGTGCCCCCCCTCCCAATTTATACAAGATACAGAGGACAGCATGCCAGCATATATAGGCAGAGGCTGTCCACACCTGCTCACAACAGAGTGTGGCGGGTTCCACGTAGCCTTGGCTGACCTGGTACTGGATTCGTAGGCCAGACTAGCCTAGAACCATAGAGATCTGCCTTTCTCTGCCTCCCTTCCCCGAGTGCTAGGATTAAAGATGCATGTCACCACATCCAGAAACCCTTTTCATTTTTTGAGACAGCATCCTACACAGCCTAACTAGCCCCGCCACCAATATCCTATATAACCAAGAATGACTTTGAACTCTTCCTCCTGCCTCAGCCTCTAAAGGGCTGGAATTTCAGGCATGTACTGCCTTCCCTGGCTGGCTCTTAGCAGTTTTTGCTTTTCAGTTCCTTATCACCTATTTAACTTCCTCCAAATGAAGCCAGACCAGGCTGGTGTTGGCTCCACTGGCTTGGGTGGGGTGGGGCGGGGAGAGGAGGGACACACAGGAACCCTGTCACGTGGGCTTCGCTGCAGGCTGCTTTTCTCCTTCTCTCGCTGGCTTTTCACTCAGCTTTGACCATACCAAACTCCAAGCTGCCCGCAGTTTCTGTCCGTGGAGCCCGGCCCTCCATCCATCCTCGGCACTTTCCCCGCAGCTTCAAAGACTCCTTTCTCTGTTCATCAAGATCTTTTTTCAAATAAGACTTCAAGGGTGAGGCTTTCCTTCCTCTAAAATAGCAGCCCCGCCCAAATTCCCTTTCCCTGAATAAGGCAGGAAGAACAGTTTCTCCAGGACCTGGCCTGACATCATCTGTATTTACTGTCTTGGTCATGGCCGGTTTCTGTAATGTGCGGACATAAAGTATTTTGTGGTCTGTTGTACCTAAAACAGGGCTGGGCACATAGTAGGAGATCAGTAAGAGCTGCTGGATAAAAACCCCTTCATAGCAATCAGCAGCGAGTATGAACGTCCTGCTTACGAACTCTAGAGCTACAGGATAATGTTATATTACACATTCCTGGGATACACCGCGCGAGTGCTGAGACCAAAATTTCAGTTCCTTCTCTTTAGTCTAACCGAACAAGAAATACAAAACACATGGAATGTTTTAAGTTCTAAAATTCAAACATTTGAAAGTAAGGCTTACAAAAAAATGTCTTTATAGGCCATGTATAATGCATAACTATTTTTCTTCTGGCAAAGCTGAAATGTACTCGTGTGTGCTCAGCTGGGGTTTTCCTCCCCGAATGCCACATTCAGACTGAACTGAAGCATGCATGTTCTCCATTATTCCCCCCAAGTTAGATCTAAGTGTGGGGGTTTGGGAATTTGAGGGGGTGCGGTGTTAAGAAAGTGGAAGATGTGCTCCGGATGAAACCCAGGGCACGTGTTGGCCACTTATTCTATCCCTGATCTACAGCCCCAGCTGAGTTGTAAGTGCATCTCCAGCTATGGCTTGGAGATCCCCTTGGCTCAGGGATTGTAGCTGCCCTTGAGAGGAACTACACTAACCCGCACTAATGAATTGGCCTCACAAGTTGCCAAAACGCTAAGACATTTTCTAACCAGCGATTTCCTTGTAAATAAAGAAGCTCAAGTGACTTTTTGGTTAAGGGCCTGAGTTGTTTCATCTAATCAAACAGAGCAGGAAATGGTATATTCAAGACTATGTTAGCTTGCAGACCGTTGGCCTGGTGTACAGGCCTAAACAGGGCAGAAGGTCGGCCTGGAACTTTGAAGACATCTATGTGAGTTTAGTAACGCAGGTCAGCACAAATTTAATTTGTGGATGAGACCTTCTGATATAGATGCAGCTGTGACCTAGATGATTGTTAGTGGAGACTGGTGACGAGCATTGCTTAAGGTTTATGTAACCTTTGTTACCCTTCATATGTATCTCATATATTTACATGCATCTCACGTCATCTTGGTTTCAGATGGTTTTGTTTCTTGAGTAGTGTCTTAGTTAGGGTTTACTATTGCTGTGAAGGAACACCATGACCATGGCATCTCTTATGAAGACAACATTTAATTGAGGGTGGCTGCCTTGCAGTTTCAGAGGATGGGTCCATTATGACCATAAAGGGGACTATGGCAGCATGCAGGCGGATGTGCTGGGGCTGAGAGTGCTACCTACATCTTGCAGCCAACAGGAAGTCAACTGTTACACTAAGGGAAGCTTGAAAACAGGACCTCACAGCACACCCCCACAGTAGCACACTCCCTCCAGCAAGGCCACACCTCCTAATGGTGACACGCCCTTTGGGGGCCATTTTCTTTCAAACCACCCCAGGTAGTGAGGTGCTTGGACCTGTAATCTGGAAGCTAAAAAGTTAAATAACAACAACAACAACCTTTTTTTTTTTCACTTTCCAGAAGAGATCTGGGGCTACTTAGAAGGCTTTTGTGTACAATGAGTCATTCCTCAATCCACCTCCTTCCCCAGCTTTGAGAGTATAACTAATTGAATCATTGTTATCATGATCTCTGGATATGTTCTTTCTCCACGTATCTATATGTCTGACTCTTAGCTGTCTTCAGGTTTCTGCTTTATGTTAGCGTGCCAGTGGCTTTCCAAGATAAAGTCTTGACCCCTTTATCCCTTTACCTTTTCAATCTTCTCCAAAGGACTTTTCACCTGTCTTACAGATTGTGGGTTTGTTTATTGTCTGCCCTGGCCCCACATCATCTGAACATAACTTGTAGGAGAACAGAGCATTGCCTGCTTGATTCACTGCTGCACCCAAGCCCTTGATCAACAGTTGGCACATAGCAGGGATTTAAGCGGTTTCTGAAAGAGTAAATAAATTCCTAGTACTTATCACCTGCCACATGGAGTTTGTTGAATGAAACAATGCTTTGACGAGCAAATGACAAAAAAGATTTGTGATTCCCTCCAGGTCGTGCAGCTAGTGATCTGTTGCTTTACATAGATCTCAGTTCCGACTTATTTCATGGAGAAATGAGATGGGGGGTGTAGATATCTGCTGTGATAATCTCCGTGTTTTCTCTCCTCCGAGGGCACAGAAAAGACACACCCATAAGCCTCCAGCACACACAAAACAAACCCTTGCAACCACAGATGCATGCACTCACCAAGGTCTCTCTGCCACCAGCCATTTTTCTTGTTACCCAGAGTCCAAACTCTCTGTGCACAGACAGTTCCTCTTCTGAGGGTTTATTACAGGTCACCCAACTAGGACTCCCACCGCCAAAGAACCAGGAAATAGACTAGAGTACGCACAGGGCCGTCCTGGCATTTATATCACAGAAAACGATATCTAAATATCTGTGGATGTGACCTTCAAATACAGATGTGGGCCCAATCTGATTACTACTGCGAACCAGTGACTAAGCAATATTTGCGAGCCACAAGGGATAGCAACGCTCATCTTCTTCTCAGAGCCCCAAGGTGGTTTACTCTCAGGGACCAGCATCTCACTTGGCTAATACTCTGGGCTATTGAATACCTCTCTCCTACTGGGTGGAGTGCTTGTTTGCTAGATTTTTCACCTGGCTGTTTACTTTCTAGGTAACAACAGACAGCAGGTATGCGGCCTTGACAGTGCTTTGAGCTACCAAGCACTGACTTAACAGGTTGGTTAGCAATGGGAGGGAACCCTGCCACATATTCAACCCACATTCGTGAGGTGCCCACTTTGTGCCAACCTACCAAGCTAGCACACCAGCCCTCTGCTAGGACTGACCTATATTTTTTTCTTCTGTCCACAGCACAGGACTGCATATGGAAGCTGTGGTCTCAAAGACTTTCCCGGGGCATCTAGACACCTCTGGGTGTGTCTCGAAGCTCTTTTCTGAGAGCCAGGAGACGTTCAAATTGGGCACCCATATGAGCATAGGAGAGGTGACTGACACACAGAAAACCTCTGCTTTGCATCTCAGCCCAGAAATGCTGTGACAGCCACACAACACTGAACGGCTAAACTCTTCCAGGGGAGTCATCCTCCGGGAACCTAAAGTAAAATCTTTGCCCCTAAGAAGGACCGGCATATCTTTGTTACTGCCAATGGTGAGTCTGTCTAGAAAGCAAAGAGCTGTATTCATTCATCCCATTATGTTGGAATTCCTAGGATTTATAGTGCAGATTTGCTTGCTAGTTCTAATGTTCTTAATGTCATTCAGCTTCTGTTTATTGAATGCCAGAATTTGAGGCACCATGACAGGAACTCCAAGAATTACAAAGATGAACACACTTCCAACTCAGGGGCAATTTGAACTTGAAGTGATGATAAAATTCAAGACAATTTGCAATAAACATGACCTCCATATTTTGTAAGCCCCCAATAACAACATATATTTTCTTCTCTCTCTCTCTCTCTCTCTCTCTCTCTCTCTCTCTCTCTCTCTCTCTCTCTCTCTCTCTCTCTGTGTGTGTGTGTGTGTGTGTGTGTGTGTGTGTGTCTCTGAGACAAGGTCTAACAATATGGACAAGGTTGACCTCAAACTCACAGAGAGTCTCCTGTCTGCTGTATTCTGATATGTTATCTGATGATGGAACAATATACACGAGATTAGAATCACGTGACATCAATAATAAAGGCTGTGCGGTGTTGTGAAGCTGACCCTGGGCTGTCCAGGAGCAGTTTGGAAGGTTCCTCCTGTGGAAATGGAATTCTAGGTGGGACCTGTGATGCCTGTTCCAGGTGCAGCTGTCCCTGCTGTGTGCAAGTGGGGAGCTTTTTCCTCTTAGGGCCCCACCCTCTTGCCAGAGTGTACTGAGATTCCTTCCTGACTCTTCTGGGCTCTGTTTATGGGCTCAGTATTTATGTCCCCAAACTCATGCATTAAGAATCTTAATCCTTGAAGTAATGGTGTTAGGAGGTGGGTGGGGCTCATGAGAGGAGATTAAGGGCACCAGGATGGAGCCCTTGTGATTAGGGTTAGTACTTAGAAAAGAGCCTCCAGAGAGACCTCTGTTCTTCTGCAATATGAGATCACCGCGAAGACAGCTGCCTGGTAACCAGAGAGTAACCTTCACTCAGTACAGATCTTGACCTTCATTTTGGACCTTCCATTCTTCATTACCTAGATAGATGGCTTCTGGAAGCCACCCAGTATCTAGAATTGTCATTTCAGTATAGCAAACCAAACAGACTGAGAGAGACTCTAGAAGGCACAGCAGAAACCACCTTGAGGTGATTTGTTAGTGGAGATAGTGATTTTGGATAGAGTAACAAGAACGCCTTGATTAGTGTGGGATGATTCCTGAACTTTCTTTCCATCACGCAGGTCTGAGCGTAACACACGTGGTAGGAATCTTTACATCTAGGCAGAATGGCCAGACACAGAGAGTGTCGATGAGGATTAAAGACTCCATAAGTTTCGTGGAGTAAGGGGATTCCTAGCAGAACAGAGAAGATAAACTTCATTTCTGGCCGCCTGTGCCCTCCTCCTCCACCACCTTCTTCCTCTCCATCTCCCTCTGAGTCTCTTCCTGCTCTCCTTCTCAGCACCTGAGCTCTGCCTTCCCTGGATCCTTATCTTTGCAGAAAGCAGCACTCACAGTGGTCCCCATAGTCCTCTCTCAGGTGTACACATGGGGAAGGGTGTGACTGTATCCCCATTTGACTTATGTTCCTGTGTTCTTCATCTCCAAACAAAAGGACAAAAAAAAAAATCACATGAGCTAATGCAGAGAGATGCAGCTTACTAAACAAGATTCTTTTCAGTCTTGGAGTGTTACAAAATGCCCAGTGCTCTTTTGCTAAGGCAGTGTAATCAAGCAGAGAGGCAAAGTGATGGTAAAAGCAGCAGCGAGCCAAGAATGGCTGGTCAGAGGCTGGAAATAATGGCCCGTGTTCAAGAACAAGGTGGACCCGAGGATTGCTGGCACTCTGGGGCTATTTACCAGGTTTATGGGTAATCTGCAAAGCAGTCAGTGGGGTAACTGGAAGGAATGGGCCCCTTGACTTGCTCTTGTGAGCCCCGGCAGCTTGGTGGATGGTGACTTTTCACAGCAAGCATTTCTAGTGTATGTGCTTTCAGGTTAATAAATAAATGTCTACTCCTAGTCCACAGAGTTTGCAGAACTTAAAGACAAATATTGCCCCAAACCACCACTAGTTGCGATGATTACCAGATGACGGCCTTGCCTGGTTTTCCTCTGATGGTTCTCATCCTGAAAGCAAAGCACATATCTGCTTATCTAAAGATCGTCGGAGGCAGGTGGTGGTGGCGCACGCCTTTAATCCTAGCACTCAGGAGGCAGAGGTGGGCAGATCTCTGTGAGTTCGAGACCAGCAGGTACTATAGACCTTCAGAGCCAGGTCTTGTCATTGAGAGATGCTCTTGAAGGGGAGTGTAGGACCCTGTCTTATCATTTATCCATCGAATGCTCTCACCTGTTGCTATTGATTCCATTAACCATAGACCGAAAGCAACTGGTCGAGAATCTTCACTTTTAGACAATAAAGCTATTCTCTTAAACCTAATTGTCTCAGGACTGGCAAGATGGCTTAGCGTATAAAGCACTGGCTGTGAGAACGGGATGACCTCACCTCCACCCCAAACCCATAATAGAAGGAGAGAACCAATTCCTGAGAACTGTCCTCTGACATCCATTGGTGTGCTGCAGCACACACACACACAAACACGATAATAACAAATAAAACATCAAAATTAAGTTAATTATTCAAGCATTTCATTATAGGAATGCAAAACCAATCAATACTGCATCCCCCCAGCTAGATCATTCTGTTAGTAATAAAGATCCTTAATATAGAAGTTCTAGGGTTTTTCTTTTTCTTTTTTACAAATAATGTTCCTTGTATTTACAGCTGTCACAAAGATAAGGATAGGAAAGTGCCCTGAGTTATGACTGTGGGAAGGTCACGGCTTCCAGAAAAACACATGCTGTGGATTCAGCAGCCAGGTTCAGTCCCCAGCTTTCCCCACCAGGAGGTCTTGTGACCTAGGGTCACTGTATGCCAGCTTTCTAAGCTTTATGTTTTATCTATAAGGGTGGCCTTGGTGTGGGGAGGTTTCTGCAGCACATATTTTGAAAGTGATGTGAAGATGAATGTGTCTGCCTTTATTCTCAAATGTATATTTGTGTCTGTTTTAGCTACGTATGTGCGGGAGCAGCCCCATTTACTCCGCGTCCCTGGGAACGCTTCCTATTATGGAGTCTGTAGAGCAGATGAGCCTGGGGTGGCGAAAGCATCAGGGTCAGGCTGGGAGAGAAAGCCTAGCACCTAAATCCTAGCAGAGAAAAGGGAAACAGAGCATAGATCACCCAATGGTGAACAGAGGAGGCATCTGTAAACATTTAGATTCTGCGACATGCAGGAAGAGCTGAGAGATGTTAAACGGCAGTAAAAGGGCAGGGCAAATGTTCCGTCCCCAGAGGGGTCACAAAGGGTCATATAACAGGTGCATGGATGAGCTTTGCAAAGCATGGAGGACAGAACAGGTGCACGGCAGTCACCCATACCAGAAACAGCCACACCTTAAACAGGTCGTGAAGGAGGGGGTGTCCTAAGCATCTGGAGGAGGCTGCTGTAGCCTGGATTTCAGGAACAAGGAAGGCCAAGCTGCCTCATTAGCAACCATGTAAATAGACCCAAAAATCAGTTCCATAAAAAGAAGGCTGGCTGGAGGTACTCTAACCTCCTGGAGCCCTGCTGACTTTAGAGGGGACCAGTCTCTCAAAGGCTTGGCAAATTCCTTGAGACAGGGAACTACTTGCCTTAGTGTCTGCCGTTCATATACAAACCAACTAATCTAAGTCCACAGTCAGCCACCCGTTTTATCAGGCTCTCCTTTTGTACACTCAAGATCTCCTGGCCTAGTTCCCCCCCCCCACACACACACACCAGCACTAGATAAGCAGCCCCTTGAGTCCTGCCACAAACGTCCTGGACAGTTTGAAGTGGCTTGTACTCCCTTGATGGAAGGAGGCTCCTGACTTTATTCACATACACTAAACAAACAAACAAAACAAAAGTAAAAACCTGCCTTGCCCCTCCTTCCTTCCCTCCCTCCCTCCCCCTCTCTCTCCTTTCCTCCCTCCCTCTCCTCTCAGCATTACCGCAGTGTCCTTTAATTTGAGAATGATGAGCATGGGAGCGTCAATCAAGTGGAACAAGATGAAGGTTTCTACATCCCACACTCCACTTCGAAGAGGACCCCGGAGAATCAGCCTTTCTTCTTGAGTTTTAGCCGCTTCCAACTGTCTGTAACACTTGGTGGCAGTGACTCAAGTCTTCTGTTTAGGTTTCAGTGTTTACAGACAAGGTTGTAGCATTTCAAACAGTGTCCAAATAACAATGGGATGTTAAAACACCAATTAAAGTGATCATCCCTTCTCATCCTGACACCCCTTCACACACACACACACACACACACACACACACACACACACACACACACATGCTATTAAGGGTCCAGAGAACTTTGTAAGATAATAGAAACTATCACTGAAGGCATGAATTCAAAACAGTAATTGCCACTTTAGAAAACAGCTGGGTAGGTCTTTGACAGAGTTAAACACTCTATCACCAGTTGACCCACAACTCACACTACCAGCAAAGTCAAGAGCCACATAAAGGCCAGCGCCAGAATGTTTATAGCAGTTGGCTTATAGCTTCCCCCAGACTGGTAGTGCACATTGCACGACACCCATACTGCAGAGAGGTTATCAAATCACACAAAAGCCCAGAGGAATCTCACATACCTGTTGCTAAGGGAAAGAAGCCAGGACTGAAAGTGACATACAGTATCACCTGATCTAAATGACATTCTGAAAATGCAAAACTCTTACAGACAGGCTAAAAAATAATAAATGGTTTCTAGAGACTCCAGGTAAGAGGAAGAGTTGGCTACGAAACTCCCAGGCACGTCATCAACTCAGTAAAACTCCTTTGTCCTGCTCTCAGGCTAGAAGCACGAGACTATACATGTGTTAAAACCCATGGACGTTACAGAATAATGACAAACTTTATGCAAGATTTAAAAGTCACCTAGGAGGTTGGAAGATTTTTGGATGGAGTTTAAAGTATGACAAAACAATCTATCTGTATGGCAAATGATGAAACAACTTCACAGAGGCGGGGTGGGAAAGTGTCGACCTAAGTGAATCTTAGGGAAAGGAATGGGTCCATGAGATGAAAGGCATGCTTGTTTACCACATTGTTTTCTATTGGGGTACAGGTTAACAGTTACAGAAGTGCTTCAACTAGACTGGAGTTCATCAGTTGAGGAAATAGAGAGCTGGAATGGGAGTCTGGGTCCTCATGGAGGAGGGAGAGGGTGCAGGCCTGCAAGACTTGTCTCCGGGGGCTGGAGTTGGAATGTTAGCACATATATATATTTAGCATAATGTAGATACTGATGATTCCAAACAGAATTTTTTATAGACCTATGACTATGCATATGGGTCGACATGGACACATGTCAACACATGGATATACAAACGTGGGGTGGACCCTAGGAGCCATAGCATCACAGCTGCGTGGAGAACACGCAGATCTTGATATTTAACCCCATTCTCCGATAAGAGAAACAGGACTCCTTAAAGAACTGGCTGCTTCTTGGAGGGGCTGATGAAACATGTGAATGAACCTTGAGTATCTGGTAGTTCTAGAAGAAGAAGAAGAAGAAAAAGAAAAAGACTCCTGCAAAACACAATGATTATGCGAAAGGAACACAGGAGTTGACAGAAAGCTCCCAGGGGTCAGCTCTAGAACAATCTGAGTGGCATCTTAAAGTAGAATGAGTTATGGCCCAGAACATATAATCAATACCCACGAGACCATGTGAATGACTCAATAATCAAGTAAATGGGGGCACAGCTCCTGTCAGAATAGTGTCAAATTGGTTACGTAGTTACTCAGTCACTGAAAAAGTAGATTATAAATCCTTGCTGCTTCATTGCAGGCCCATCTATGTGACTTCATTCAAAGAGCACGTTTTGAAGGGGAGGGGACAGTAGGCAAAGCTAATAAACCCTCTCCTGGAGAAGTGGCTGAGATCAACATCAATAGTCACAACTCCTGTTGCTAATAGCAACCTTTATGTGATGTCATTAGAATTTGCTTTGTCTCTGTGATCTTCTCCTTCCCAAGGCATGGCCTCCATCCAATATTGAAAAAATAAAAATAGAAACCAGTTTCTAACTGAGGGAAACTTTACTCCAAAGACTCTAGAGAATGCCAGATGTGGAGGTGCATGACGGCAAGCCCAAAGAACTGGGGACTGAGCTGAGAGGATTGTGAATTTAAGGACAGCTGGATTACCCAGTCTCTAAACAGACCCCCGAGATCATCAAAACCCAAGACAATACTAGAGAGTGGCTTCATAATGTTGACTGAGTTTCCTATCCTGCCTGGTTCCCACAGTCATTAAGTCCCAAAGAAATCACACAGAGGTCTACATTAACTATAAACTGATTAGCCCATTAGCTCAGGCTTTTTATTAATTCTTATAATGTATATTAGCCCATTATTCTTGTCTATGTTAGTCACATGGCTCAGTACATTTTTCAGTGAGGCAGTCACATCTTGTTTCTCTGTGGCTGGTCAGGACTGCAGAGGAATGGGCTTCCTCCTTCCCAGAATTCTCCTGTTCTCATTGACCTACCTCTACTTCCTGTCTGGTCATCCTCCCCCCATACTTTCTGACTGGCTACTGGCCAATTAGTGTTTATTTAAAATTTAATTGACAGAACACAGAGCACTGTCCCACATCATCATAAATATGAATCTAAGAAGACATCATAAGTAAATGCAACAAGGTGTGTGGTATGGGATCCAGGCACAGACAAGACACTGGCAGATACTGAGGAAACTTGAAAAAAGTTGAGGGCTTGAATTCAAATAGCATTTCATGTTTGGCAAGGTGACTCGGTGGTTAAGAGTACATACTGCTGTTACAGAGGACCTGAGTTGGATTCCCAGGACCAGAATTTGGTTCCTCACACCACGCCAAGTGCTCACAACTGCCTATTACTTCTGTTCCAGTCACCTCCAAGGGCACCAGGGCAACACACACACACACACACACACACACACACACACACACACTCGCACTCACAATTTAAAACAAAGTAAAATCTTTAAAATAGTACTTCAGTATTGATTCACCCATTTATACAAGTAGATAACGTTGATGTAAAATGCTAATAGGTGAGAATGGTATATTTGCAAATACAACAATTTATTTGCAAATCTACAACTATTTAAGAAGATTTCTTTGTTTAAAACAATGCTCGTAAGGAGGAAAGGGGATCCTCATACACTGCAGGTGGGAATGTAAAATAGTCCAGTTGCTATGGAGAGTCCTCAAAAAACCCAGCTACACCACTCCAAATCAGAAAACCACTTACACATCAATTCACAGTAGCTAAGTTATAGACCAACATAGAGTATAACAATAGAGGGATGGATAAAGTAAAGGTGGTAGCTGGCGGTGGTGGCACACACCTTTAATTCCAGCACTCAGAAGGCAGAGGCAAGTGGATCTCTGTGAGTTCGAGGCCAGCCTGGTCTACAGAGCAAGTTTCAGGACAGCCAGGGCTACATAGAGAAACCCTGCTTTAAAAAAACAAAGGAAGGAAGGAAGGAAGGAAGGAAGGAAGGAAGGAAGGAAGGAAGGAAGAAAAGGTGGCATATATATACAATGAAATTATTTCCAGTCATTAAGAAGAATGGAATTATACCTGCAGGAAAACGGAGGCAGCTGAGCTAATCACGCTTTAAAAAAAAAAAAAAAATCAAGCCACTTGTAGAAAGACAAATGGAGTCTTCTTTCTCTTATACGTGGTTACCAAGGTTTATATAGACACAATAAAAAATTGTGTGCCTAAGTATGATATGAAAGTAGGGTGTAGCTGTCTTGGAGAACAGGAAACCTAGTAGGAGGGGTGAGGAGGGAGAAAGGGAAATGTAGAGGGTGAGGCGTATGCTCAGTGTAGCATGCATTTGTATGAAACGTCCTGTCTAATGGATATATACAATGAGAAAAGTTAATCTTGGGGGAAAATGCTGAGAAGAGGGTAAGTGCCCTGATACTTTTTAAGCTCATTCCTGTCTTTTACTTGTTTTTCTATAATTTAGGGCTTATGAATTTGGCCTCTTTAAATAATAAAACAGTAAAATTAAAAAATTAACTCATAAACAAAGAGATGAAAATATTCAGTAAACAACAAACAACAGAAAACTATAATTAACAATCCAGCAAAGTAAGCCAAAATCTAAAGCATGAAGGGTATATATACACACAAAAGTATAATAGTCCATTTTTTAGATCTATTCTTATTTATTAGTAGTGATATTTTGCTTGTGATGAAACAAATCAAGCTTGCTGAGATATAAGAGAAGCAGAGCAGCCAGCCACTAATTCTTATCTCTCCTGAATCCTTAGACCAAAGGGGCGATCCTGTCCCTATGAATCCTCAGACTGAATGCTCAGTCCGAATGCCCTGAGCTCCTGTCTCCTCCCATCTTTTTTCCTCTTCCCATCCAGCCATATCACTACTGTCTCCACCTTCCTAGTGCTGGGATTAAAGACATGGGATCCCAAATGCTGGGATCACTTTTGTGTGAGCTCTGTTTCTCTTTATGACAGATTCAATCTCATGTAGCCCAGGGTGACCTTGAACTAACAGAGAGATCCTTCTGCCTCTGTCTCCTAGAATGAAAGGTGTGTGTCACTACCCCCTGATCTCTAGTGGATTAGCTCTGCACTCTGGTCATCATGCAAGCTTTATTTGTTAGATCACACACAAAATATCACTACATTTATGTATGTATATGTGTGTGTGTGTGTCTGTGTGAATGTATGCAATTTATGTGTAATGCTTTCGGAGGCCAGAAGATGGTGTGCGGTCCCCTGGAGCTGGAGTTAAAGGAAGTTGTGAGTCATGTGATGGAGGTGCTGGGAATCAAGTCCTCTGGGAGAGCAGGGAAGACTTTTAACTGCTGACCCATCTCTCCAGCCCAAGACTCCATGTCGTTTTTCCCATACTGATGATAAGAGTGACCTTATGTCCATTGTGGTTGCATTATTGGAATGAAAACACAAAGTCTCCATGACAAAATAAACTCAGCTCATCTGTATTAACATATTTCTTCAATATACAAAATACTACTGAACTAGAAACAACTGGACATAGAAGACTTTAGAGCAGAGGTTCTCAGCCTGTAGGTCATGATCCCTTTGGGGTCAAAGGACCCTTTCACAGGGGTCTCATATCTGCATATTCGATATTTACATTATGATTTGTAACAGTAGAGTTATGAAGGAGCAACAAAAATAATTTTATGGTTGGGGTCACCACAACGTGAGAAACTGTATTAAAGGGTTACAGCATTAGGAAGGTTGAGAACCACTGCTTTAGGAAATTCTGGTGACTCTGGAGTCTTACCTCTCAATGAATAGGTGAGTAGATGTGAAATCTTTGATAAGAGGCTCCTGTTTCCTTTGGTCCAGATTTGGCCACCATGTGGCTCTTTAGGTGACTGGCTTATGAGTTAGGTTCATTTTAAATATTTGGCAGTCTACTTGGGAATTACATAGACTATTATTCTTATCATCGCTAAGGAGATGGGGGACCGGGTAGTTCTGGAAGCTCTTGTGGATCCCAAGCATCTCATGAGCAAAGAGAGGAAAAGCGACCTTCTGCTACATGGGGAGGAGAAGGGCTTTCTCCTGGTGCAATGCTGACATCCCCCCCCCCTCCACACACACAGTTTCAGTGGTTTCCATTCATCTCTTTCTTACAGAATGGTTGAGATGTGCAAGGCCTGCCCTGGAAACTGTGGACAACAGACAGATGAATTAAACATGGGCCTCTCTGAGCTTTCCTCAAGGAACTGATAGCTGATGAGGAAATGGTCTCATGTAAATAATGAAACAAGAGAGAGTGGTCATTGGCAATTAATAATGCAGAGTAGAATAATGTAATTATTCAATTTTCCTCTGATATTTAATAAAATGGATGGGATCCTATGAAGCTATTTACCTGTCAGTCACACCCAATTCCACCTTTGGTTAAAGTCCTCATAATGTTCTACTCGCGTCTTTCCTTTACTCTCTTCCAAGGTTTGGTTAGTCATCAAGTCAAATACATGGGAACGCCTTACAATGGCTTCTCACAACCATTAGGATAAACATGCAACATTTAGCTGACTGCAAACATCTTCTTTGGGCCTGGCCCTGTTTACTGCTATAGCCTCATCTGCCCACCCCCAGGTTCCGAACAGGGCATTATGGTGTATTATCCTACACCATCCTGTCTTTCGCCCTACTAGGGACTCCCTGCCTGCCTTCCCTCCAGCCCTCCATCTGTCCACTCAATGTTCTTTGCATCTCAGCAGCAGAATCACCTTTGTGTAAGGGTCCTGCCCACTGGGCTGCTACCCCTCCTCTGGGCTACTACAGTTCTGAGCTCCTCACCACTCTGTCCCATCTATTAGCTACTGGAATGGGCACCTATCTCCTGTCCTTCACAAACCCTTACTCATCCTTAGACCGCCCCTTTGGTAGCCCTGCTCCCTTTAGAGTTAATCATCTGCTCCTCTGATTAGTCATTAAGGCTTTGTTTATCTCCATTATAACCCTGGGTTGTCTGGGCCTTACATTATTCGCTATTGTGTGTTGTATAGTTTTTGTTATTGACAGTGTCTCAATAACTATGTAGCCAGGGGTGATCTTGAACTTCTAGCGCACCTGCTCCCATCTCCTCCCTCCTCCCCTTTATCTCACCTATTTACAAACCAATTCAGAAGACACTACTTATCTGCTTCATCATAGTTCAGCACAATACCAGGCAGGACACATATGATTAAGTTAATTACCCTTTGTGCAGTTACTTGGGCCTCTAGGCAACCAAACATCTCAAGGTAGGTGTGAAGGGTGTTTTAGTTGGCCCCATTTCGCCCATTCTAACAGGTCATACCAGTCTGTATAAGACATAATAAGCCACACACAACCAAGAGACAGGAATTCATAGCATGTTTATTTTGTCTCTCAAGATACCTCTTCTACCTTCGTGATGAAGCACAAGGAAATAGTTTGGAGCCGAATCTGCGACGCACAGGGGCAGCTTGTCAACCACACCATTGTTTTCTGTTGGAACTAGCAGGCAGCTTCGGCTGCACATTCCTGGGACATGAATAATATCAGTTGTGATTACACTTCAGTATCTCATTCATCACCAGTCCTGTAGACACTGAATATAGCCTAATTAGGAAATGCGAAGCACCCTTTTCTGGGAAGGAGTGTTGAAGGGGGAGGAGAGGGATCCCAGCTTCTCCCCGCATGAGCGGGTCTCACTGGAAGTCACACACAGGTTGGTATCTGACGATTTTCAAGGGTAGAGGTGGCCCTGTCCAGTCACGTTCCTCACACCATCAGCAAGAGACTGAGGAAGAGACGCAGTTGGGAATGGGACACCTGGACTTCCATTCTAGAAGGCTCTCTTTAATGCACTGTGCCGGAGATGTCAGGATTGATAAGTCAATCAAATGAGTATTAGCATACTAATATAGTGGCTAGCCCTCCCTGACTGCCATGTTTGTTATTTACAGCCCTGGACGCCTCTCAATGGGAACTCTAAAGGTTTTGCTGGCTATTCCTCATCTGTTCGTTTCCTCTTACGTCTGCTCATCTTTTCATCACGGTTCTTACGTGGCACCGAGGAGGTTGCACTCTGCCTTCTAACATGCAGACAGTGGAAGACTAAGGATGTCCACCGGCACAAGGGACAAGCTATTGTCCTTTCCTCCTGTACACAGGGGCACATGTACGCAGCTTTGTCTCCTAGCATTCCGCCAGCCTTGGTGGGACCCTGCTAGGTTGTTACTTACCCTGTGTTCCAGGTACTTGGGCATTTAGTATTTACATAGCACCTGGCAAGGAGAAAGAAGAGGCTTATGGACAAGGGACATGACCTGCTCTGGGAATGAGCATCCAGCCAAACAAACAGAGCCCTAATTAACTGATTTAACTTACAGAACTTTAACCTCACTTTAAAAGCTAAAGTGGATCATCAACATCTGAACATTGTCAGATCCCAGCTCATGTGTGACCGTCAGTGAGACACACACCATGTCAGGGAGAAACTGGGATTCCTTTCTTTCCCTTAATACACCCCCACCCTAGCTTCTGTTCACACAGTATTGACACTATCATCTGTCTCACCTTGACCCTGTGTGAGCTTTCAGTGGTCTAAGATATGTTGCTGATTAGACCTATGACCTCAGCAGCCCAGGTCACTCTAATCCCTTGTCTTGAAGTACCCAGTTTAGCTAACCTACAATGTCCTTGTGGTCTGACACCTAAGTTTCCAAGTGTTTTTGTACCCTTCATTTCATAAAACTTGGCTCTCCTGGAACTTCTATCCCTGCACTTTCGTTGGTGTTTCTCTCCCCAGGATAAGAGCCTGGCCTTGGAATGGATTTCCTTGAACTGCTAGATTCCACTCACTACTTTGTCAACCGGCCGTAACCAGGGAGTGGCTGTTCTGCCACCCTGACTTCTCACTCAGTGCTTGCTGCTCTGTCTAGATGCTGTTTAATTACCTTGGTTTCCATGCCTTATTTACTTGTGTCAATTGTTCTTGTCACTTTGGTCCTCCCCTGGCCCAGAAGTTCTACAAATGCATCTACTTTGCTCTGAGTGGCCACCCTTTACTAAGATGTCTTACAAGTGCAAGATGAAAAGCTTTGTTACAACTATTTCTTTGCTGTTAGGGAAATGGAGGCTCAGAGGAATTTGGTGGCTTTACTTAATGTACATTTAACAAATGTCAGAGGCAGGCCCCAATTCTCTAAATAGTTCTCTGTTTGCCTAAATCCATAGCGTTTGTTCTGAATATCTTAATGATGGCTTTGAAAATTAGAATGGGACAAAATAAAAAAAAAAAACAACATTTAGAAATTCAGTGTTGTATTGTGATTATTATCAGTTGATAAGCTTCTTCCAGGTGATAATTTATTTCTTCTGGATCTTTCCAAATTGTTGAAACAGAACAGCTAGCACTTCCAGACTCAGAAGAAGTTGCCACATAGGGGGAAAGGGTGACAATGTCTACAGATGCCAGGGATGAACAAGTAAGGTCCCAAAAGTTCCTCTGTACTTATTTAGAAGGGAAGCTTCAGTGTTCTAAACCAATATCACTGTAACTGTGGTTAGGTTCTTGGGATAGCCCATGGGATAGCCCACAACATCTGATTAAATGATAATGCCACTAGAGCACACACTGTAATTCACCACGTAGCTGAAGTAATGCCTGTGTTATGTTATTGCGACACAATAACCAAGATCCAAATCCGTGAGGGAGTGTTTGTTTCAAGTGTCAGCCTCTGTGGAATCAGCTCCTGCTAACAGTAATGATCTGGTCACTAAAGACGCAAAGCAGAGAAGATTCATTTGAAAATTTTTCTTGAGTTTTTGTAACAGAAGTAACTGGTTTTCTAAGTGAGATACAAGAGACTCTCTGGAAGAGAGGTAGGTGCTGTGACAGGAGACGATGTGCGGGTGTGAGGTAGGAAAGCGTTAGGAACAGGCAGCCACAGCATCAGTAGGGTCAGACTCTACTGAGGGCCAGGAGAGCAGAAGAGGAACTGGAAGCTGATAAAGAATTGTAGGCACTGTGGCGGTAGAAGGAACGCGATCTTCTGTGATAAACAAGGTGACTGCTGGAGAACTTGGCCTTCAGGGGTTTAGAGAGGAGTCTTCCTATGAGAGCAGTGTACGAGATTTAACTCTAACAGCTGGTGGTCAGTAGGAGAGAGAGAGAAAACTGGGAACTAAGCATTCAAATATGAGCCCATGAGGGCCATTCTCATTCAAACAACCATACATAGGAGAAAATCTTCACAATGTCTGTGTCTTAGGGTTTCTACTGCTGTAACAAAATACCATGACCAAATAAGCAGCTTGGGAAGGAAAGTGTTTATTAGGCTTACACTTCAGCATTGCTGTTCGTCACTAAAGGAAGTCAGGACAGGAACTCAAACAGAACAGGAATCTGGAGGCAGGAGCTGATACAAAGGCCATGGAGGGTGCTACTTACTGGCTTGTTCCCCATGACTTGGTCAGCCCACTTGCTTATAGAACCAACTACCACCAGCCCAGGAATGGGCACCACCTACAGTGGGTTGGGCCCTTCCTGCCTGATCACTAACTAAGAAAATGTCTTACAGCTGGATGTTATGGAGGTATTTCCTCAACTGAGGCTCCTTCCTCTCCAATGACTGTAGCTTGTGTCAAGTTGACATAAAACCAGCCAGCACACCTGGAAACAGAAGAGTTGAGGTCAGTGGTAGCAGCAAAATCCTAGGGAGAGGATGGTGTCCCTAAGAAAATAGGAGCCAGAAGCCTAAGGTAGAGCTGATAGAGGCCAACTGGTACTAGACAACTTTGCCAGATAACAACTGGAATAACCTTCAGAGGATGAAGGCTCCACTGGGGTTACATAAGTCAGAGAATGGGGGACCCTTTTCTCTCTGACCTTCTATCCGGGTCTCTGAAGGGCAAGTGTCTCAATCCCACACTATGTATGTAGCCAGCCAGGACCCTCTCAGAGATGCTAACTTGTTGAAGATGGATTCCAGAACGGAGATGCCTAGAGAAGGAAAGAGCCAGGAGTACAGCAGCTAGTGGGGAAGCCAAGCCAGTTAGGCTGCCCCAAATATTGCTAGTGAGGTGGTAAAAATGTACACAAGGAGTTGTCAGAGTTTGGCAAGCCTGAGGATTATTGTTTCCAGCCTTCTTTTGCCGGTGTTGTTTATTGTATTGCTTCCTGTTAATTAAACTTCTATTGAAATATCTTGGAATGAGAATATTGGCAGGAGAATAAACCTGTTTTTTTTTTTAATTTCAGATATTACTAAACAAGTTGGGGCTACTGGCAGAATAGCCCAGCCAAAGCATTAATACATTGGGCAACGAATTATGTGGAGAATGTCCAGCAGGATTTTCTGTGGTGGCTGTTACACCAAGGTGAGGGACATTTTAGAAACAGGAGGATCTCAAATGATTCATTTTCGACAGTATTGCTAAAGAAGAAGGAGTTAACAGTTACGTGGGGTGGACAGACAGCTCAGCAGTTAAGAGCACTTGTTGTTCTTGCAAGATGATTCAGGCCCTGTTCCTAGCACCCACATGGTGGCTCACAATCACTCATAACTCCAGTTCCAGGTGATCTGTCACCCTTCTCTGACCTGCCTGAGTGCCAGGCACACATGTAGTTCTCAAACATATATGTACACATGCACACATATAAAACAAAATAAATAAATCTAAAAGGAGTTTTTTTAAGTGTTGACAGTTAGAGATAAAGAAAATAGAAGCAGAACCCAAGGCATTGATCTTGACACAAAAGCAGCCATATCATATAATTATTGTGAGGAGGAGAAAGACTGGGAAATTGGCTTTAATTGTACTGCACAGTGCTGTTCTCTCTTCTTTTTATTATATCCTATAGTTATATCCCATTCAGTTGTTCATTTCCTACCATTAGACCTTAACAAACACCCAGACAGCTTTTGTTTACTGTCTCAGTGTTATACCTTATGTCTCACAATTAGCAACTTGCTGAACTTGACTTTAAATATGGTTTTCTAGTTTCATCTACATCTCCCATTGTTATACGAGGCCACTTGTTTGTTCCCGCCTGCTCATCCCTGAAATAATCACACAGAAACTGTATTAATTAATCACTGCTTGGCCCATTAGCTCTAGCTTCTTATTGGCTAACTCTTACATCTTAATTTAACCCATTTCTATTAATCTGTGTATTGCCACGTGGCTGTGGCTTACCAGCAAGGTTCCAGTATGTCTGTTCCTGGCAATGGATACATGGTATCTCTTGACTCCCCGCCTTCTTCCTCCCAGCATTCAGTTTAGTTTACCCCGCCTACCTCTGTTCTGCCCTGCTATAGGTCCAAAGCAGTTTATTAATCAATGGTAATCACAGCATACAGAGGGGAATCCCACACCATACCATCTCTGCCTTCAGTCCACTTATTCAATCCTCCCTATCCCCATATTAAATGCTTATTTGCATCATGCCAGCATAGACATTTATACATTAAAAATTCCAATATTTCTGGTATTGATGCAATGTATACATTCATTTGTATGTGTGTGAACAGGTATATGTGTGCTATATGTGTGTGTATCAGATAGATAGATAGATAGATAGATAGATAGATAGATAGATAGATAGATAGATAGATTTGCATGGTGTATGTGCACATGTGTGTTTGCACATTGAAGGTAAGAGATCAACACTGGGTATCTTCTTTAATGATAGTCAACCCTTTGTTTTAACATTATTGTTGTTGTTGTTATTTGTGTCTGTGGGGGGTACTACATGCCATAATGTATTTGTAGAGATCAGAGAACAACTTTGTGGAGTCTCAAGTTCCACCTTTACGTGGCTCCTGGGGATCAAAGTCAGGACTCCTGGCTTGGAAGGCAAGTGGCTTCCCTGCAGAACCATCTGCCATCCCTTCACTATACTAGATCTTCTGCCTGATGTTTGGAGACAAGGTCCCTAACAGAACCCAGAGCTTGCTGGTTTAGCTAGCCTGAATGTGCTGCAAACCCCAGGGAGCCTACCTGCCCCCTCAGCACCGGTGGACTGTGGCTGAAGAATCAGCTATGACTCATAAGAGACCAGCACCCCTGAAGTGAAGCGTGCTTAAGGCCATCAATGCCGATTAGCTGGGGCCAAAAACAAAACAGAAATATCATATAATATTAATAATGGACCAGCATCAGTGAAGTGAAATCTCGGAAATATTTCCTCAGGGCCAGAACACAAAAGCTGTGGTACTGAAGGAGCCAGGGCTGCATCCCAGCGGGAGAATTGTCTGGATTCTGTCAATCATGTTTTAAATAAATGCTGAGTGGCCATGCAGGAAGTATAGTTGAGTCAAACAGACAGGAAGTAGAGGCGGGGCGATGAGAACAGGAGAATACTAGGAAGGAGGAAGCCATTCCTCCCATTTTTGCCCAGACCACTGAGAAGCAAGATGTAATCTACCCAGCTGAGAAAGGTACCAAGCCATGTGGTTAACATAGATAAGAATAATGGGTTAATATAAGCTACAAGAGCTAATAAGAAGTCTGAGCCAATGGGCCAATCAGTTTTATAACTTATGGAGATCTTTGTGTGATTTTCTTTGGGACTTGCCAGCTGTGGGGTACCAGGCAGGACAGAAACCCCAACAAGCCGGCCCTTCATGTTACACATCCCAACCTAGAAGCTGAACTTGGTAACATGTATCTCCTACATAGTACTCGTTCGGGTGGCATAACATCCCCAGGATTAAAGGTATCATGAATAGAAGCTAAGGTTTGGTATCTTATAGCTGGATTGGAATCTCTCCAGATAAGCCAGAAGGCCATTAGTGCAGGCGCATCCTCAATGTCCGTGGAGGCCTAGCGTATCAGAGATGCCAGTACTCCAAACTAACCATCATGAACACTGTAGGTGTGGAGCTGTGCACCAGAGCGGCCTATGAGACAAGCCGCTTGTGCTATAACCTTCAGACCTGGAGAGATGAGGACTCCCAAGCCTTGTAGAGCCCAGAACACCATGAGTTGAATACCAGCACCAAGTTGTTTACACTGTCAAATTTGGGTTTTGTTATGATTCTAAGCATGCCCGGGTTCTTCTACCCTTGGAATTATAAAGTATATAAGTGATGTTGGAGCTCAGAGTTAAGAGACTTTCATTGTTTTAAGAAGACACTGAAGTTTTAACGTGTTAACAATTTAAAAGACTGGGCATTTAAAAGAGTTGGGCTGTGCTTTATATTATGATGTCAACACGAAACTTGGGGTAAGAAGAAATGAACGCTATGTTCAGTGGTTATGTGCTTGGGTGTCCATTGTGCTGGTTAGTTTTGTTTGGGTTTTGGTTTTGGTCAATTTAACACAAGCTAACATCTTCTGGGAAGAGGAGACCTCAACCAAGAAAATTCCTCCCTCCAATTGGTCTGTGTCTGTGGGACAGTTTTTATTTATTAAGAAGCGATAAAACAATCTCAGCCCACTGTGTAGTGCCAACCCTGCAGAGACGCTCCTGATCTGGATCAGCAGGGTGAGCACGCCATGAAAAGCAAGCCAATAAGCAGCAATTCCTCCACGATTTCTGCTTCAGTTTCACCTCCAGGTTCCTGCCTCGAGTTCGTATCTTGGCTTCTCCTAGGGATAGGCTATAGCCTATAAAATGAAATAAACCTTCTCCTTTCCAAGTTGCCTTTGGTCAGAATGTTTTATCACAACAATAGAAAGAAAGCTAGGGTTATATCTCAAGAGTACTCAAACAAAAATATTCCTCCATGAAAAGAGGGAAGGAATGCTTGGTTTGGAGATTTCCTCCCCTATCGAGCCCTAAAGTCTCGTTTCCCCTTGGTAGACGGCCTTTGTGCAGGTCCCCTTGATACCCACATCTCCTCTGCTAGATCCTATGTTGCAGTTCAGCCAAACAAATGAGCCTGCTGCCTTCTGAGCACAACTTTTATTTTCTTCTTCCCCCTCCCCAGTGACATTTTAAGGCTGAAATTCCATTTTTCTTCTTTTTCAGTTACCCCTGCTCACTGAGTCTTTATATTAAAGGTGGTTTTCACTTTCTGCAGCTGGTGCTGATTAAATTCTCCCTGTTCCAGCCACTTTTTTCCTGACACTTGTAAATTCATTTTGTGTTTTAGTAATTTACATTGGCCGAAAAGCTGAATCTATGTTTTGCCAATCATTGCATGTGTGTATAATCTAAATTCCAGTAAAACCCAGGTTCTCCCAAGTTTGGCCTCTTCTCATACCACCTGTATCAGTTATTTTTCATGGACCAGATTCTACAGCCTGTTTGAGAGGGTTGCTTCTGGCTGAACATGAAATTGAGGCATTTCAAGAAGTTACAACATATCTAAATAGCAGAGAGGTCAAGAACGCTAGATGAATAGATGATAAATATTTAGTATCTATTCCACTGCTGAGGAAGAGTAAGTGCATGCCTATATATGTATGCGGACTACTGGGGCTCACATAATCCACTTTAAGTGCAAATTATTTTAGTGCATTAAATATTTATTAAGCACCTAATATGCTTGTGTCACTGTGCTATATCCATGGAAGGAACTGCAAAAAAAAAATTCAACCGATGGCCTCAGGGCGAACAGACCTAGGGGAACGAAAGACACATATATTACTTGTTTGGTTAATTCAAACAAAGAAGGGGATGTTGGGATTGCAAGGAGGGGCACTGAACTTGGTGTGACCGTCCGGGAAATGATTCCTGGTAGAGTAGCATCAGCAAATGTTTGCCATTTAGGAGGTTAGCAAGGGAAGAATGGACAGATTGGGGAGCGCAAGAGACACGGAGTCAAGGCTTAGATAGATGCAACGAAGGACCTGCTGCTTCATTAATAGTATTAATATTAGTATTAATATTAATAATAGTATTATTAATATGTTAAGTAAGAGTTTAGGAGAGTAGGTGGAGACAGACTATGGAGGGTCGGCTCTTCCTGACAGGGAGCTCAGCCAGGTTGGAGAGTCCCTGGACAACAGCAGGGTTGCTATGGGAACCGGTTGATGGGCTAGATTTCCTGGGTGGATTCGAAAATGGAAAATGGGGTGATAACCTAGGCAGGAGATGAAGGGAGACTTGAGCTGGGTTGTAATAGCAGGGACGCAGAAGGAAGAATGGGCTGGAAGGCTGCTTAGCAGGGAAGCTGGAGGACATGGAGATGGTGGGATATGGAAAGAAGAGGTAGAAGCTGGGTTAACTCTCATGTTTCTGATTTGAGTGACAGGTAATGTGTGTGTGTGTGTTATGGTAACAGAGGAAGAAACTGAACGACGGAGGAAAGAGAATCTTTTAGTTTATACTTGCTGAGTTTGAGGTAGGTGCTCATAGAGCCGTTCAAGTGGATACGGAACCACCTTCAAATGGGGAAGTTATTTGGGGAAACCGTGTCCTTAGAGGGAGAGGCAGGTTTCAGTTAAGCGGGGGGTGGGGAGTGTCTGGGAAAAGGCAGACGTGTAGGATGGTTGGGTAACTATAGAGATGAAGTGTCAGGTCACCATAAGTGAAGGGGAGGACTCGAAGAATGGCTGGACAGAGGCAGGAGCCTTGGAGTCCTGTGAGGTGGGAGTAGGGGAGGGTCAGGGAAGGACCAGCAGCTTTCTGTTTAGTGATCAAGTTTTGCTTTCAGGTTTCATAAGACTGATCCTCATCAGCCCTGAGGATCCTGCATGGAATTTAGTTCTTCAAGGTCTGGGTTTAGTCTTGTGCAGCTGTAGTCCAGGGTAGTTACACAGATGGTAATTTAACTTCAGGTGACAAGATCGTCTGTGATGGTGACATCCAAACAATGGATTCCATGTGGGTTGACTAGAACTCGGACTGGCAAAAGGAAATTAATATAACACAATAAAGATAATAAAATAAAAATAAAAATCTGGGCTGTCTTTCTATATGGTTTTGCCTGAAGTTAGCCAGAAGTTAGACATTTAATGGGACAGAATATTTTAAATTCTTTCTTTACGTTGATGATGGAGACAAAGTGGGAGGAATAGAGAGATAAAGAAAACAAATGCTAAGAGATGTAAACTCAGCAGGTGGAGTTTGGTACTCAGATAAAATTTTGACGTCATTTACGAGAATGAAAAGAACCTTCATAAGAGATGCTTTTTTTATTCATTTGAACCAACTGTTTGTCATTGTTTCAAGACTATTGTGTGTGTGTGTGTGTGTGTGTGTGTGTGTGTGTGTGTGTGTGTGTGTGTGAAAGTTTAATACACATTCCACTCAATGCCCTCTGAAGTCTTTTGATACTTTTTGTAAGTGTTACTGGTATGGATCCTACAGCCGGACACCCCATTAATCAGGAGGTTCAACATAGGCAAGTGGCCTGAAATAGGAAGCTGTTTTAGCACAGGAGTGAGAGATTGGAAGCACTGAACATTTAAGGGGTGAGCCTTAAATTTTCATCATAACTTCCTCCCACACCTAAGCCTTCACAGAGACTTTCCAGGTCACCATCTTTAGTGGTTTTGCACAAGAGAGTGGCGAGCAGCTTCCATAATCTGGTTTCATCTTCCTCCATCAAGAGAATAACAGCTGCCCTGTTTGTCCAATAAGAACAAAGAAGCCGTGTGAATAGAAGAAATAAAGACTGCCCATGTTTAAAAGGGAAGCTCCTGTGACTGATTCTAACTACCCTGTTGTCCTTTCTCTAGTGCCAGGACTTCCTGTTCATAAAACTTAGGCTCCCTGATACCTCAGATCTCTCTAACACCCAGATTCCTGTCTCTGTCTCTGCTAGTGACCAGTACCCGCTCTGCTTGAAAATCTGTCTTCCATCTTAGACCTACAAGCAATGCTCTTCATCCCTAGCACAGCCTTAACAGATCAGAATGCCTTCTTCAGTCTCACTACCCTCTCTCCCTTTCTTGCCTTGTCTTGCTCTGGCACATTTTCCCATCTTCCAAGTTATGTATTTGAACCATTCTCTGTTGTGAAACTTCTAGATTGTGAGGATACTGGGGACCTGAATCTAATAGAGAAACCGTTCCCTCGCCTAAATCCTTTGGAATGCTGTCATCAAGTCCTCTATCAGCCCAAAAACCAGCAGAAGCAGGGTCTAGCACACCAGAGAAAGACACAAAGGGGGGTATTGGGTGTAGTCCGAATCACTCTGGGTTCCTGCAGGGCCAGAATGAGGGGTTAAGTGCTGGGATTCTGACGTCAGCCTGACTTGTCCTGAGCACCTGGGGTGACTCTCCCTAAGCTTTCCGCCCCTCGTGCCTGAGAAGGGCTGTGGCATCTCTAGCTTCCCTGACTGAATGAAAGTCATCACTGCTAAAATGGCGCTCACGAAAAGTCTTAAAACTCGAGTCTTCCAGGGCCTTTTACATGTGAACTCACATCGTTCAGTACACCAGCCTGAAGTGTCAAGTGTCAGTCGGAACCTAGAGGACAATGGTAGTGCTCTGAGCTCTTGTGAAAGGTAGTTATGGGGCCAGCAAAACATCAGCAATGTCACGTTCTATTAGCCAAAACAAGTCACAAACCATGCCAGTTTTAAGGAAGAACCAGGGACAAGCGGTGGCATGCCTGTGCTGATCTGGGGCATTGTCACAGACGTGTTTAGAGACAAACTACAGCGAGGGAGGAGAAAAGCTACACCAAGCACCGTGACAGATTAAGATGTGTGTGATGCGGACATCTAGGAGAGTGTTTATATTTAAGAGAAATGTAACAGCCCAGGACTATTATGGTCAAATATGTTTTATGCTCCATGTCTCTAAATAAAGAAATATTTTGCCCTGAACATTATTCTGCAACCCAGCAGGACTTCCTAAGACATTAGTTCTGGGGGCAAATATAATAAACACAGTCAGCTACCATAGTTTCTCTCCAGAAAGTGTTAGTTTAAATGAAAGCAGTAAATTTTCCTGTTCTGAAATAACAAGAAACCCTCACACCATTTATGTATTGTAATTCAGAAGTTATAGCACACTTTAGAGCAAAGCATTTTATGAGCAATCAAGTGTATTAACCCAAAGATATTTCCTTATTTCAGCTTCTGAATGCTGAGGTTTTCCATCCTGTGAACGACGAACAAATGGAACAGAGTACACAGTGGGGAAAGACTAGGAAGCCAGAGTTGTCTTTGCAAGCTGTTTTCCTTTAGCTCCTGGCCAGCAAAGGTCATGTCCTTTGCCCCCTACCTGTTTCCTCAGTTTTCAAGGAGGAATAATAAAGCAATCTCTTTGCCTGGTTCCACCTGCTTCTGTGGCCTTTGTAGGGGTTGCTATAATAAGATAGTAAACATTCCAACTCTTGGAAATGCTGTGACCATTGCTGTGATCCCAATAGACACATATACTCATAAAAATTGTCAGTCTTTGTGGAGTATGGGGGGATTTTCTTATAGAGCCTTTATTTGTTTTATGTGTTTTTAATTGCAAAAGTCATACATGAATGCAAGCTAGCTATGAAAAGTTCAGAAATCTAAAACTAAAATTGGCCTGTCTATATCCCCTCTCTTTATCTCTCTATCTCTAGTAGTGAACAGAATTGCACCTACATGTTCCTCCAGATCAGTTTACAACTTTGAAAATGTACTCACAGGTTGATGCATCATATTTAACATGAATAATATTTATTAACATGATTTCCATAATAGTCATAGATATTTGTTTTGGAAGTCAATGGATGTAAAGCTATAGGCCTAAGACCGTCTACATGGACCGCAGAGCTGTCTACAGACACTCCGCATGCCTTTTGCTTGTTGGTAATGAACTTTATCTTATGCTGTCAAATGCATGCTTGTAAAAGTTATTTGAAACATTTCAAGACGAGACCTGGAATTCATAATTAACTCGTTGCACTTGGCTGCTTCTCTCTCAACATCTGGGGGAGGTCATTTGAAGTTCATATACTGACTTTTACCTCAGATAACCCATCTCTCATGCCCCAAACCAAGATTCCCTTTGACTGTTCCCTTAAACCCTGCATGGCTACCTCAGGAACTCTTCGGTGCTTCAGCTTCTCCACTAGCTGCTCATCTGCCTAAAACTCCTGGTTCCCGGTCTGACTCGTGCTCTTTTTAAGCTGTACCAATGAAATGCTCTTTGTAGATTTTTCTTATGGGGCGGATGCTCCTAGCATGTCTACTGTGTTCTAGATACCACAGGTGTGTAGATTGTAAAAGCATCTCTCAGGAGACTAGACACAGCTTAAGGGGTGCTTGGAGAATCCTCTAGGCAAGTATGGACTTGAACTGAGATCTGAGAGAAGAGTAACCTGGTAAATGCTTTCTGTCTGTCTGTCTGTCTGTCTGTCTGTCTGTCTGTCTGTCTGTATGTCTGTCTCTCTCTCTCTCTCTCTCTCTCTCTCTCTCTCTCTCTCTCTCTCTCTCTCTTTCTCTGTGTTTGTGTGTAAAGAGGTAAGTAAGGGTGTCAAGGACTGAAAATATCTACTGGTCCTGTGGTGGGGAAAAGCCTAGGATAAAGATTTTATGGATCCCCAAAGGATACTATGATCAGACCACAGAAAATGAGATAAAGTGAGAAATTAGGCTAAAGAAAAAGTCATGTCATATATATCAGCTATGAGAAGTATTTTAACTTTCAATTCTAAAAAATTAATGTCCCGAAGGGGTTTTACCGGTTCTGCACTTGCACACGTATGTGGGTGCGCGTGCATTTATGCATCTTGTACACAAAAGTAAGATGCAACATAACTGACAGGTGAAGGAATGCAAACATGGACACAAGAGAAGCCATTTTAAAAGACTCAAACAAGCGTAGAGAGTAAGATATGAGCATTAAATGCCTCAGTACTCCTAAAACTATTGGATTGGCTCTTTAATTTTTTTTAAAAAAATATCCATTTATTACTTCATATTCTGGCAATGGAATACATCTCAAACTTCAGACACTGTTGGTGGTAAAACTATGAGGAACGTCTAGCTCAGTCGTGATCACCTGTATGGAAGCAGTGCCGTTTTCTTCTGTTGTGAGAACAAAGGTCATGCGTGGCACTGTTTTTCATTCTTGGGGAAGCTGCACAAAGGCGGGGAGGTGTCTGAGTCTGTGCCTGAGAACCTCTGGAGCCTCTAGGGGCTGCAGTTTGGGGAGCCCACAATGGGCTAGAAGAAATGGGCCCAAACTTAATTCATTACCTTCCGATCTGTGCTGCCTTAGCTTTTCTCAATTTCATTCTTTATTCATGATTCAGATTTTATTAACATTTGTGAACCATGTATTGAGGAGGTGGTAATGAAAATAACTATAAAACCTGACACAAAAATTCCCCAAGCACCTGATCGACAGTGTCAGCGGCACATTAAATCAGGGATAGAGTTCATTTCTGTCCTCAACATGAAGGCTTGGCAGGACAATATTAACAACACCAAGAAACAAACACTCACTAGCCAGGATCACAGCAACTGCCCTTTAAGGACTGTTTCT
Source organism: Microtus pennsylvanicus (assembly GCF_037038515.1). NCBI lineage: Eukaryota > Metazoa > Chordata > Mammalia > Rodentia > Cricetidae > Microtus > Microtus pennsylvanicus. The sequence continues at coordinate 27,277,312 of NC_134599.1, forward strand.
GAGAAAGAAGACTCTGTCTTCTGAAAATTTGATTATTCTGATTTAATATACTCATTAGAATATTTCAAAAATAAATCCTATTGAAGAAATGGGGAATGGTGCTGTCCAGATGATATTGTTAAAATAGATCTTCATCCATCTTTGTTTTATGGGATATTGGTTTCTTATTTTATTTCTTAAATCTAGCTTGATACATTTATTGTTTTCATCCCCAATTTATTTTACTGTAGAATCTCCACACTTCCCTGCCTGATGCCTGAATAATCCCACGTGGGGAATAATAGAAGGGAATGTTACAAAAATCAGGGAAAGATTTTAGCATGGAAAATGGTCTCGCATGCAAATATACCTTCCACTGAAGGCGGGGCCTAGGGAGAAAGGTGGAAACACAGAGATCATCAATAAAGATGGAGAACAAAGAGCACGTTAACATGTGGAGGGGATTCAGTATGCTATGTAGAGGTGTGCCCAAATGAATAACCCAGCACCTGGTTTTTCAAGATGCTCTTGGAGCTTCCCCCATCTACCTACTTGGGAAAAAAAATTAAGGTGGAGATGTTTCAAACAAGAACTCATAATTGGTGCTGCTCACCGAAACATGGAACAGAAGTGAGAGACAGAAAAATGAAAAGTATAGACTTTGGAGTCCTTCAGACGTGCTCCGAGTGTGAGTTGTAGAGAGTATTTTATTTTTCAGGTCTGTTTATTTTCTTGATTTGTAAAATAGGATGAGTTTAAATGCACACATATATACACATAATCTCTGTATAAAATATTTATCTTCACAGCTAATTTATAATTAGAGGGTGAATCTCAATGGTGGGATGTTTTTGTTATAATTGTTTCAGAGTACAGTTGGTGTAGGGTTATGATAGACTTGATAATCACCCCTCACAGATATCCATATCCCTCACAGATATCCATATCCCCCACAGATATCCATATCCCCCACAGATATCCATATCCCCCACAGATACCCATATCCCCCACAGATATCCATATCCCCACATATATCCATATCCCCCCACAGATATCCATATCCCCACAGATACCCATATCCCCCAAGATATCCATATCTGCCACAGATATACATATCCCTTACAGATATCCATATCTCCTTACAGATATCCATATCCCCACAGATATCCATATCCCCCCACAGATATCCATATCCCCCACAGATACTCATATCCCCACATATATCTATATCCCCCCAATTTGGATATTTGGATATCCATATCCCTCCACAGATATCCAAATCCCTGACAGATATCCCCTAAGCCTTGGAACATGTAGATTGGATTTTATATGCCAACATGACTTTACAAATGGGATCAAATTAATGATCTTGAGATGGAGAATTATTCTGAATTATGTGGGTGAGTTCACTGTAAATTTAAGGTCTTTATAAGATGGATGCAGGCTGGGTTTATTTTTTTTTTGTTTTTGTTTTTGTTTTAAGCAGTGTCTCACTATGTAGCCTTGGCTAGTTGAAACTGGCTAGGTAGACCAGACTTACCTCAGACTCATAGAGATCTGCCCGCCCCTGCCTCCCTGAGTGCTAAGATTAAAGGCACAGCTGCCACGAGGGGCTAAGATGCTGGTTTTGAAGATGGAGAAAGACAACCACAGGGCAAAAGATGTAGGCTGCTTTGAAAGGGCAAGCATGCTATTCTGAAGGTTCTAGCAGTACTACAGCTTCATCGCTCTGTTTTAGACCTCTTGAACTGCAGGATAATAAATGTGTGTTGTTTTAAGGCCCCAAGTTTGTGGTCCTTTGTTACAGCAGCCATAGGAAACTGATACAGTCATGGTTGGAAGGAATCTGTTGGTGTTTTCTCCACTGCCACCTCTCTTTAAGTGGCCCATCTGCTGAGAGTCACATCACAGTCTTGCAACTTCTGTGGCTTCCAGACTAATGAAGGCACCCAGAGGAAGTCTCTCCCATGTAAGGACAAGTACCCCATCTACATTGTCAGCAAGCAAACTGTATCTGCTTCTGTACCTCTTTCAGAGCAGACCTGGGATGTAAGGGGTGTTCAAAGGAGCCCAGGAAGCAGAGAGAGGCAGGAGATAGCCCCGTGGCATGCACCATTATTAGGAGCATATTGCTCTCTGTTTTCCCTAGGGGCCTTTTTATTGAGCCACCAGGACATTTTGTTGTTGTTGTTGGAGTCCTACATACTTTGTTAGTTGCCAAGACCCAAGGGGGTGTGGACAACAAGCCACATCCTGGTGGGGGGTGGGGTGTTTGAGAGCTGTTCTGCAGCATGCCACGGTCTCTGGCTGGAAAGATCTGCTTCCTCCTAGACATACTACTCAGGATGTGTTTGGCCCTTATCTACCATGTCGGAGATGAGAAGCTCTCTCCAGTATCCGTCTGTGAAAAAGACTTTGTCCTAAAATTATGGGGGAAAACTGTCTTTAGGAGTCCTTACACCTGCTGAAATATCACACCACCTCCCAAAGGCACAAAACAACTGTCCACACTTGCCTCAAATAATGATGGGGGCACAGGAGCACCCAAGAGGCAGTTCTGTTCTGTCCCATCTTGCTCACTTCCTGTGTTCCCAAGAACAGCTCTCAGCTGGGCTACATTATAGCACTCCTATATTTTGTGCCCCTTCCCCTCTCAATGCATGCATTCTTCAGCATGGGGATCAAGTCCTGTTGAGCTCAGTACTCAAAGACATTAGCACTGCCCTCAGAAGATACATTATTTATTTACTTACTTACTTACTTATTAAAGATTTCTGCCTCCTCCCTGCAACTGCCTCCCATTTCCCTCCCCTTCCCCCAATCAACTTCCCCTTCCTCATCAGCCCGAAAAGCAGTCAGGGTTCCCTGCCCTGTGGGAAGTCCAAGGACCTCCCACCTCCTTCCAGGTCTAGTAAGGTAAGCATCCAAACAGCCTAGGCTCCCACAAAGCCAGTACGTGCAGTAGATCAAAACCCAGTGCCAGTGTTCTTGACTTCTCAGCAGTCCTCATTGTCCTCTATGTTCAGCTAGTCCTGTTTTATCCCATGCTTTTTCAGACCCAGTCCTGCTGGCCTTGGTGAGTTCCCGGTAGAACATACCCATTGTCTCAGCGTGTGGGTGCACCCCTCACGGTCCTGAAAGGCAGCAGATACATTATTAATACATGTTCACAGGATGCTAAACTTTACCTTTCACAGTTACTGACACAGTTGCTGTCTATCAGAGCAGCTGCTTCTTTAGAATGAAGGTATAGTTGGCATACACTCTACCAGAGCTTTAACTATTCAGCTTGATAATATTGAGAGCTGAATGCATCGTGAGGGTTGGCTGTACCCAGTGAAAGTTGACCCTTGGACACCTATTTTTCCACTATTAATTTGTCCATTTTTGAACTTCTCTATGGGTAAAATCATATTGTCCCCCTTCCCAGTTTATTTGTTCTACATAGATAGCACTCTCAAGTTTCCCAATGCTATACAATGAACAGTAGTTTTTATTTTACTTTTTATCTGCATTCAAATTATGAATACATCATAGTGTCTGTACCTATTTTGCTACTCGTGAGTGTATGGCCTGTTTTGAGTTTGGGCTGTTACAAATAAGATTTCTCCGAATATTTTTGTACAATGGTCATTGTAGACACACTTTTTAAATTTAGTTTTGGAAGTCCTGGAATTGCTGGGTTGCCTACAACCATGTAACCATGTGGTTAAATGTTTAAGTGGTGATATGGGGATTGGAGAGAGGGAACGGAAGGGTAAGGGTTTAAATATATATATGAAGAAATCTTATGGAAGCGCACAAGTTTGTAAGAACACACACACAATATGTGTGTATGTATGTATGTATATCAAGGGAGTTTGAACTAAAGAGCCCTGAATGGGTACTGTCTCTCCCAGAAGACATAGGCTACCAAATAATTCTATCCATTCAGAAGTTAAAAAATAGAATATTCGTGTCAGGCATGGAATACCCCTCTGTAAGTTATTAGTCAATGGTGCTCCCAGAGGCATCCAAAACAACACAGGCCAGCGTCATTAACCTTGATCTTGCACCCTAACTCGTTAGTCAGACCTCTTTGCTGAAGTCACTACTCACTTTGGATGCAGGACACAGAAGCCAACTTTGAACTGACCTCGGTTCAGTTCCTTCTGGATAACCTCCATAGTACCAGAAGATTCCATGCAGGCTGCTGGGGTAGAAAATGAATCAGTGGTTTACTCAACAGAGGAGCCTGCCCACTGCAATAGTGACCTAGCAGGAAAGTATGCCCGCTGGTGCAATAGCGGCATGTCAGTTACAGGGATAACCAACCACGTTCTGATTGGACATAAGGCCCGCTCCACAGGAGGAATTTCACGCTGGGTACTGTAAACCAGTCATAAGTTCACGACTGCAAGATCATAGGCTCTGGCAGAGGTTTGGGGGGCGGGGGCTTACTGTTGTTATTTTGCTAAATGGCTATGCTGCCAAACTGTCTTCAATTTATGTTTATACCCATAGATTCATCTTTGGTCAACTTTGGTCAGAGAGAGAAATGATTGTCCATATATATTCTAAAGTTAGCTGTCTTATCACTTATTTTGAAGGTTTTTTTTTAATATTTTAGGTACAAATTCATTATCAGATGTATGTACTGGCTGGTTTACTAATTTTCTTTATTATAACTTTTGATATACAAAAATTCTAAGTTAATGTATACTTATAATCCCAGCACCCAGGAAGCTAAAGCAGGAGAAATTATGAGTTTGATCTCGGGTGGGGTTACGTGGTGAGACATTGTCTTAAAATCCTTTTCTTATTTTAATGAAAGTCAAGTATCATTTTTAGTTATATTTCTTGTCTTCAAAGATATATGTACTTGTCCTAAGAATGCAAAGTTATTAAATTTGTACTTTCTACAAAAATAACCCTCTGTTGCTATAGATTACATTTTCTGATATAACCCATCTCGAACTAATAATATTGCATGGAGTGAGATAAGAGTTAGGGTTTTTTTAAAGGTATATTTTTATGTTTAATATGGCTAGCCAGTTGTTTCGACTATTTGATAGCAAGTCTTCCTTTCTTCATCTTGTCACATTTAGTTAAAAAAAATCAGTTGGCTCAATAAGAACAAATTATTTTAAAAAAATCAATTGGCTCAAATTTTGATATGAATCTAAAACTGCCTTGACAAAATGAAGTCTTTTAAAAAATCAAACAATCCTATAAATCAACCCTATAAATCCAATGCCTGAGTTCTACTCTATCTCTCTGTTTCTCATCAGACACGATTATAATGTGTTCAATAGCCTAGCATTATACTCCGCTTTAAAATGAGGCATGATAAGTTTTCAAACTTGATTCTTTTTAAAGATTATTTTGGCATTCCAAGTCAGGTTTAGATCCAACTTACGAATTTCTCATTAAAATCCTGGTGGAACTGGAATCTTGAGATAGCAGCGAAATTCCTCACTAAGGTGAGTCATTCAGTTCTCTGAACTTTGAGCCAAACAGAAACCTCCACTTGCAAGGAGACCATGGCAATGGTGGCGTGCAGTTGCTGCGGAACAGTGCTAACTAAGAACACGACCCTGGCCTGAGGTGGGAGTGGGAGGCCAGCAAGAGGTTTTAACAAGCTTTTAACTCAATGTTTAGATGTGGATTCGTGCTATCTAGTGACTGACGGATTGGGATGCATTTCTTCTACCAATGGTTAACAAAACTTAATGCAGATTTGACATAGCTTCTTTATCATTGGAGGGTTTTGCATGGGGACTGGAGGCCTCATTTAGGGTGGTAATAAGTCTTGGAAATAGGATTGATGGAAACCCAGAGTATCACGTGGCCCAGCTCCCAAAAATGTACAGATTTTGTGCATGGTGACTAGGCCGTGAGTACTTGGGGATAAAGTTCTAGGTTCTCTGTCTTTGCTATATTGTGGATTCGATATTATCAATGAGAAAACACTAAGTGCTGATGATGACGTCAACATAGCAGATGCAGCCATGTTAGGCATGTTGTAGAAACACACAAGTGTTTCCCTTGGAGTCTCCAGCTGGTCTGGCATGTCTCTACACACTATATGACAAATGGGAAGACAAGACCTTTGTCCCATCAATCTCTCTGAAGACCCTGCCTCTTTATGAGTAGAGGACACTTCTATAGTCACCGTGCCAATTCATAAGTCAGTCTGAGTTGCTTTCTCACTTGTATTTGGGGACAACTTTGAACACTCAGAGAGTCTGGTTAGCTGGGATGAAGATCACGGTCAGGACCACGCTCCTTGCTCTTAGTGCACCAAACTGAACTTCCTGGTGACTCCCGGAGTAAAACAGTCTGTCTGTTCTCCATTGGAGATGGTCTTGCGTCTTTCCATTGCTCACCCTCTGAACTAGGAAAACTCTCTAAGAATTCAGTCGCTTGTTCATTGTTAGTACTTAAATTACTAAACATGTTCCAAATTACTAAATTTGGGAATGCGGTATTTCCCTGTGTTCTAAATTAAGAAAAAGCTTGAGGAAAAGAGAGTGTGAGGTCGTGGTTTGCAAATATTAAAAGCTCTGATTCAAAAATAAAAGATTAGTATTAGAAAAGATATTTGGGTTGGAGGGGTTGACCATGAATCTTACGACTTGAATGTCCTAAGAAGAAACAAGAAAAACAAGACAGAAAGGCCTCAGAGGGATTGCATTGCATCTTACTGACGTCTTGGGATGGGATGAAAGTAGATCTGAGGAGCTCACTGATGGCTGAGTTTGTTTTAAGAGAACTTGAAGATGGTCCAGAAACTGAAATCCACAACCGGAACAGAGGAAGAGGCCGCAAAAGAGGCCAGACGCATGCCCTACATCAGCATATATAGTATAAGAGGCCACGCCCCAGTGGGTGAGTTATCACTAGCACCAACTTGTGTCAGCTTTAACTGTGTAATGTGTGTGTTCTCCCCCCACAGAGGAGGTTGAAAACTTATGAAACAGGAACGAGAAGTCCAAGTTCAGCTGTGCCCCATGGGAACCACACAGAGAGAACACACCTGTGCCATGCACCCCTTTTCTCCAGGTCCCAGAAGGTTACGCCTTCACTTGGACCCACCTCTTTAAGATAATTGGGTAACAAGGCTTCTCCATCAATCTTTATGTGTGTGTGCATGCTAAGACACAGATGTGGAAGTCAGAATACTTGCTGGAGCTGGTTCTTTCCTTTGACTAGTATTTGAACTTAAGTAACCAGTCTTGGAACAAGTGCCTTTACCCACTGAGCTGTCTTGCTGGCTCCAGGTTTATTTTTTTTAGTTAGGATCTGACTATGTATACCTCTAGCTAGCCTGGAACTCAGTATGTAGCCCAGGCCAATCTCAAACGTGTGATCATCTACCTGTCTCTGTTTTCCAAGTGCCAGGATTACAAGTGTGCACCACCATGCCCAGCTAAGATCATGCTTTGAAACTTCACAGAATTTGTTTTTCTACTTTGGGTGCTATTCCCAAGCCATTAGGATCACCGCTCCACAGGCCTAGCACACGTCGCGGTACTTGTGAACTGTATGTGCCTTCCAGTACGGTGGTTACAGGCTTCTGTCTTATATCACTCCCTTCTGTCTGTGAAAACGCGGTGGAAAAGAGAATGGACGATTTCAGCGTGGGAGAAGGGAGAAGAGGCTTTTTGGTTTTGATAGCCAGGGAAAAATAAACATTCAGAAAATTCAGCTGAATTGAGTTAATTGCTTTTTCAGACGCAATTTTACATTTAACAAGGAAGAAATCAAGCATATTACAAGGAAGGCATTACTAACAAGTATGTTGATTCAAACCTGGCTTGGGGCCTTGCGCAGCTTCTGCAGGTTTCCATGGAGACAGGAGAAGAGGCTTGTACAAACTGGTTAAGATCTTGAGATTTGCAGTCAGAATGGTATGAACTTGAATTCCAGCTTTCTCATTCACACGTGGCTTAGGCAGTTGCTTCGTTTTTCTGGGAACTGGAGGCTAAGAATGTCCAGCTATTCTTGGGGTGTAAATCTGGTACCTGATATAAGTAAGCATCGTACCTGGCAGGCAGCACATCACGGAATAGCATGATGGAAAGACAGCTCATGTTTAATGTCCCTTAGAAACAGGATCTCTTGGGACTGGAAAGATGGCTCAGTGGTTAAGAACACTGACTGCTCTTCCAGGGAACCTGGGTTAGAGTCTCACTGCCCATATTGACCACAACCTTCTGTAACTCCAGCTCCAGGAGATCTGATGCCCTCACTGTCCTCCTCAGGGATGGCACACACATGGTACACAGCTGTGCATGCTGACAAGACACTCATCCACGTAAACAAGCAAAACAGGATCTCTTTTCCAATGTAGCAGGGAGCAGGCTCTGGAAACAAACCTCTTTGGGAAACTGTGACAGGGCAAGCTGAAGAGGAAAACGAGAGGAACTACATGGCTTTCTCTGCGTTCCTTGATGTAGTAAGCCTGAGCCAAATGGATCATTGTACTCACAGAAGGACACAGTACTCACTTAGAAGCTCTGTCACAAATCTCCGGTCTCAGAGTGATGATGTGGCTCAGTGGGTAAAGGTGCTTGCTGCCACGCATGATGACCATGTGATAGAGGGACGCAATTGATTTTTGGAGGTTTTCTTCTGACCTCCACATATGTGCTGAGTCATGATTTCAACCTGCCCCCTAATAAATAAATTCAATAAAAAGGAAGAAAAAATAGAACACTCAAATTCATGATCACAACAACAGTGTTAAGTGGACTCGCTTAAGCAAATGATGCTTTTAGGAAAAGATCTTTGAACACTTGATCACCATGACACCATGGTAAGGGGGTGATGTCTTTTGCTCACAAAGTAACAATGAACACAAACTTTCCAAACTGCTTGTCTGTTTTGCATGTGTAAAGTTGGCATCTTGGCATGCCACTTGGCACAGTGTTGCAGAGCCCCGAAGTTTGCATATGAGTTTGGAAAGTCTATAAACATAGATTGCAACCATGGGAAGCCAGAGTTGGCATTAGCCGACTGACCACGAATCAGTCACTGCAGGAGTGACAGCTTCCTGCATGATACCCGCTTTGCTCTTTGTCTCTTCCTTCTTTACCCAGAGTGCCTCGCTCAGCATTTTTCCATTGAGAGAAACAGAATTCTGACCAAGAGCATCCTTTGAAAAACTTGGCATGCCTTTGACCCACTTTGTTTTCCAGAACCCCAACTGGGTCACCGAGATATATTTCTGAGTCAGTGTATGTATTCCTCCCCCTCAGGTGAGAACCTTGAGTGGGAGATGCAAACAGATGCACAAAAATATGTCAGCTGCGTGCCTCCTCTGGGCATCTGATTTGTCCTGTGACTCTGGGCTCGAAAATAGCTTGATGCCTAATTGCGCTTCTAAACTTAGCCCGTGAATTTGCATATGTAAGTAATCAGAGAAGTATTTGCTTAGAAATGTGTTCCATTTCCTGTTTGTTGTAAATCTAATTACTGCGCAGAAGATAGGATTCTGAAAGACTCTTCTGAAATGTGTGGAAAGCGCCACACTGTGCTTCAGGATGTCGGAGGGTCTCATGACCCAGCAAGGTTAGATGTTACTTTCCTGGAGGAGGCTGCCGCTGACAGTCAGGCGTTGAAAAAAGTAGGTCAAGTGACCAGCAGTTCGGGTCCTCCCTTTCTTGGTCTCTGCCCAAGAGAAACCAGGTCTTATTCATGCTGGCTTTGATATCTCATTGATATGAAACGTATTAAGAATATTTAGTAACACAACACACATAAGGGATACCTATAAAGCAGAGCGGCCAATTCTTTTAAGTCAGTCATTTACTCATGGATTTAAATGTTCTCAAGTGCACGCTACACATACCAGGTGGAAAATACAATGAAAAATAGAACCCCTGTTTCTAAGAAAGTAATAGTGGAGAATCAGTTAAAAATAAAAATGAAAGAAAACAAGGTAACTGTGTAGCAGGAGAATTTATGCAGACAGTTGCCGCGTGCTGGACACAGGTGCTGTTAATGCCAGTAAGCGAAACTCAGCTCACAGTCTCCCTTGTTAGTACCATTGTACACCACTCCTTCCGGGTCCTCTGTGTTAGCCAGATTGTCCCATTGTCTGACCAAACACCGAAAGAAACAAAGCAGCAAATATTTGTTTTGTCTTCCTGTTTCAGAGGTCTCAGTCCGTGGTGGCAGCCAGGATGTAGCAAAATAGAGCCCTTTATACCGTGGTACCCAGCAAGCTGAGCAAAGGAGAAGAGTAGTTTTACTAAAGGTTTTCCCTCTTCTGCTCTGTCTTAGTTAGGGTTGCCATTGCTGGGATGAAACACCATGACCATAGTAGCTTGGAAAGGAAAGGGTTTGTTCAGCTATGCTTCTGCATCACGGTTCGTCACTGAAGGAAATCAGGACAAAAATTCAAGCAGGACAGGAAAACAGGAACTGATGTGGAGGCTATGGAGGGATGTTACTTACTGGTTTTCTCCTCACGGTTTACTCACTCTGCTTTCTTATGGAATGCAGGACCCCCAGTCCAGGGATGGCACCACCATGGCCCGCACCCCCCCCCCCAATCAATCACTTACTAAGAAAATGCCCTACACACTGAGCTGAACAGAGAATTCTCAGCAGAGGAAGTTCAAATGGCCAAAAGACACTTAAGGTCATGCTCAACTTCCTTAGCAATCAGGGAAATGCAAATCAAGACAACTTTAAGATACCATCTTACACCTGTCAGAATGGCTAAAATAAAAAACACAAATGATAGCCTTTACTGGAGAGGTTGTGGAGAAAGGGGTACACTCATCCATTGCTGGTAGGAATGCAAACTTGTGCAACCACTTTGGAAAGCAGTGTGGAGGTTTCTCAGGAAATTCGGGATCAACCTACCCCTGGACCCAGCAATACCACTCTTGGGAATATACCCAAGAGATGCCCCCCTATCATACAACAAAAGTATATGCTCAACTATGTTCATAGCAGCATTATTTATAATAGCCAGAACCTGAAAACAACCTAGATGCCCTTCAATGGAAGAATGGATGAAGAAAGTATGGAATATATACATATTAGAGTATTACTCAGCAGTAAAAAACAATGACTTCTCGAATTTTGCATGCAAATGGACGGAAATAGAAAACACTATCCTGAGTGAGGTAAGCCAGACCCAAAAAGAGGAACATGGGATGTACTCACTCATATTTGGTTTCTAGCCATAAATAAAGGACATTGAGCCTATAATTCGTGATCCTAGAGAAGCTAAATAAGAAGGTGAATCCAAAGAAAAACATATAGGCATCCTCCTGAATATTAACCTTCATCAGGCGATGAAAGGAGACAGAGACAGAGACCCACATTGGAGCACCGGACTGAAATCTCAAGGTCCAAATCAGGAGCAGAAGGAGAGAGCACGAGCAAGGAACTCAGGACTGCGAGGGGTGCACCCACACACTGAGACAATGGAAATGTTCTATCGGGAACTCACCAAGGCCAGCTGGCCTGGGTCTGAAAAAGCATGGGATAAAACCAAACTCGCTGAACATAGCGGACAATGAGGACTACTGAGAAGTCAAGAACAATGGCAATGGGTTTTTGATCCTACTGCACGTACTGGCTTTGGGGGAGCCTAGGCAGTTTGGATGCTCACCTTACTAGCCCTGGATGGAGGTGGGTGGTCCTTGGACTTCCCACAGGGCAGGGAACCCTGATTGCTCTTCGGGCTGATGAGGGAGGGGGACTTGATTGGGGGAGGGGGAGGGAAATGGGAGGTGGTTGCAGGGAGGAGGCAGAAATCTGTATGAAAGAAAGAGAGAGAGAGAGAGAGAGAGAGAGAGAGAGAGAGAGAGAGAGAGAGAGAGAGAGAGAAAGAAAGAAAGAAAGAAAGAAAGAAAATGCCCTACAGCGTGGGCAGTGGTGGTGCACACCCTTAGTTCCAACACTTGGGAGGCAGGGGCAGGCAGATCTCTGTGAGTCTGAGGCCAGCCTAGTTTACAGAGTTAGTTCCAGGACAGCTAAGACTATTACACAGAGAAGCCCTGTCTTGAAAAACCAAAGAAAGGAAGGAAGGGAGGGAGGGAGGGAGGGAGGGAGGGAGGGAGGGAGGGAGGGAGGAAGGAAGGAAAGAAAGAAAGAAAGAAAGAAAGAAAGAAAGAAAGAAAGAAAGAAGGAAGGGAGGAAGGAAGTGCCCTACAGGCTTGTATGCAGCCCAGTCTTCTGAAGGCTTTTTTAAAATGATCACATTTTATTAAACATTGTATTTTGAAAACAAAATAGTATCAGTTCATGATTACTCATGTTTCCGCCCTATTTTCTTGCTTTTTCCTTCATTTCTTTTTTTAAAAATTATTTATTCTTTTCTTATATATTACATCCTGACTTGTTTCCCTTCCCTCTACTCCTCCCTCCCCCCCATCTTCCCTTCTCCCTCAGATCCACTCCTTTATTTCCCTTCAGAAAAGACATTTTCTTAATGGAGGTTCCTTCCTCTCAGATTATTTCAGCTGTTTCCAGTTGACATAAAAACTAGCTAGCACACCTTCCTCTATTATACCCAGGATCTCAGCCCATAACAGGGTGCCTCTTCCTTCTTGGTTAATTCTTTCTGGAAGCATCTGTACAGACATACCCAGTTAGCTACACTAACCTCCTATGTACTTCTCAATCTAATTGAGCTGACAATCAAAATCAACCATCAAAGCTTCCCTGTGGGCAGAGAACACCTCCTTGTCTTTGGTCCTGGGATTGGCCACATGGCTTGCCTTGATCAGACACAAGCAAAGGTTTGAAATGGGTTGACAGTTTGGGTTTTGTCTTTGTGCCTGTCTATTCGGGCTGCAGGTAGAGCATGGGGAGAAATAAAGGTCCGGTGTGATCCAACGAGGTTCTGTGGCTGTGTGTGCTCTATGAGCTGTCTGATGCAGTAGGACTGTTAGTGTTGAGTGGAGGAGGGGCTCCACACCCAGGCTTGAAGACTCTCAGCAGGTCCCGAAGACATGGTAATGACTGAGTGGAGACTGGAAGAATAAGAGGATGATTGGCCTGTGTGTGTGCATGCAGGGGAGTGTGTGTGTGTGTGTGTGTGTGTGTGTGTGTGTGTGGTGTGTGTGTGTGTGTGTGGTGTGTGTGCATGCAGGGGAGCGCGTGTGTGTGTGTGGGTGTGTGTGTGTGTGTGGTGTGTGTGCATGCAGGGGAGTGTGTGTGTGTGTGTGTGTGTGTGTGTGTGTGTGTGTGTGTGGTGTGTGTGTGTGCATGCAGGGGAGCGTGTGTGTGTGTGTGTGTGTGTGTGGTGTATTGTAGGGATGTTGGGTGGTATGGAACCTTCACCTTAAGGAGAGGGAGATTTGAAGCTGTTCTCATTAGACGTGAGTCTCTGGTGTGGCATTACTGACGACGTAGCCCAGAGCTTTCATGGGATAAGCTACTCAGTGGTTGATCCTGCCCTCATTTCCTGCTAAGAGCCTATCAGCTTACATATTATTAAATATTTTTGCTTCTTTTAGTTTTTAGTAAAAGTATTTTTAGTTGCAATAGTGCATAAATTGGTTTAAAAGGAAGAAATTTTAATTGGATCTAAATGGCCCCATCTACTTCTTTAACAGAAGAACGATACATTTGGCTATCTGGGGCTTGTCATCTTCTTTGAATAATGTGATGCTAGAGAAATCCTGTAGACTTAGCAGGATTAAATCACCACACTGTGTCTGAAACATACATCATGCTCAGTGGTAATAACTGGGGCCGATTCCATCTTAAGTCATTCCCCACGCTGACTTGGCCATGACTCACAAGTACACCGTTAACACATACTTAAGTATATATGTCTCTTTGCCATCCCACAACTCCCTTTCCCAGGTTAGAACAGTTTTAACCTCATATAGCACAGAGTTCCCTGAAATTTGACTGACATCCAGCTTTGTACTGTGATGAAATCTACCAACTCAAGCTCCAGAGTTCCCTTTTATATCTCTCAGGTACAAAAATGGTCAAAATCATACTAAAAATCCAGCGATTTTCCTGAATGTTACTGAACCCAGTAATCACCCAGAAACTGCCTAATTGTTGGCCAACAGCTTACCAGTAAAAGTACCTCAGAGTAGGGAAATTTCCAGACCATCAAACTGGTAAGTTCAAAGTAATGTCCTGAATGGCTTTGCCTCCAGCACTGCTCCGGGATAAAAGCTGGGACAGTTTGTTACCTGGGCTCTATTCCCTGCTCTGCCACAAGAAGACACACAACCTTGAGGGCAAGTCAGATGAGACTCTTTTGTCTTTGAGCGCCTCATTTACCAAATTAGAGGGTCGCACTAAGTGAGCTCGGATGCCCAGTGTTCACAGGTATCATTCAGTGTGTGCCTGGTTGCCATTCAGTCTCCGAATCTACCCAGATGAGAAGTATAAAGAAGGCTGAAATTGCAGCAAGCTGCACACAGGTTGAATTTAAAGTGTTCCTCCTAAAAGAAATGTTAACTATGAGTTAGATTATATATTTTACTCTGCCTATTCTCAAAGGCCTTTAAAAATTAGTTGATACCACAGAGCCTTGGTGGGTTTACATATAGGTAGATCAGCCTGAGTTGTAAAGGCTTCAAAAATAAGAAAATACTCAGAAACAAGGGCCAACTTTACCATTAGGGCCTATTTTGTGTAATATCATTACTAGGATTCCTAAGTTGTTGGTAAGTCATTGATTCAAGTGAGCTTTGGTAAGATAATTTATCTTAAGGATGAAAATGTCTCACCGAGCAAATAAGAAGCTGGCCTTTTCGTGAGATCTCCTTCTGGAAAGAGAAGGGTTGCCAGTGCCTCAGCAGGCCAGTTTCCTGCCCATGTTTTTTCCCCTCTGTAGACTCTACAACCTTAAGTAGATCGTCCCCTATTTAACACAGCCAAATGTGTAATACACTTCCTTCAAGGACTAACATCCCCTTTGTTTTCATCTTGAGCAGCAACCTAGATTAATTAGACATTTTTCAATCACAATTTAAAATTTCTAAGGAGAACCTGTTTGCTCAGATTGGTGAGTATGGTCAAGGCTTCATTTCATGGTGCATTCACGCTAGTGAGTTCTGTGTTCTCAAGTGTGCTTTTGAGCAAGAGCTATGAACCATACACCTCCAAGGGGAGCTATTCATACTATGTTGTATGTGTACAATGTCCCATGGAACCACACAGTGACTATCTGGGAGTAATTTTCAGATAAAGAACTATAGTTAACTCTAGTCAAAAGATGCTATTGGTATCTAGCCAATTAGATGCTGGGAAACCAACCCAAAATGCAAGTCTGTCTTACTAGCTGGAGCTTAGGGGTCCTACTAGAGCCAGAAATTCAGATCTAACCAAGCTGTCAGATCTATAAAACCTTCACCATCTCAGCCTTGGCTTGAGACAGGGTCTTCTTTTGTAGCTCCAACTATCCTGGAGTTCATTACACAGAGCAGGCCAGCCCGTGCCTCACACTTTGCAGTTCTGTATCTTTGTGCTTGCAATGGACACCGGGAGATGAAAGAGCTGCAGTCTTCTAAGATTTCACAGTGGTGTTCACTGCTCCAGAGACCTCTCTCCTCTCTTTAGTTAGAGGTAAAAATTCCAAATAAGTCCTCCCCTAAAGAACAACCAGCAAGAATGCCAGAATTCTCTTGGCGCTACATCTTCAAGTAGCCCCCCAAACTTAAGTTCCACTCAGGGAGAAAAATGGTTTTCACAGCAATAACGAGCCACATATTTCTTCTCCAAAGTACACAGGTCCACTGGCCATGACCCAGCCTGACACATTTTAACTTTATTTTCTTAGATTCAGAACTTCATGTGGATTTAAGAACACTCGATGTGGAGATCATTTGAGCCCTGATTCGGACTTATTTAACTTGGCCATTCTGGGGGCCCAGTCTTTACTCAAGTGGCTACAGTTAAGATATCAAATCTTTGAAAAGCTGAGCAGCCTTTGTTTGGTGCTTGGCGTCTGGTATGTGTCAAACGGCCCGGATCGGATATTTCCTTTCCTTCTGAGAGCACATCTCTTAGGAAGGTTTGGTACAGTCTTGCCAGCGAAGGAAGCAAGAAACTTAAGCCATCCTGGAGTTTTGTAAGCTGTGGAAAACTGGCTAAATTTTCATGAAAATAATTTGGAAAGATGAAGCGAGCACAGAGTGGCCTCTTCCCAGTCCAGTCTTTCATTCCAGTTTTAGAAACAATGTGCTCATGCGCAATTGTTGAATATTGACAACAATATTTGGATGCTATTAATGCCTCTGACTCTAGTTTAGTATTGTGATCATACAATAAAAACATCACCAAGTTTATTCTAGACTTACTTCTGATAAATACTGTTTGCTGTAGAATTAACAGTAAAAACAAATGTTCAGCTGAGAGAGAGAGAGAGAGAGAGAGAGAGAGAGAGAGAGAGAGAGAGAGACTCTTTAGTGGGTGTGATTAACAGATTAATTGCATAGGTCAAGCATATATTTAAAATAATCCTATATCTCTGATAAGCTAAATTGAAAGGGTCAGACATCAGATACAATGAAAGCATTCTACAGTATGGCATCTCATTACTCAAAAAGTTGGTCCACTTAGTTTTAATTAGTGAAGTTTACCAGCACATAAAATAAAGGGGAAAAGTTATCCTCCCTCTCCTAAACCACTTTATTCTGGTGCTTACAGGCTCCCGAAGTTTTCAAATGTGTAAAAGTCACTCGTCGCTGCCAAGCTTAGGGCTGTCAGGTTAGATTTCTGCATTTCCTTCTGTCATGTCTACATTCTTCCATCTTTGCAAAGATTCTTTTACTTTTTTCTGATAGATCCCAGGTAGATATTATGCTGTCTTGTTTGTTGCTTGTTTTAAAAATGTCTGATGTTGGGGTTTGAGCCTTACCCCTGAGCAGCACCCCCAGCCTTTTCCACCCACTTTTAAAGTGAAAATTTTGACAGTCCCACAGAAGACAGTGACAACTAAGATGGGAAATATTTGGTGATAGCCCAGAGGAGCGTGCTTGCTAATTCAAGCATCTACTCCGAGCCAGTACAGCTGTGTAGACTGGGTGATAGTCAAGATCAGTCAGGTGTGATCCCAGGCGGCAGAAGAGTTACTGCGTAGCAGTGAAGACTACAGAAAAGTAGGAATCCAAAGGATGGCATTCACTCCCTGCTTTAGCTGTGCACAGTTCACTGAAAGAAATAACAACTTTGCTGTGTCCTGGGTAGAGGCTAGCTAGAACAACCCGAAGAACCCTGGTGTGTCTGATGCTTATCAAAGGACTTTGGAGGCTTGGATCAAAGTCTATCTGAAGGAATGTCAGAAACTAAGCTCCTGGGTGGATGGTTGTATCCACAGAAGGCCTTCTATACACAATAAGGAATTTTGCCTAAGGATTTGCAGTATTTCCTTTTTTAGTTTCTTCTTCTTTGTTTTAACCAATTAAATGACTAACCAATTCAAATTCAGTGAAACAATTCACCCAAGGTCCAAACTGTGTAAAAGGAAGATATTGACCAGAAAAAGGATGGAAGTTTGGAGTTCTGTGTTCTCAGCATAGGCCTCCCAAAAGAGTCTGTCTAAGAGCTGCCTGAGGACTGGAGGAGACACTGTGAGTCCTGACATGGCCCAGTGTTGAATATTTCTGCTATAGCACCGTGGCATTGAGGAGAGATGGGAAGTAGAGTATGAGTGACTTTTCTTGTTGTTATGACAACCTGTAAGAAGCCACTTAAAGGAGAAATTTATTTTGGCTCACGGTTCGTGGGATTACGGTTCATCATGGAAGGGAAGGCGGGCATCTCTATGACATGCTGGTGGGCAGCTGCAGGCACAGGGGCTTCTGGCAGCAGCTCGCTCACATCTCTGCAGATCAGGAAGACCAGGCAGGAAGTTTATAAATCCCAAGGCCTACTTGTAGCGGCCTACATTGTTCACCCTCTGAAGGCTCTAAAGCCTCCCCAAACAGGGCTGTTAGTAGGAAAGCAAGTGTTCAAACCTGTAAGCCTATGTGGGATGTTTCACATCCAAACTACAGTGCAGGGGGACCCCCTTGAGGCTTGTGTTCACTGGGTGATGGCAAGGCCCGAAGTAAACCTCTCGCTGTGGTACTTACAAGGGTGGATGAAAGGATGTGGGGCAAGGGAAGGACCACTAAGGATGATCTCTTCTTGCTGTGCTACAAATGTTTGTTGAGAAGCACACAAGAAGTGTAAACTGCCATTCTTAAAAAGAAATATAAACTATTTCTAATTCAGTTCATGAATTTAAGTTCAAATTCAGTGATAAAGATGCGCTGGTGGTTTGAGGTTGGGAGCCTCTAAAAGAGAGTTCTTTGATGGAAAATGTGTGCTGAAGTTTCACCGATGAGCCCCCACCCTCCCGAGGAAAGAGACCGTGTTATTTCAAGAAATAAAGCTATGATGTCAGTGTCCCCTCTTTCTCGCGAGACACACTCCCTTTGAGTTGGATGAGAAAGAAAAAAGGGAGCACGAAGCAGCTTTGTGGTTTTCCTGGAGGAAGCAAAGCTGGGACGACAGGGAGAACATTCTGGTGCTTTCTGAGACCCCCTGCGAGCTGACCTGAACTCGTGAATGAGAGCGCCATTTTGTTCTGCTGTAAAGAACCCTGGAATGTAGATCATGAATGGTTTCAACCCATTCACCAGAAGCATAAAACAAATGTGATTTCAGACAGAGACGTGTGGACATAGGATGCCAAAAAATGAAATAAAGATTGTAGGGATATCTTTAAAGAGTTTAATGAGTTTGCTGGCTATCCAAGCCTCCCTCCCCCTCTCCCTCCCTCCCTCCCTTCCTTCCTTCCTCCCTCCCTCCCTCCCTCCCTGTCCCTCTCCATACAGTCAGTGTTGGGTGTTTCTAAAGTTTGATAGAGTCCAGGTGTAGAGGGAAAGAAATTGAAAAATTGCAAAGCTTTTTCTCTTCAAAGCATCCTGGGAAAAGAACAAAATATGTCATTAGGGGTAATTCCAAACAACCTTTCTTAAGACAAACTGAGGACTTTATTTACTCAGAAGAAATCGTTTGGAGACCTCCCAGATTTTGAGGTAATGAGATTCCTTCATGAAGTTGAGTGAGTGTTTCACTTTCCTCTAAAGAATATAGACATTTATTTATCTATCTACCTATTTATTTATTTTTATTAAGATTTTTTTCTTAATATAATCTTTTCTCATTTTACATAGCTATCCCCATAATCCCTCCCCTCCCCCCACTCCATCCTTCTCCTCCCACCCCCATCCACTCCTCAGAAAGGGTAAGGCTTCCTACGCAGAGTCAACAGAGTCTGGCTTCACTCTGAGGCAAGACCAAGATGCCCTCCCCCATATCTAGGCTGGTCAAGGCTTCCCTCCAAAGAGAATGTGCTCCAAGATGCCAGTTCAAACACTAGTGATAAATCCTGGCCCCACTATCAGTGACCCCACAGGCTGCTGAAGTCTCAGAACAGTCCCCCACATTCAGTGGGCCTACTTTGGTGCTATGCAGATTCCCTGCTATCAGTCCAGAGTTAGTGAGGTCTCACTAGTTCAGGTCAACTGTTTTTGTGGGTTTCCCCATCATGGTCTTAACCCCTTCACTAATATTATTGCTCCTCCCTCTCTCAGACTGGTCTCCAGTAGCTCGGCCCAGTACTTTGCTGTAGATCTCTGTATCTGCTTCCATGACTTGCTGGTTGAAGGTTCTAGGATGACAATTAAGGTAGTCATAAATCTGGTAATAGGGGGAGGACAGTTTAGACATCCTCTGTACTGTCACTTAGAGTCTTAGCTGGGGTCATCCTTGTGGATTCCTGGGAATTTCCTTAGCTAAAATTATACAATGGGAAAAAAACCCATCTTCAACAAATGCTGTTGGCATAACTGGATATCAAAATGTAGAAGAATGCAAATAGATCTATATCTATTGCCATGCACAAAACTTAAGTCCAAATGGATCAAAGACCTCAACATAAATCTAGCCACACTGAACCTCATTGAAGAGAAAGTGGGAAGTAGCCTTGAATGCATGGGCACAGGAGACCACTTCCTAAATAAAGCACCAGTAGCACAGACACTGAGAATAACAATAAGTAGGACCTCCTGAAACTGAGAAGCTTCTATAAGGAAAAGGACATAGTCACTAAGTCAAAACAGCAGCCTAGAGAATGGGAAAAGATCTTCACCAACCCCATATCAGACAGAGGACTGATCTCCAAAATATATAAAGAACTCAAGAAACTAGACATCAAATTAGCAAATAATCCAATCAAAAAAAATGAGGTACAGATCTAAGCATAGAATTCTCAACAGAAAAATTACAAATGGCCAAAAGACACTTAAGGAATTGCTCAACATCTTTAGCCATCAGGAAAATGCATATCAAAATGACTCTGAGAAACCATCTTACACATGTCAGAATGGCTAAGATCAAAAATACCAAAGATAGCTTATGCTGGAGAGGATGCAGAGTAAGGGGAACAGTCCTCCATTGCTGATGTGAGTACAAACTTGCCCAGTCACTTTGGAAATCAGTGTGGCGGTTTCTTAGAAAATTGGGAATCAATCTACCTCAAGTCCCAGCAATACCACTCTTGGGCATATACCCAAAGGATGCAGAACACAAGGACATGTGCTCAACTGTGTTCATAGCAGCATTGTTAGTCATAGCCAGAACCTGGAAACAACCTAGGTGTCCCTCAACCAAAGAATGGATAAAGAAAATGTGGAACATTTACACAATGGAGTATCACTCAATGGTATGAATAAAAAACACTTTGAAACTTGCTTGCAAATGGATAGAACTAGAGAAACCATCCTGAGTGAGATAATCCAGACCCAGAAAGACAAACACGGTATGTGTTCACTCATAAGTGGAGATTAGACGTAAAGCAAAGGATAACCAGCCTATAGTCCACGATCCCAAAGAAACAAGGTAAAAAGAAGAACCCTAAGAGAGGCATACATGAATCTCTCCTGGAAGGGGAAACAAACAAGATCTCCTGAAAAAAAATGTGAGTATTGGGGGGAAGGGGGAAGGTGAGGGAGAGGGGAAAAGGGGAGGGAGGAGGAGAACATGAGGGAACAGGATGCTCAAGAAGGGGGAAGGACTGAGAGGGAGAACAAGGAAAGAGATATCTGGATGGAGGGATCCATCAAAGGGCTAGCGAGAATATAGACATTTTAAAAGAAACAATTAAAATGCTTTTAACTGTGGTGGTACGGTCCCCAGAGAGGGAGGAGGTTTCACAGAGACCACTGTAGTCTGCTGTTGCCGCACCTCTGAGCTAGGACATCCTGAATGCCTATATAGTTAATCTTTGGTCTGCTGCTCAACTTGAAGCAGTCATTTCTAGCTAACAATCTCTGGATTATTTAACTGTCATTTTATGTCCCTGCTCAGGACATTAAATGCTTGTAAGAGTCTGTGACTTACATGGAATTTACTTCCATTTAATAGAACCATTAGCCTTAATGAGCTGACGACTTTGCTACACTTAAATAAACAGAAATATTCTGGTGACAAAGAGTACTGGGCTAAATTTAGGTCTTGGGCATAGCTGCCATCTGTTATATGAAATTCCATGATTGGAGAACTATTTGTTAGGCCAAATGTTTCTCCTCTACCTTCGGTCAGTCTGTGGGGGGGAAAAATCACACAGTAAACTCCCACGGAAAATTGTTCAGTTCTTGAAAAAAAAATACAAAATCTGAAAAACTCAAGAGTTGGTGAGGATGTATATGTTGTGATTGAGAATGTAGATTTATATAATTGCTCTATTTGAGAGATCTTACTTCTGGCAAAGAGAGAAGAATAAGGATTGCAATCTATCTGAAAACAGTGATTTAAAAACCTGGTAAGCTGGGTATAGTGGCACATGCCTTTAATCTCGGCACTCAGAAGCAGAGGCAGGTGGATTTTTATGAGCCCAAGGCCAGCCTGGTCTACAAAAAGTTCCAGAAAGTTGTAGGACAACTTGGGCCACACAGAGAAACAAGGTCAACAGTCATCTCTTAATGGATTAAATAAAGTGCTGCAGATCCCCAAGTGTCAGCCGTGGGCAAACGGGGCCATGAGACAACGCCGCAGGTCCCCAAGTGCAAGCAGCAGGCAGCGGGTCCTGAGAGCAGCCAGTCCCAGGCAGGGATGTCGCAGTTCCCTGAGTGGCTGCAGCAGGCCATGAGTCCCAGGCAGGGAGCTGCATGGTAGGTTGGGTGAGAGACCTCAATGGGGCAGCCAGTCCCAGAAAGGGAGACGGACAGATGTACATGCCAAGAGACCTTGCTGCAGGTCTCCGACTGCTGATCTTGTGGTATCCTCTAACCTGATTGGGTGAGAATTGAATCATTAGTTCCATATTAGGTTGTATATCAAGTGTTTACATCAAGTGTTTTGTTTACCAGTTGCAAGGCTACAAACGCATTCAGATCCATTTTGTTGACCTGGTAGCCGCTCTGAAGTACAGGGATTTCCACTGTTCTGCCAGGCCTTGGAGATTAGGTGCTGATTAAAACTGTAAGAACAAGATTCTGCCTAACCGAGGTAGCCACGGTGCAGAGACCCCTGGAAGAAGCCACCGTCAAATGTCTGGTCAGGAGGTGAGGTTTCCAGCTTAGGACGTGGGGGACAACAAGAAAGGAGAATACACTAAACTCATAGTCTATCTCCAGCTGAGGATGTGAGGGACTAAACGAAAGGAAAATACACTAAACTCAGAATTTCTGGGCAGGACGGCACTGAGAGTGGCTTCAAAGCAAAACAGACACAAGCCACTTAGAGAATCCCTCTATCCAAGAGGAATTGCCAGTGGATTCCCTCAGGTTTCTCTTTGAAGGTCAGGATTGCACTCCAGAAAACTGGGAATGATTGGTGATCATCAGCAACAGTGGGAGCTGGCCAGTGGTTTAGATGTTTTAATTTTTTCTTTCATTTTAATACTTTTTTATTTTGTTTTGTTTTTAAGTATTTTATCTCATATCCATACATGCATATAACATGTTTGGATCAGACCCATCCCCCACTTCCTCTCCTCCAAGTCATCTCTTATCCCCTTGCCATCACTATTTCTTCCAAATGTCATGTTCTGTCTTCCTCTTTGAGACAAGGTCTCAGTAGTTAAACCAGGCTGGTATTGAACTCATAGAGATCTGCCTCTGCCTCCTGAGTGCTAGGCTTAAAGGCACGTAATCCTTTAATGGCTGGTGTGGGAGGTCCAACTGTCTGTGTGTTGCTTTTCTTGGTTAATGAATAAAGAAACTGCCTTGGCCTATTGATAGAGCAGAACTTAGGTGGGGAGATGGAACTGAATGCTGGGAGAAAGAAGGGCAGAGTCAGAGAGACGCCATGGAGCCTCCAGAGACAAAAGCTGGAATTTTTACTCGGTAAGCCACTGCCACGTGGTGATACACAGATTAATAGAAATGGGTTAAATTAATATAAGAGTTAGCCAATAAGAAGATAGAGCTAATGGGCCAAGCAGTGGTTTAATTAACACAGTTTCTGTGTGGTTATTTGGGGGCTAAACTTGCCGGGCAGCCAGGACGAACAAGCAGGCCCTCCTCCTACACCTGGCTCTTTTCCTTCGTGCATTTTTGATACACACTTAGAGCTACCTGTATGTACAAGTGTGTGCAACACCTTCTGGGGCATGGGTAGTCTCGCAGAGCCCTCATCCCTGAAGGAAATTGACTCTCCCATCCCCAGAAACTATCAAATGCCAGGAGTTCCTGGGTGGAGATGTAGTCCCTCCACCCCCATTCTGGGATTCCAACCAGCTTAGTCTTGTGCATACAGTCCCAGTGTCTAGGAGTTCAGATGTGTAATGGTCCCACCTTGTTCTTAAACATACAGGGTACAGCCTCCTCAGGAGCCTCGGCACACACCTCGTTCTCAAACTTGTCTCAGTGACGTCACCCTGAGGATCTCTGTGTCCTGTTCAGAAATATATTTGAAAAGTTATCATTCCGATGATACTCTTTTTTAAAAAAATCAAACTTGTCTTTGGCTGTCTGGTTGAGCTCATCACAAGGAAATAGTGGCACCTAATTTCAGTGGTTTTTACTGGTTTCTGCTTCTATTTCCAGCCACAGAGGAAAACCAATGGGACAGAGTGTTTAACTGGAGAATCCCAGCGGATTCTTTTGCAGTGCCTGAAAGGAAGGAGAGCTGAGCCAGCTCGTGATGATACAGAGGAAGGTTGAGCCGGTGCGGAGCAGGGAGAGCTCTTGCGTTTACGTAGACGTAGAGCGTAGTCGTGGAGCGTAGATATGGAGCGTTATGTACACCCCCGACTGCTTCTTTGTTCATGCCAGCTTGCAGTAAGCGAGGACCAAACGCACAATGGAAAATGCTCTGTTTCTCATTCACACCACTGCACGCTGTACCCCAGTCTCATGAAATGCAGGTTTCAAAAATACCCCAAGTGTAGGCTCATCTCTGAGTCTCTGTAAGACCATTTGTATGGCTATCAAGTGTGTACATCATCAAAACTGCCATTTGAGGCTCGCAAGCGGGAAGAACTTTTGCTTCAAGCTTGAAGCCTGTGTATCCTGAACCAGAAAGCAAAGCCTTTGGATTTCGCAGCTTACACTGACTGTACTTGTATGTGTTCGCCACACTGCTCCTGCAGGTGAAGATTATGAAGCAGAATTAAGTGCAGAGCTGGAATTGAATCTTTGCTTCTACTCCTAACCCCCATTTTGAATATCTAGTTCTACCACATAGCACAATGGGTAACATAAAAATGCTATTGTTAAAGTGGTTTCATATTTATCCACTTGAAAGTCGTTAGGAATGGGTGGCTTTGGGACGTAAGAACTATAAACATAAGAACATTTTAGCTAGATTTAGATTTTTATGCATTCCAGTGCTACTTTATAGATAGAACATCGCACATTCCTCAGAATTTTCTTTCCTTATAGAAAGTTTGTTGTTTGCTTTTGAGAAGTCTCCATTAGGGAATGAGACATGGCAGCTTCTACTATGTAGTGGGTTGGTTCCTTGAAATTGTCCACAACTTCTCTCAAGATTTATTCTTAGACTTCTCTAATCTCTGATTAAATTCTCTTTGTCATTCAAACTACCCAAGTCCCAACCTCTCTCCCTCTCAATAGAGATCTCTTCCTTCCATTTACTGGGCACCTCAGAGGCTTGCCAACACAAATCCTGTCTTTGTTCCCTGCCTTCTTCCCAGTCACATGTTTTTCCAGAGCCCAGGTGGCCATATCTGGCTCCTGTTGTGAGCACTGGCCTGTTTTCCAGTGGCCAAAGCATAGTTGGACAGGCCTAGCAGTTTCAAAGCACACAGGGAGTCCTGTGAAAATGAAGAGAGCTATAACTAATATCACAAAGGCAGCTCCTGTACTCACTGGTCAAGCTGACTTCTGAATTCTGGGCACCCACCTCAGCTCCCTGCTGTAATGGTCTGCTCTGTCCCATTAAGAAACAAGCCACGCCCATTCCCTCCCCTGTCCTGTCCGCTGAGGCAAGCTGATCTTCAGCTTCCAGCCTTCCAGCCTGTGTTCCTTCCCCTTCTGTCTAGAGGCAGTTCTGTCTCTGCGTGTCTCCCTTCTTCCCACTTCTCCCCTTCCCCCTTCTGTTCTCTCTCTCTCTCTCTCTCTCTCTCTCTCTCTCTCTCTCTCTCTCTCTCTCCCTCTCTCTGCTCTTCTCCCCTTTCCCTTCCATAACCCACTAAATAAATATCCAACCTCACTCTGCATAGCTTGCCTATCCACATCTCTGTCTCTCACTCACTGAGTGGCTCCCTGCCTGGAACCAGCCGCCTTTAAAGACCTGTGATGTGGTCTCGTGGTGTGCCCATCTATCTGTCTCTCCTCGTGGGACTGGCTGCCCCATTGAGGTTTCTCACCCACCACGCCCAGCTTCCTGCCTGGGACTCGTGGCCCACTGCAGCCATTTGGGGAACTGTGTCATCCCTGCCTGGGACTGGCTGCTCTGGGGACCCACTGCCCACTGCCGGCTGCCACTTCGGGGACCTGCAGTATGGTCTTGGGACCCACTGCCTGCTGCAGCCACTTGGAGACCTGCAGCGTTTCTGTCACTGCGCCCTGGGGAAACCTGCAGCATTTTCACCTAATCCATTATACCAGCTTCAACTAAGTACAGACCTATCCCTTGAGCATCTCCAGTCCTCCTTTGTTGTCCTGGTCTCCTGCTCTCTCCTTAGCACAGTGGGCCACAGAGTAGCCCCTTTCCTTCAGAGGAAATACTTATCATGAAATAGACTGTGAGCTCAGACCTCTAAATGCTGGTCTCAAATAAAGTGACTCAGATCTGCATTTTGGGATGTATCACTTTCTCTAGAATACAGCCATCCTAAGCACACATTCCATTTCCATTACAGAGCAGAACTTAATAGGATGGACCATGGCATCTACATCTGAGTTTATGATGTTTTCCCTTCTTTCTGAGTAAAACAAGACCACATGTTTTATAGTTGGAGAATCAAAAGGCCCTTTCTTGTTCTTCCCCCCCCCCCAAATGTAGAGATTCTGTTTCAAAAGTGGATAGAGAGCCCATCTAAAGTTGCTAAAATAATAACAATGCTGATACTGGGGCAGGGGGATGCCCAGCTCTGATGAGTATTATAGTAAATTAGAAAACATTTTTGAAGGAAGCAAATGCAAAGCAAATATTCAAAGTCCGTTTGAATACTTGTGTTGTGTGTTGTGATGTGCGCTTGTATATGTGTGCATGTAAATGTGTGGATTCTTGCCTGCCAACCTCAGAGGTTGGCTGTAGTGTCATAAGCCACCTTTTTGGGGTGACTTCTGCCACGATCCTAGCCACAGCGGGTTCATACATCCCAGGCTAGGGGTGTGAGAATTAGAAGTGTTAGGTAGGGGGAACAGAGATAAGAAAGAAACAGAGAGACACAGGATAGTAACAGGAAGGCAATTCAGTGAATCCTGAATGCCGAATTCTGAGTTCTGAGTTTGCCGTGTTTATTTTTCATACACTTTTATACCCCAATACAAAAGCGGGGAGGAAGGCAAAAGACTGCTTTAACGTGACACGAAGGACAACCAGAACAGTTACTTGCTTCAATACTTGAGATATCAAGCCATTAATTCCAGCGTAAAGCGATTGATGTTTGGGGCAGTGAACACACCTAGACCAAGTATCCTGTAGTCACACCCTAAGTCAAACCTGCTGTTTCAAAAGAAGGAGCAGAAGTCTGCTCGAATTCTCTGACCTTTGGTCAGGGTGGAGCAGATCAGATCCACCTCTCTGTGCCTCTTACCGCCCCAAACACCAAGTACCCACACCCTAGGTCAGGAGGTCTTGTTTGTAGCCGCACCTGTTGTCGACAACTTTGAAAGAGCTAAAAATAAGCTCTCTGACCTTCAGACAAGGTGGAGCAGGCTCCCAGCTGTGTGTGCCCCACGCTGTAGGCGATCCTCCATTACTTCCCTCCTCGTGTTTGAGGTGGGATCACTCACCAAACTCAGAGCTCACTGACTCAACAAGACTAGCTGGCCACTGAGGTCTGGCACTACAGTCGTACACATCATACTTTATGTATAGGTTCTGAACATCCCAGCTCAGGGGTTCCAGACTGACTGGGCCATCTTGTCAGCCCTTCCACTTGTATTTCATGAGAAGCAACATACAATAGTGCTGCCCGTGAGTTCTGGAGTCAGAATGAATTTGGCATCCTGACTCTTCAATTTACTAGCTGAGCAAACGACCTAAACTCACTCTCTGTTATGCTTTCTGTAAAATGGCAATGGCGGCATTGCCCTTCTATATGATGGTTATTGTGAGTGTTCAAATGTAGAAGTGGATAAAATATTACAAAGTATATATATATATATATATATATATATATATATATATATATATATAAT
Source organism: Microtus pennsylvanicus (assembly GCF_037038515.1). NCBI lineage: Eukaryota > Metazoa > Chordata > Mammalia > Rodentia > Cricetidae > Microtus > Microtus pennsylvanicus. Next base: position 27,305,094 of record NC_134599.1, read on the forward strand.
CAGTAACTATGTGATGGTGATTGTGATAAAGATGATAGTGATGATGACAGTTGACATCTGGGTTTTCTGTAGGAGACAAAAGCAATGACAAAGCCGGAAGGGTCCCAAAGTCGCCATCATTGGCAACCAGCCCTGACAACTGACCCTGTCCCCTCTTCCTTTCTCACTTCTTTATATCTTGGACACCTGGAAGTATGGCAGGGAACCAGAGAGGTTGTTGAGGAATGCGCTGAGTCTCCCCTGACCTTTGCTCTCCTCTGTGGTCACTCTCCTGAGTAACCAGGCGCATGACTCTGAGTGGCTTTTTGTGCAGGATTAACAGGCAGAGCAGAATCAAACTTAGGGGACCGAGGAAGGATCTGGGGGACCCAGAGGGCAGTGAGTGAAGGGACCGTGCAGTAAGGGTGGAGAGGGACATAGTGTTCAGATCCTAGCGTGTCCATTTAAGAACTGTCCCTTCTGGTCCCTTAGAATCAAAGTCCTGTATGTGGCTCTCCAGACTCTGACTGGGGTGAGCTGGCAGCCCAGTCTCTGAAGGGCTGGATTCGGGCTCCTGCTTCACATGTCCGTGATGCTCTTCCTCCTTCACCTCCCATCCTCCTTCTCCTTGATTTTTTTTTCTCCCTGTGTATGAATGTTCATGTGTGCAGATGCACACATATGTGTGGGCCAGAAGACAACTTTAAATATTGTTCCTCAGGCATTGTCCACCTTTAAAAAAAAATCTTACAGGATCTCTCATTGATTTAGAACATACCAAGTAGGTGAGGTGGGTTGGCTGACCAATAAGCCCCACCCCCACTGTGTCCTCTAGCCCCATTGGGATTACAGTCACTGTGTCCCCCCCACACACTGGGATTACAGTCACTGTGTCCCCCCCACTGGCATTACAGCCACTGTGTCCCCCCCACTGGGATACAGTCACTCTCCACACACTCCAGTTTTGTTTGGATTTTTAGAATGTGTTCTGGGGATGGAGCTCTGGTCCCTATCCTTTCACAGCTTGCTCTTTGCCCACCCAACCACTCAACAGCAGCTCCCCTCTCCCTGAAACCCTCCTACAGATCTCTTTGGAAACTCCTTCCGGGAGGTGGCAATGAGATTGCATTTTGATCTTAGTCTCTACTTCCCATCCTATGTCTAAGGGTCTGCTCTGCATGAAGGTCTCAGAAACGGGAAGTGGACTTCCAAATCACATTCCATGTGAGGACCCTATCATGTCACAGCCCAGGGGGCGAAAGTGACACTCAGGACAGGTGCCTAGGTGCCACAGCTACTCATTCAGCCAACGTGTCTTTAAGGAAGTCAGGAGTGATAAACATCCTAAAGTCTTCCCCCAAAGGGAACTTTAGATAATCCTACAGTTCGTAACTATGAAAATCAAAATACTGTGACAACGAACTTTTTGAAGTTTTGAAATAAAAGAGATTATCCAAGCATTTCTGAGTGCTTGCCCATGTTAAAGAGGTATGAGCTGAAGACAGTGGAAGCATCATATCAGTAGAGCAAACGGACATCTTCTGAGAGTGAGTTTATTGTTAATAACAACTTAAAATTTGCATCCTGGCTTATATGTTTTAAACCTTTTAGATGAACATAGTAAAACATTCATATTTACTATATTTACGGCTTACTTTATCAATAAGTGGGATTTTTTCTGTTTTTTTTTTCTTTTTTTTGCCTTTGACACAGGCTGATCTTGAACTCTCTAAGTAGCGCAGGATGACCTTGAGTTTGTGGTGATCTTTTTGCTTAGGCTCCCAAATGCTGGGATCACAGGCAGGCAGGCACCACCATTTCCTGCTAGAGTCTATTGATCTTCAAATCACTTTTAGGTAGTTGTCAGGCAAGAGCTGAGAAGATTTACCAACTGGCTCACATCTTCCTGAAATAACCCAAGATCAGAAGTGGCCATTTTCACCTCCTCCTCTTGGCGGCAGTCTCTGTTACCGCCCTGATCCCAGCATCTTCCCGATATTACCGTGAGGTGTAGTCCCACCTCTGCCCAATCTTCAAGATTCTCCAGGCCCCAGGTACTCCAGCATACCTTCTTAAAACCTTCATTCCCATACTCTATTACTTATGGGGGGAAAAGAGAGAGAGGGCTTGGCCTTCCCATTAACTCTTTTTCCCCTCCCCCTCCTCACCTGCTAGGCAGGGGCAGCTCTGTTTGTGTTTTGTGAGTACTTCTATGTACTTTCCGCAGAAAAAGAAACTGGAATCTTGTGTCGCCAAGAAGAAAAGGAGGCTGCTAGAGAGATATTTCCTTTCTTCAGTTTCTGGAAGTAGGGCTAACTTTTTTTTTTTTAAATGCATAGTGTAACTGTGGCAAACTGATAAAGGGGCCAGTTCTTATTTCAGGATGCTGCCTTTGGGTTGATTAGAAACCCTGAGTCCCAGCGTGGACTCCCGTTTTCATATAACATGATGTAAATTTTTCTTTTAAAAAAATGAATTAAGGAAAAACCTATTCAAACCATTCTTTTTTATGGGTTTCTTTTTACTAATTTTCTTCTTTATCCTCTGCTTCACCCTTTGTTTTCTCTAGTCCTGACCCCTATGCTTTTCTTTGTTTATTTGTTTGTACCCTTAAAAGAGAGTCTGTCTATGCAGTGCCGGCTGGCCTTAAACTTGTGATCTTCCTGCCTCCAGCCTGTGAAGAACAGGGATTGCAGACGGAAGCCACAAGGAGTGGCGCTTTCTTCTAACTTCAAATGAAAAGTGGCTTAGTTCCCACAGGAGGATACTAAACATCATTTGACTGTTCGTATGACCAGCCCTTTACACGGGACAACGCGGCTTTGTGTTTTCTTCACATGTCCCATGACAGTTCTTTAAGGTGGCTGCAACCTCTACTCCCGTCTCATTTGTCATCTGAGGGAACTGGCTACAAAGATCACGAGGCTACTAGTGTGGGTCTCGGTCATAGCTCATCTCCTTACCAAGAGGTATTCTTTTTCATTTTTGAAGTAATATTTGCTGTTGTCATGGGCTTGCTGCATAGACCCAGAGTTATCACATCTCAGAATAGTGAAGAAATGGGGTCCCATCTTCCAAAGGGGCGCTGGCCTTGGACCCCTGCAAATAGGTGGTCCTTTACAAACTCAGGTCCGTGGGCTCCCTGTCTCGGAGAGGCTCCTCAAGCTGCTGGGAGACTAGACTTGGAACTGGCTGGTTTCACTGTGAAGCTTTCTTTGCCTTATCTGCACAAGGCATTTTGGGGAAGTAAAAAATGCATTGGGGGAGGAGCAAGATGCAAGCCTAATACCAGAGTTTGAGTCTTAGGGCCCACGTAAAGGTGGCAAGAGAGAACCAATTCCACAAAAATGTCTTCTAACCCCCATAGTGCATACCAACACACACACATGCACACACACACACACACTATTAAAAGGAAAATAATGCTAAAAAGATACACAGTTAGGCTTGCAGACAAAGCAATGACAAAAAGACATCATGTTGAGCTCTTTTATCAGTGACTTCATGGTAAGGTGACAGACCCTGGCTCAGACAGACGTGCTGTGTCTTGGTTCATTTGCTCCTGCGGCATAATGCCAAGCACCTCACTGTATTTTACTAATGGTTAGTGTCTTCACCTGTAAAATGGGCACATGGATTCCTACGCTGTCAAATTTAGGGGGCGTTAGATGAGATTTTTATGGGAAATAATACTTACAAACAGTCTTGTTTAAGAAACCCAGGTTCCCCTTCCTGTACGTCCATAGATCTGACTATTGATGAGTTCCGATTACCTACAAAAGCTGTGTATATAGTCCGCCGCTGGCAGGAATGTGGGCGTCCCTTTTGTTCTGACTACCATTCCTGAGGATGCATGAAGTCTGTCCTGCCTCTGCTGCAGGGGTAGAGCTCCTCATGGGGACCTAGTGCCATCCACGGAGGGCAAGGGAAGCCTGTGCCTCCTGAATGCGACAGCTGCTGATTAGACGATTCTCAATGGCAGGGATTGGACGAAGGAGCTGAATTGGCCTGGTGATTAATTCATACTCAGGACCCTCTCTAGACAGCTCTGCCATAGACCTGGTTGTGCTTAACTCTCTGGCTAACCACACTAAAGCAAACAGACCGCACTGCCATTTAGGCCTAATCAGGCTGAGAGTCGGCCATCTCCTAAACACTCTCAGTGGGGAGAGCTGAGGCCGGATTGTGTGGCAGAGGAGCAGTCACACCTGGAGCTGGAGCGCTAGCGGAGGAAGGAGAGGCAGGAGGGAAGGCCCTGCTCAGAGAAAGGCTGGCGGGGACACTTAGCACATTCCGGGCTTCCTCTTCATCCTGGTTTGTCATTGTTGATGCTCAACACGGCCAGGCCGTACCAGTTTTCCATCCAACCATCTACTCCTGCTGTCAGCAAGTAATTACAGAGCGATTCTTCTTTGGGTTCGTGCACACATATCTATGTGAGCCTGTGTGTACGTGTGTGTGTGTGTGTGTGTGTATGTGTGTGTGTGTGTGTGTGTGTGTGTGTAGAGAACAGAGAACAATGCAGTGTTATGACTCAGGCTCCACCTGCCCTAATTTCTGTTAGGAGTCAGAGCCTCTGCCTGACCTGTAACTCACCGCAGGCAAGGCTGTTCGGCCAGTTAGCCCCAGGGCTCCACCTCTCTACCTCCCACTACTGGCATTAGAACTGTGTGCACCACACCTCCCTTTATCTATGTGGGTGCTGAGGATCGAGCTCAGGTCCTTGCGCTTTCATGACAGACATTGTATAGACTTAGCCCTGTCCTCTGCCCCGTTGCCCAGCAACGCTCTGAGCATTAGTATAACGAGTATACAACACTGAAAGAAAGTCACTTTAAAATCCAGGAACCCAGTTATTCCATTCTATTCTGGAACAGTTTTATTCCTCTTTCACTTTTCCAAAACATTTTATTACAAATAACAGAGGAAGAAGAATCGTCACTGCAATATATGAAAGGCAACTCACTGTCTTCCTGGTTCCTTTCAGAAGACAAAACCCTTCTGGTGTTGAGTCCCCATAAGCCTCTGAACCTAGCTCCATCCTTCTGGGACCGTAAAGACATGTTTAACCCCTCTGCATCCTTTCAAACAGTATAGGTAACTCCTGTTTCTCCCCAAGGCTTTGCTTCTCCAAGACCAACAACTGTGTGTCTTTCTACTGTCCCACACAGGGCACAGCCCATTAGCATCCTGTCGCAGCACCCCCAACACTGAGAATGGCTGTAATGAAGCGACGATCACCTGCTCCTGAAACCATGTGTGAACAATGCTCGGATACTTCTGGAAACCATACGGAGGCAAGGGGCACAGACAGACATGTATGAAATGCCGACTCTGAATCCAGCGAATTCGCTGACTATTCATTCGCCACAGGGAAACGGGAAACACAGGAGCATCCAGACATCTTTTAGGGAAAACTTCCCAACTGTTAGCCTGGGCCATGCCAAACCCAGGCCCTTGGAAAGTGGCTCAAGACGTTCAGCAAAGCTGGGAGTTGAGCCTGGGTGTGGTTTGTGCAGTCTTCAATGCCCTGTTTTCACTAGGCTGACTGGACAGGTCACTCTCTTGCTGGCTTCTGTCTGGAGGAAGAGTGGCTGTAATTCAACACGGGGAGAACCCCTCCCTTCCTTTCCTTGACTCCACTTCCGTTTTCTTCTTGGAGACCACAGATTGCCCTCAATGAAGACTGTTTTTGTTACTGAGTGTGCTGAGCACACTGAGGAATCTGATTTATATCCAGTCTGAATTTTTCTTTTTGGGGGAAAAAAAAGTAAGCATGCCTCCTCTTAAATAAGGTAGCTGTCACTACTGCTGACAATGGATCAAACGCTTCCAGATCAGGTCTCGGTAGGATTTGTCCTTACGTCACAGTAACACGTTAGTGTTTGTATGAACCTTTGCTTTCTACAGGGGAGAGAAGGTTCACAGTTGAGCTGTTCCATAAGGCACGGAGGCTTAAGTTCCAACACCCCACCAGACACTTGCTGGGGAGGCCGCTGAGACTCCTGGGGACTAAGTCTAGGAGCCTGACTTAGAGCTAGGGACTCACTCACCTACAAATTGCGAGGAAAAGGAGGCAGCATTCCACTGTCCCTGTCCCCTCAGGACACCTGATGTGACCATAGCACTACCATCAAATCCAGTAAAGCTTCCACGTGGACAATCAGTATGAAAAGGAGAACATTCTGTTACTGACGGTACAGTCGGAATGTGACTGGGGGGATCAAAGATAAGAAACTGGTCCTTTAGATGTCTAGTTAGACTTGCCAGTAATCACGGACTTGTTTTACTTAGGAAGGTTGGAGATCCAAGTCCATTAAAGTGTGTGTTGTTCAGGCATACAAGCGGATTCAAGCAGTGATAGTCTGTCAGAAGTCTATCCCGCGTTCTTACATCAGAGAGCTCTGGTTTGAGAAGAGCTTTCATCGATTCAATCTCAGGCAGCATCTTTTGGGTATGAGGAAAGGTCCTTGAGAAGTTTAGCAATTTTTTTTTCACAGATGTAGATAACCAACATATTGTTTCTTTAATCTTCTGGCATTGAGCACAGGTGTGACTGGAAGTACAGTCGTCTTTTTGTGACAGTGTGGAGGGTGGGATGCTGTGGAGGGTGGACGGTGTGGAGGGTGGGATGGTGTGGAGGATGGGCGGTGTGGAGGGTGGGACGGTGTGGAGGGTGGAATGGTGTGAAGGGTGGACAGTGTGGAGGGTGGGATGCTGTGGAGGGTGGACGGTGTGGAGGGTGGGACGGTGTGGAGGGTGGGATGGTGTGGAGGGTGGGCGGTGTGGAGGGTGGGACGGTGTGGAGGGTGGGACAGTGTGGAGGGTGGACAGTGTGGAGGGTGGAGGGTGTGGAGGGTGGACGGGTGTGGAGGGTGGGAGGGTGTGGAGGGTGGAGGGTGTGGAGGGTGGGTGGTGTGGAGGGTGGACGGTGTGGAGGGTGGACGTTGTGGAGGGTGGGATGCTGTGGAGGGTGGACGGTGTGGAGGGTGGGATGCTGCGGAGGGTGGGACGGTGTGGAGGGTGGAGGGTGTGGAGGGTGGACGGGTGTGGAGGGTGGGAGGGTGTGGAGGGTGGAGGGTGTGGAGGGTGGGTGGTGTGGAGGGTGGACGGTGTGGAGGGTGGACGTTGTGGAGGGTGGGATGCTGTGGAGGGTGGACGGTGTGGAGGGTGGGATGCTGCGGAGGGTGGGACGGTGTGGAGGGTGGACGGTGTGGAGGGTGGGTGGTGTGGAGGGTGGACGGTGTGGAGGGTGGGACGGTGTGGAGGGTGGACGGTGTGGAGGGTGGGACGGTGTGGAAGGTGGGACGGTGTGGAGGGTGGGACGGTGTGGAGGGTGGGATGGTGTGGAGGGTGGAATGCTGTGGAGGGTGGACGGTGTGGAGGGTGGGTGGTGTGGAGGGTGGGACGGTGTGGAGGGTGGGACGGTGTGGAGGGTGGGTGGTGTGGAGGGTGGGACGGTGTGGAGGGTGGGACGGTGTGGAGGGTGGGACGGTGTGGAGGGTGGGACGGTGTGGAGGGTGGGACGGTGTGGAGGTGGGTGGTGTGGAGGGTGGAATGCTGTGGAGGGTGGACGGTGTGGAGGGTGGGTGGTGTGGAGGGTGGGACGGTGTGGAGGGTGGGACGGTGTGGAGGGTGGGACGGTGTGGAGGGTGGGACGGTGTGGAGGGTGGGACGGTGTGGAGGGTGGGATGGTGTGGAGGGTGGAATGCTGTGGAGGGTGGGCGGTGTGGAGGGTGGGTGGTGTGGAGGGTGGACGGTGTGGAGGGTGGACGGTGTGGAGGGTGGGACGGTGTGGAGGGTGGGACGGTGTGGAGGGTGGGACGGTGTGGAGGGTGGACGGTGTGGAGGGTGGGACGGTGTGGAGGGTGGACGGTGTGGAGGGTGGACGGTGTGGAGGGTGGGACGGTGTGGAGGGTGGACGGTGTGGAGGGTGGGCGGTGTGGAGGGTGGACAGTGTGGAAGGTGGACGGTGTGGAGGGCAGCCATGTACCATGCTGGCAGAGCAGAAAAATGGAGAAAGCCTGAGACTTGATGTCTTCACAGATCTATAGTACAGCTTCAGACCTAGAGGAAACTCTTTCTGTAGTTACCACCTTCACACACACACACACACACACACACACACACAAGCACACACACTCACATCTACAAACACCTACACACATACCTACAGGCTAGCACCTATATACACACACCTACGCACACAAACACCTACACACACTCACATACATCCCTACACATATGCATTCTCTCTCTCTCTCTCTCTCTCTCTCTCTCTCACACACACACACACACACACACACACACACACACGCACGCACATACTCGCCCCACCTCAGGGGTCATGGCTGAGTCTTGTCTTCCTTTTCTGACGCTCTCCACTCCTGTGTGCTTTACTATCAGGTTTTGTCAGCTCCCCCAGGAAGATAACTCACACGGATCTCCTTTTTATGTCTCCCGCTACGCCTGCGCTGAACTCGGTGAGTGACACTTGGAATGTGGCAGAGTCTCTTCCTGACCCGGTCGTCTACAAGTGCTTTGTTTCCTGCCATCGCTGCCACCACCCCAGAGGTGTCTTCTCCACACAGGTCGGGCCATGTCACCCCTCACTCCCTCTTCTAGCACCCTGCATGGTTTTGCCCTGCAGGGAGCTCCAGGCCCTGCGTGAGGTCATCACCCATCTCTTATTTCTGTGGCTCAGAAGCACGGGTTTCCACCCCACATGCTCTTCCCTTCGACTGAGTTTCCTCTGGTCCTTCTTGTCTTAGATAGCTGTCACCAAGGCCCTCTGATCACCGTATCTAGAGGAATTACCTTGCCGTCGCTGTCTATCTGGTCTTATCTCCATGTTGGGAACTTTTCTCAGGATTTACGAGGGTCGGGCTGCTCCACTCACTTGTGTATTTTGTTCTCAGGCTTCTAGCATCTCTCCTGGGATCTCTTCTCTCTTGTGCTTAATCTATTGCTTGGGATGTAGGTAAAGCTCAGGCAATATTTGTGGGATAAATGAATGAATGCATGAATTAATTTTATTTGAATATGTTATGGCATAATATGTAAGTTTTGCTTCTATAACATGATTTTTTTCTATTTCAATACTTTAAGCTATGAGATTATAATCATACGTATACATATAATTTCTAACTATTTCTTACTTTTCAGATTTTCAACTGAGGCTTGTTTGTATAAGATGATCTAAGTCACAAATGTACATTAAGATGCAAATTGACACTAAACTTTATTCTTTGGCAATAAAATACACTCCTTGACTGTTTATAATCCTCTTGCATATTATTTTTATAGTAACTGATTTCCAAGGATTATTTTTGTATTTTTTAAAAACGGAAACATTAGAGGTGGTTTAAGGCCGAAGTTCGTAAGAACTTCTTTGCAAACGACGTGTCGATGTTACTGACAGATGTATGCCTGGCTAGCCTGACGGGTAGGGTTGGAGCTGCTGGATTTAATCCTTCACCCTCTGTGTCACGCAGTCAAGATGCTCCTTGTTTTCCTAAACTCTCTGAATTGTGCTATTAGAAGATCATTTTTAAAACATAGAGTCTTATGACTTTTCAGGGAGCAATATTGTAAAATTGTGTCACAATGCCTGGCACGCAGTGGCTGTCACCTGATTTTAGATGATAGCATGAGTTCCCTACGGCTGCCACAGGAAAGGTTCGCAGGCTGAGTCCCTGAGACAGCAGGACTTTGTGGTCTCACAGTCTGGAGGCAGCAGCTTTAAGAGCAAGGTGTCAGCTGGCTGCTCAGTTCTCGTGGCCTAGCAGAGAATCTGCTTCTTTCCGCGTCCTCCCTCGTCCTTCCTTCCCTGCCTGCACCAAAACCTCTTCTTTCTATGAGACGCTGGTCATAGTGGAAGAGTGCCCACTCTCATGACTGCAGTTTCACCTACTTATTTATTTCATATGTCTATAATGTGTGTACAAAGTGTGCACGTATGTGTATGTGTGGTGTGTGTATGATATGTGCACATCTGTGTGTGTTACTGTGTGTGTATGATGTGTGCACATCTGTGTGTATGGTATGTGTGTATGATGTGTGTACATCTGTGTGTGTGTTGTGTGTGTATGGTGTGTGTACAGCTCTGCGTGTGTTGTATGTGTATGATATGTGTACATCTGTGTGTGTGTACAACTGTGTGTGCATGTGTACGATGAGTGCACATCTGTGTGTGTATGATGTGTGTACATCTGTGTGTGTGTGTACAACTGTGGGTATGGTGTGTATGTTTGATTGTGTACATCTGTGTGTGCATGTGTACGATGTGTGCACATCTGTGTGTGTATGATGTGTGTACATCTGTGTGTGTGTACAACTGTGTGTGCATGTGTACGATGTGTGCACATCTGTGTGTGTATGATGTGTGTACATCTGTGTGTGTGTACAACTGTGTGTGCATGTGTACGATGTGTGCACATCTGTGTGTGTATGATATGTGCACATCTGTGTGTATGGTATGTGTATATGATGTGTGTACATCTGTGTGTGTGTTGTGTGTACATCTGTGTGTGTGTTGTGTGTGTATGATGTGTGTACATCTGTGTGTGTGTTGTGTGTGTATAATGTGTGTACATCCGTGTGTGTGTTGTATGTGTATGATGTGTGTACATCTGTGTGTGTGTACAACTGTGTGTACATGTGTACGATGTGTGCACATCTGTGTGTGTATGATGTGTGTACATCTGTGTGTGTGTATGTGATTGTGCACATCTGTGTGTGCATGTGTACAATGTGTGCACATCTGTGTGTGTATGATGTGTGTACATCTGTGTGTGTGTACAACTGTGTGTACGGTGTGTATGTTTGATTGTGTACATCTGTGTGTGCATGTGTACGATGTGTGCACATCTGTGTGTGTAGTATGTGTATGATTGTCAGGGCCCATATGCCCCAACATAGAAACTGTTTTCCCTCAACTCGACTGGTACGGAGGCACGAGAAATAACGAGACACAGTTCACACAGTCATCTCGGAAGGGCATCTCAGGCTTCCTGAAGATCATCCATTCCTGAAGATCTACCCGCGTTTATTATACAAAACACCTTTTATCCTCCAGGTAAACCAAGGTGGATATTCACTAATATTCTCTTTCGGGGGAGGGGGGCGTTGGGCTAGCGAAATAACTACAACTTTAGTCACCAGCTTTGGAAACAACACCTCTCCCCAGGCGATCTACATTTTTAACATCTTGCTTGTTTGGCAGGATTGCAGCTGCCTAGTGGCCAGTGAGCCTGCCTGTAAATATTTAGTATGAAATATGGGCCCATATATGGTGTATGCACACCTGTGTGCGTGAGTATGGGGAGATATTGGTTATAGTGAGAGCAGAGGACACACTTCGGGGTTGGTCCTCGCCTTCCACATTCCTTGAGACCAGGTCTCTCTTTTGTTCTTCATGACTGTATATGCCAGGATAACTGCTCCTGAGTTTCCAGAAGATTTCCCATCTCTCTCCATCTCACTACCAGAGTAGTGGAGTTATAGACACATGCTATTCTGCTTGGCTTCTAGATAAGTTCTTGGCATTTGAATTCGCACCCTGATGTTTGCCCAATAAAAGCCACCCCAGCTCTCATTTAAATTGCTATGTCAAAGACGCTGTTTCCAAATTCACACACATTCCTAGAGAATAAGAGTTAGGATTTCAGTGTAAGAATTTTAGAGAACACAATTTATCCCATAATACTATTAATATATCTGCTAAAATAAACAAAATCAGATAATCAAATATTCTAGATGGTCTTTCCTTCTTCAAAACTAGCTTTTTGCAGCATTACACACTTACTAATAAGAATTCTGAAAAGATGAACCCGATAGAATCTGGCCAGCAACAGCAAGAGGCCGGTCTGCAGGATGAACATCTCCTGTGCACATTAACTTGTCTCAGCATGAACTTTCTTTATGCATCATATTTTCCTAAATAATTTATCACAGTGTGCTTCAGGCATGCACGACCAAGGACAAACACAACTCTGAAGTCTAGGCTGGCCAAGCTGCTCCGGAAGTCCATGGTGTGCTGAGCTGTGCACACATGGAAGACTACACCACTAACACTGCCCCTGATCTCCCCCAGGCCTTGGCCCGCAACCAGGTTTCTCGACACCTGTGTAGACACTCTGACACATCCAGTAAAAGTTTAAACTTAACTGTAAAATTTTAAAAGTTACTATGTTCAACTTCTTACAAGTAAATGGAAACACATCTCTCAGTCTACCTGAAATAACAACTGAAATATGGTTGCAGATGTATTAGGTTCCGCACTGAGAAATCCTGGTCCCAGCTAAAACTTCCTTCCAGTAAGAGTAAAATTCTTCCTACGGTAGACTTGAAAGTTAATGGCAGACTGTGTGTGTGGGGGGGGGGGACTTCCAGGGCCTGAACCCTATTGCGTGCTGACCATTTGATTGTTACAAGAGAGAGGCTGTTTGTTCATCCCCGCTGCCCAGCTAGCTTACACCTGAAATAACCACACAGAAACTGTATTAATTAAAACACTACTTGGCCATTAGCTCTAACTTCTTATTGGCTAACTCTTACATGTTGGTTTAACCCATCTTCATGAGTCTGTATTAATCTCATGGCAGTGGCTTACTGGAGATTCTAACCCGTGTCCCTCTCAGGTGGAGGATCCACGGCTTCTCTCTGACTCTGCTTCCTCCCAGAATCCAGTTCTGTCTTCTCTGCCTACCTAAGTTCTGCCCTATCAAGGGCCCACAGCAGTTTCTTCATTAGCCAATGAAAGCAAGACAAAGACAGAAGGACCTCCCACTCCATCTGATGATCTGGACACCCTTTGCCTCCTCTTAATCTCAGTTTTCCGTGCTGTGTACTGGAGAAGAGAATATGTAGTTCTCTCCCACATCACAGAACTCTTATGGAGGGAGGAATATTAAAGCGCTTATGAAACATAAAGCAACTGATAAATCAATACAGCAATCTCAACTGGTCATAACTGAAACGGCTCCTATTCCACCTGGCATCATAGTGAGTATATGTACAAGCACACGTAGCCCTATAACAATCCAGAAGGTACACGCTGTCAGTAACACCCCAGATAATAGAGAAGGAAGCTGGAGTACAGAGAATAGAGGTCACGTGTCAGGATACAGGGTCAGCAAGTAAAAGAGGTTGGGTTTCGACTGAGCTATTCAAGAATACAGTGTCCTCTACCTATGGCATGGCTGAGAATGTGCTGTCCACTCTGGGACAGTCCCAAGGATGCAAAGACAGATATGGATGGCCGAGCAGGCACAATAAACATTAACTGGGACTTGGACTAGACAAATAGGCTACTAGTCACCTTTATCGTAGGATGTGTTAATATGTGGCTGACTTGAAGGCTTCTTGGTTGGGAGAGGAAGGAGACAAAGGCAATGCTGTACCCATGGGAAGGGGCCATGCACTGCTCCTCCAGCCTCCACCTTTCTCCTTCTTGTATCATTGTAGTCAAATAGGCAAGCAACCAAACAGTCCTATATCTTAAGGCCCTAGAACTCCTACCCCCTGACAGGTTTCATTTTGTAGGAGTCATGGAGATACAATGAGAGACGGGACCTGAATTATTTATCCTGAGAACCACAGAGAATTCTAAAACAGTATTTCAAGGAGTAGGAACCCCAAGTCCTTAGGCTTCTTCTTTCAATGGACTCTGAGCCATGAGGCTACAGGGCACTAGTGTCTTCCTGTCAAACTATGAAACACAGGACCGCTCGTGTGAGACTGTGAGAACAGAGAAGCCGTGTAAAAAGAGGTAGGAAGAATGTTAGCAATGGAAGATGGTTAGGGTACTACGACACCTGTCTTCCCATGACATGGCCATGGCATTCATGGGCTCATGAATTGGTGCCTACCTGCACAAGACCTGGACAACATGGAGATCATCAACATTCCAGTATAGTTGGGGGAGGGATTCATGAAGATCCACCTCTAGCTGAGGAGCTATTGGTATTAATGGCTGTTGAGGAAGGGGGAAATCATTGTCCTTCAGGGATGTAACCATTGTTCAGTTGCCTATGATCTACTAAATAACCCTGTGCCTATGTATATTCTAGTTTAATTAAACTTAATGAGTTATCTTAAAAAAACAGATGAGAAGGTATGATGGTTAGTGCTCATTTCCAAGTTGAAAGCATCTGGATTCACTAGGGACAAAAGTCTCCAGGCATACCTGTGAAGGAGTATTGACTCTCTGGACATGCCTTTGAGAGATCAGATTATAAGGCAAATGGAGGTGGACAGGCTTGTTTAAGCATGGGTGCCATCACTCCCTGGCCTGAGATCCCGGGCTGTGTACAAACATCACCCTGTTTGTTGGCTGTGTATGCAATGTGACCAGATGCTTCAAAAAAAGAAAGACATGAACAAACATGTCAGTCTATGTTCTAGGCTTTATTCAGTAAACAGGACAACCATACAAACAAAAATGTACTGGGTTCAAATATAGTCACGGTGATGGCTATTCTGGGTTGTCATACTGAGCACATACAGAATTAACTAAAACCCAAAAGTGGAGACCACATCTAGGAGGGACTTTTGCTTCATTTGAAATGGGAAGATCAACTTCTGATCTGGACCACTGAAACGAGAAAGACACCTTTAATCCAGATCTTTTGAGATGGGAAATCCCACCTCTAACCTGGACCATGCCTTCTGCTGCAAGGACATAAAAGAAGGAAGCTTCTCTTTTCCTCTTTGCGCTCACCTTGCTAACACATCCATCCCTTCACTGGCATTGGAGCTTACTTCTTCAGGATCCCAGCATCTGCTGAAGACTAGAGAGACATTCAGCCTCAAGGTCTGGACAGCTCCCAGATTGTTGGACCTTCTGCTCATAGTCAACCATGTTGGATTAACTGGACCATGGCCTACAAGTCATTCTAGGAATTTCCCTTTCTCTCTCTTTATAGAGATGCATTCTCTAAGATCTGTCGCTCTAGAGAACCTGGAGTAAAACAGCCCTGTGCAGGGCTCCCGAGCCGCTTTCTCCCCACGCCTTCCTGTGATCTCCCATAGCCGCTACAGTTACTTTATTTCACAAAGCTGTGTTTTAATATAGAACCCCGTATTTAGTCCTGGCCCGTGAATTTCCATCTTCCATGTCATGTACACTCTGTTTTAACTTTGTTGAGCTAGATCCTGTGATATGAAACGAACCACCACCTCTGAAAGGTTATAAAAGGCAGTCTCTCCCTTTCTTTTCTTCTTGGGATGGCTTGAGACTCCTCGGGGGCCTTTACTGAGGGACGTGCTCTGAAGGCTGCAGTCTGGAGAGGCTTTTCTGGTCTCCTCCTGCTTTCTTTCTCTCTCCTTTTCTCCCTCCCTCGCTCTTCCTTTTCCTCTCTGCCCCCAACCCCCTCTCCCTCTGTCTGCCCCCCCCCCGTTTTCCCTCTCTTCTCTCAAGGAAACTCCTCTTCAGGTTTATACGAAAGTCTTGCTTTCCTGTTAAGACTCTATCATATTTGGATCTCTCTGTAGCTTGTATTGCTTCTGTCTAATGCTCTTCCTCCCTCCTCAAGACCTGCTCATGGCCTTGAGGCCCTCTCTTTATAATAAGCCTCGCCAAAGGGAGTTATGTACTATCTCCTTCTGCACAGTGATCACGGCAGCCTTCCTCTATTTGTTCCGTGCCTTATTTACAACCTGCTCTTGTTGGTCGTTCAAAATTAATATATCAAAGAGATATTGCCATCTCGCTACCATCGCATCATCATCCGCAACAGGCAGCTGGAAGCACTGTAGATGTGGATTCATGGGAGAGGGTGCACGGCACAATGGAGCACAGCTCAACCTTACAAAAAGAAGAGTTGCAATATAAAACAGAGTGGATGAACTTTGCAGACATTGTGTTGGGTGGGATGAGCCAGTCACAGGAAGGCAAACCAGCCTGATGGCATCCGTAGGCAGTATCTGAAATAGTTGAGTTCGTAGACTCTGTGAGTGGAACAGTGGCTACCATAAACCGCAAGGAGAGGAGCTGGAGAGGTACTGATGAGCAGGCAATGCCTTTCAGTTAGTGGAGATAGCAAAGCTGTGGATCTCTGCCATGCAAGATCGTACTTAGCATCAATAACCATAGTGTCGTACAATTAAAAATACATTCTGAGGTTTAATCTCATGTTAAGTGTTTTCTTGTGTCACAACAGAAGAGTACTGAAGGAAGCAAAAGAAATGGTAAAAAAAATAAAGTTCTTAAAGAATCATTGTAGAAAGAAATCCTACAGTATTAAGCAAATAAAATAACTGGTGAATTCAAGTGCCACTGACTGTTGAAGTAAAAGCGAAGAAAGGCAATACACGGTGTTTCTGGAAACGTACTGGACTGAGGGGAGGAAAGAAAGAAGGCAAGATGACTCGTATCGAAAACACTTGGCTTCGCATAGCTGCACAAAGAAGTACTATACTAAAGTAAATTAGTATTTATTGCGTGGAAAGGGATCCACGATATTCTAATCTACAATGAGTGTGCCTTCAGCCAGTACAGACTGCCGAATTCTAATTATGCTAAGATCTAAAGAGATGGGAATGAATGTGTAAGTACGTGCGTGAGTGAATATCTAAAATATTACCACTCCGCTTATAGGACTGCAAAGGGAACTGTTCTTTCCAGCTCTGTGTATATCTTCTAATCTTTCTTCAAAAAAAAAAAAAATCAAAGACTGCTTTCCTAAAAAAAAAAAAGTACTGCACAGATACACAGTATTTTATTTATCTCTGAAGTTGATGGACATTAAATTGTTCCCACTTTTTTGGCAATCGTGAATAATAGTCGCTATGAACATAGCTACTAGGAACATTTGAGTCCAAGTCTTTCTGTGGACATATGTTTTCAATTCTCTTGGATACATATACCTAGGAACAGAATCACTGGGTCATATAATAACTCTGTGTTTAACATTGTGAGGAAGTGCCAAAGTGTTTTCCGAAGCAGACACACCATTTTGCACGCTCTCCAGCAATGGAAGAGGGCTCCAGTTCCTCTCTAGCCTTGCCAATACTTGTTTTTTTTTTTTTTGTCTTTTTGATGGTAGACATTCTGGCTGGGTTCAAAGTGCCTTTCGCTTGCATTTCCTCAATGATGTTAGGTGTCCCTTTGCATGTGTTTGTTGACCACTTGTATATATATTCTTCAGAAAAATCCTTCGCACATCATCAATGTGGGATTTTATCTTGATGAGATTAAGCTGTAAGAACCTTTACACATTCTAGATACAGGATTTCTTGTCAAGTTGGGTTTTTTTGCTGTGTACGAATTTTCTAATTTTCTTGTCCATGTTCATTGGAAGACAAAGTTTTTACATGAAAGAAATCTAGTTTAGATTTTTCCTTTGTTGCTTATTCATTTGGTATTGTAGGTAACCATTCCTTTATCCAAGATCAACTTGTACTCTCATATTTCCTTCTCAAATTGCTAGAGTTTAGGCCCTTTTATTCAGGGGTATGAGTCAAGTTTTGTTTTTTTTTTTTTATTTTCGAGACAGGGTTTCTCCATAGCTTTTTTGGTTCCTGTCCTGGAACTAGCTCTTGTAGACCAGGCTGGCCTCAAACTCACAGAGATCCTCCTGCCTCTGCCTCCCGAGTGCTGGGATTAAAGGCGTGTGCCACCACTGCCTGGCTTTGAGTCAAGTTTTAAATACAGTGTGAGGTCACAAGTCCGATTTCATATTTTTGTCTATGAATACTTCTCTCTGTAGTATTTGTTGAAAAAAACTGTTCTTCCTCATTTAATTGACTTGGCACTTTTATTATAATATTTAAATTGCATATGTTGATTTTATATATAAAGACTATAATACCCAGTCATCTGGTCAAATAATGTCTAGATGTTGCATTTAATAGGTACTTAATACCTATTATTTAATAGGAATGACTAACGTCTATAGTCAGCTGACTTTAAATAAAAACAGTTATCCTAGATGATACAAACGGTTCCCATATTGTCAACTGAAGATCTTCAGAGGCAAACCAAGAGTCTATTGGCACCAAAGAATTTCTGTCTCAACACTGTAATGCAATAATCCCGTGTATGGTTTACCTGTCTGCTTGTCCAGCTGTTATAAGACTCAATTCCCCCAAATGGCAAGAGCTACCAGGACAGACATGTTCTCTGCAGCATTAGGGACAACGTAAAAGATGAGGAATGACGTTTAGGTGTATGAGTGGACAACCGTATAAGGAAAACATGGTGTACATTCTCTCAGCAGAATGGCATCCAACCAGAAAAGCACGTGCTGCCTTCATTACCAAGTGGACGAGCACCGAGGACACCATATGACGGGTCATAAGCTGGGCAAAGAAAGGCAAACATTGCATACTCTTTGTGTAGAAGCTAAGTATGTTGGTCTTACAGACGCAGAGAGTAAAATAGTCGTCACCAGAGGCTGAAGAAGAGAGGATTCGTGGGAGCAAAATAAAATCGGAAGTTATTAGTGCACCAAGCACAGAAGAGTGACGACAGCTAACACCTGACTGGATATTTCAAGTTGTTCAGGAGGAAAGAGTGTATGTGTTATCTCTAATACAGAGAAATGACAGATGTTTGCAGTGAGGACCTGACAACCGTCCTGACTTAGTGATTGTCCATTGTTTCCTGGGTCAAAATAGCAGTTGTGTCCCAAGAATGTGCAGTTAGGTGTCAATCAAATGTGATGAAAATTGAGTTTCCTTACCAATTTCCTAACTTTAGAAGAAATTCCTCTACCCTTTACAAACTCTTTAATTAATTCCTTTTTATATGCATGGGTCTTTTGCCTTCACGTAATCTGTGCTTCATGTATGTGCCCATGGAGCCCAGAAGAGGGTATCAGATTCTCTGGAACTAGAATCACACACAGATGGTTGTTGAGTCATCATATGAGGGTTGGAATTTGAGTCTGGGATCTCTGCAAGAACTTCCAGTGCTCATAGTCACTGAGACAGGGGTCCAGCCCCAAACTTCACCTTCACCTTACAAATGACCCAGCTGATGTCTTTGCAGTTCCCTTTATAAGGCTGAAAGTTTTCTTATTTGCTGAGGGTTTGAGCCATCAAGGGGGATCGTGTCAAATACTCTTTGTAGTCTGTTGAGATGGTCATGTGGATTTTGTCTTTATTTAATCAATTTAGGGTATAACATAGATTGATTTTTGTGTTGAGTTACCCTAGAATTTTTTAGAATGAATGTCATTTCATTATGATACAGAATTCTTTTGGGATACTGCACATACACAAAATAAATGTTAGTGTATTAAGAGCATCTAGCAATGAAAATAAAATAAAATAACCAATCAGTTAAAAAAAACAGAGTAAAATTCCTCTGACAACTTTGTAATTTGAAGACATTTCTGTGACTTTTTAAGACTGTCATCTCTGGAACATTGTCCAATTTATTTTATTTAAACTAACCAAGAAGAAATCACAACTGACTGCAATTCTGATGGATTAGACTTCAGTAGACATGTAGAATTGAGTATGTCTTATAAAGCAACTTTGAATTTCTGCCATGGTTTCAAATATCACATCCCATTCCTCTTCAATATCTCTGCTTTCATTTACTGTCTACAGATTTCTAAGGTTAAAGGCAGTGAGTGTTGGCAAAGATCTGAGGGAAAGGTGTAGGCTCTGGACCACCTTTATCCATGACATGTATACTCTAGACCAGCCTCATCCATGATATGTATACTCTAGACCACTCTCACATGACATGTACACTCTAGACCACCCTCATCCATGACATGTACACTCTAGACCACCCTCACATGACATGTACACTCTAGACCACCTTTATCTATGACATGTACACTCTAGACCACCTTTATCTATGACATGTACACTCTAGACCACCTTTATCTATGACATGTACACTCTAGACCACCTTTATCTATGACATGTACACTCTAGACCACCTTTATCTATGACATGTACACTCTAGACCACCTTTATCTATGACATGTACACTCTAGACCACCTTTATCTATGACATGTACACTCTAGACCACCTTTATC
Source organism: Microtus pennsylvanicus (assembly GCF_037038515.1). NCBI lineage: Eukaryota > Metazoa > Chordata > Mammalia > Rodentia > Cricetidae > Microtus > Microtus pennsylvanicus. The sequence goes on from NC_134599.1 coordinate 27,325,074, forward strand.
TATGACATGTACACTCTAGACCACCTTTATCTATGACATGTACACTCTAGACCACCCTCACATGACATGTACACTCTAGACCACCTTTATCTATGACATGTACACTCTAGACCACCTTTATCTATGACATGTACACTCTAGACCACCTTTATCTATGACATGTACACTCTAGACCACCTTTATCTATGACATGTACACTCTAGACCACCCTCACATGACATGTACACTCTAGACCACCTTTATCTATGACATGTACACTCTAGACCACCCTCACATGACATGTACACTCTAGACCACCTTTATCTATGACATGTACACTCTAGACCACCTTTATCTATGACATGTACACTCTAGACCACCTTTATCTATGACATGTACACTCTAGACCACCCTCACATGACATGTACACTCTAGACCACCTTTATCTATGACATGTACACTCTAGACCACCCTCACATGACATGTACACTCTAGACCACCTTTATCTATGACATGTACACTCTAGACCACCCTCACATGACATGTACACTCTAGACCACCCTCACATGACATGTACACTCTAGACCACCCTCACATGACATGTACACTCTAGACCACCTTTATCTATGACATGTACACTCTAGACCACCTTTATCTATGACATGTACACTCTAGACCACCCTCACATGACATGTACACTCTAGACCACCCTCACATGACATGTACACTCTAGACCACCTTTATCTATGACATGTACACTCTAGACCACCTTTATCTATGACATGTACACTCTAGACCACCTTTATCTATGACATGTACACTCTAGACCACCCTCACATGACATGTACACTCTAGACCACCTTTATCTATGACATGTACACTCTAGACCACCTTTATCTATGACATGTACACTCCAGACCACCCTCACATGACATGTACACTCTAGACCACCCTCACATGACAGGTACACTCTAGACCACACCCATGACATACCCAAGCACCAACCCAGGTGCCGTGTATGTCTGGTTGAATTTTTAATTAATTAATTTATTTTGTTTGTGTGTATTGAGAAGGTGCATGATCTCAGAGGTCAGAAGAAGGTATCAAATCATTTGGAGCTAGAGCACATGACATGAACTAGGAACTGAACTCTGGTCTACTGAAAGCACTGTTAATCACTGAGCCACTTTTCCATCCCCTTAACTATGGACTTACACCCCACAGGATCAGAGCTCTCTTGAACTGTTCAACTCCTTGGCCTAATCCAAGCCCCAGCACTACAGGAACTGATGCTCATTTCCCACATGAATTAACACTTGCCAATTCATTTTCACAGGAATTTCTAGTGTGTGTTTGTGATCTTGAGGCTATTTCATAAGGAGTTGCAGTCACTTGCATGTGTAATAGCTACCGAGTGTACAGAGAAGTGGGGTGGGCAGGGGGAGCTGTAACATGAGCGTTCCTATTTGTTGTTGGGGTTTTTTGTCCCGCCCGGTACCCCACAACTGTTTAGCCCCAAAGAAAATCACATATAGTCTCCATAAATTATAAGCTGATTGGCCCATTAGCTCTAGCCTCTCACTGGCTAACTCTCACATCTTGATTAACCCATTTTTCTGATCTATGTTAGCCATGTGGCTCAGTACCTTTTTCCAGTGGGGCAGATCACATCCTGCTACTTCGGTGGTCTGGGCAGAAGTGGGAGGAATCAGCTTCCTCTTTCCCAGAATTCTCCTGTTCTCATTACATCATTTCTACTTCCTGTCTGGTTTTCCCACCTATTTTTCCTGCCTGGCCAATCAGCGTTTATTTATAACATGATTGACAGAATACAGACAATTCTCCTGCACCAGGGAGCTATTATAAAATCCTTAAAGTACCAAAAATTCAAGGTGACATAACAGTCATCAATTTATGCACTTTGAGCATCCATCAGAGAACGTGGCTTCTTGGCACTTCCATGTTCCTCATCTTCCCCCTTAGCATCAGTCTGGAGTCACTGCTGGGAGTTCTTCTTCTCCTCGGATCACACATCCTCTCTTGTCCTCTCACCAGTGGAGATATAGAACAGCTGTCCTCGTCCATGGTCTCATCTAATTTATTCCCCTGCAAACACAATTGCTCACGAGTTTATAAAACATTTCAGTCTGGCGTGAAGGAAAGAGCCTTCTCTCTTACCCCAGTTATTCCTAAGAGCTGCACATTACAGCTTTGATTTACATTTTGTTTCTGTTGTTGTTTTTCTAACTTTTATTTTTCAAGTGGATTTTTATTTTGATGACTGACTCTTCTCAGGAATTCTCCGGACATTTGACATTCCACGATGTTACTCGTTTAATGGCCCCTTCCGCAGATAGAGATCGTGATGAAACAATGAAATGGAGGCTTCAGACTGTGCCTCGTGACTGGGAGTTGGAAGCTCAGCACTGCCCAGCAGCTCCCCAGAGGAGGTATGAAGGCAGCATTGGCAGTGGCTTTTCATTCCACTCACGTGAGTGTCCATTGTCACTGCCGGCATTTCGCACAAAGGAGAAGTCTCTAAGAAGGGAAAACTGACATGAGATGAAGCTGCTGCATCTTATTAGGAGGCATCCAGCCCATCTTCCCTTGGTTTCTCCTGCTGTGATAAACATCACGACGAAAAGCAGCTTGGGGAGGAAAGGGCTGATTTCAGGTCACATCCCTCACTGGGGGAATTCAGGGCAATAACTCAAGGCAGGAAGCTGGAGGCAGGAACTGAAGCAGAAGCCATGGAGGAACGCTGCTCACTGGCTTGCTCTCCATGGACCCTGCTTTCCTATCTACACCATGACCACCTGTTCAAAGGTGGCCCTGTCCCTAGTGAGCTGGGCCCTCCCACATCAATCATTAATTTAAAAGATAAAATAAATTCTCCACAGACTCGTCTACAGGCAACACGAGGGAGAGATATTTTAAACTGAGGCTTCTTTTCCCAGAAACCATCAGCTTGAGTCATGCTGACAAAACAACTGACCAGAACCCTCGCCAAAAGGTGGGGAAAGAGGTTGACGTTTTGCAAGGCTCAACTGTGAGTTTCTACCTATCATTTGACTCTGAGTTGTGACCCCAGACGGCAAGAATGAAGAATTTAAAAATAAGTGTCTGATTTCTCCAGAGGAAGTTACATAAGGTTAAAGGCACGGGGCTAACCACTGTCCTGCCGTGTGGATTTATGGGTAGCATGTGTGGATGGGCAAAGGGGACAGCAGATCCCCGTGGAGTGAGCTGTCTGCCCTGTTCTGGGTACAGCCTCTCACTCCTTCAGCTGAGGCTTGCCAGTTTCCTTCCTCAGGTACCTCCACTACTGTCTGCATCCTAGCCCTCGCTGGACTTACAGATATGGCTTCACCTCTGAGGACATTCACAAAACTGAATAGGGTTGTCCTCAGGATTTTACAGCTAAGGAGGGAATCTTAAGTGTCAAAGCAGATAGTTCAGTTTCGATAGCTAATTCAATTTATTTTCCCATTGGAAGTGGCATTCATTACATATTCTTAACAGAGCCAACAGTAGTTTGTTTAAAAAAAAACACAAAAAAACAAAAACAGACAAACATGCAACAGGATCCAAGATCTTGCTAAGGGATGATTGTCCTATCTTGTTATCAAATGTCTCGGCACACCTGAATCCTTCTGACAGGCTGTTTTATTCACAGAATAATTCCCCAAAGGTGGTCAATTTCAGTGGTCCATTAGTCAATAACTACCTCTGTACGCTGTCGGTGTCCCGCTGTCCAGGCACCAGTGTGAGCTCTGCTGCTGACTATGCAACTCTTGGCAAACTACTTAATTCCTCTGGATCTTAAGTGAGCAATGCCTACCTAACGCACACGAGTCTCCTAAGTCAGTATCTGAAGACGGTAAATGCTCAGGCTCACTTTGGCCATTACAATGGTAATGATTTATTTCAATGACACCAAGGATGGTCTGTGAGGTTTTTTTTATCTAGAACAATCCTTACAAGTATCCCCCTGTGCTTATGAGAACAGAGGGGCAGAGACTTGGGAGTTGGTTCACAGGCCTGAGGATGCAATCCTAGCTCTCTGGAACCGATGTGAAAACTGGACATAGGGGGATGTGTCTGTAACCTCAGTGCTCTCCGGTGAGAGGAGAGGCAGACATAGGGGTGTGTCTGTAACCTCAGTTCTCTACGGTGAGAGGAGAGGCAGACATAGGGGTGTGTCTGTAACCTCAGTTCTCTACGGTGAGAGGAGAGGCAGACATAGGGATGTGTCTGTAACCTCAGTGCTCTACGGCGAGAGGAGAGATAGACATAGGAGAATTTCCAGACATTGGAGGGCCCGCTGCCCTGACGTAGAGTGGTAAACAACAAAGACACCGGTCTCGAACAGAGTAGAGAGTGACAAGCACGCAGAAGTTGTCCTCTGACCTTCACATGAGTGCACACATGCATACATAATACACACATGCAATTTCTTTTTAAAAGACGAGATAGAAGAAGGATTAAAAGATTGAAAAGTTAGCTCAAAGCCACAAAACAAACAAACAAACAACAACAAAAAAAAAACGCGGTCTTATACACTGGTCTTTCTAATCTATAGCTAGGGTACTTTTTTATTTATATCAAGAACACTGTTTACAGTTTATAAATATTTGTATAACTACTACTTTTAAAGGCTTAGCCTTCACACAACTCTGTAAGCGTGGCTTGCTAATGCCGTAGTCGATTGGTGAGAATTGAGAGCAGGTGGGTTGAAAGTAGAGTGAACTTTATACAGCCAGCGAGTGGCAGAGGAGCCCCAGCCTACAGGGCACACCCAAAGGGGTTGTGAGACCTTCCAGCGGTTCCCTTTCTAGTTGCTATGACAAAAATGCCTGATAAATCCATCTTAAAGGAGAAAGGGTTGATTTTGAGTCAAGCAGTCCATCGTGGCGGGGAAGGCAGAGCAGCAAGAGCAGTAGGTGATGTTACTTCTGCGGTCAGGAAGCAGAGAGAGATAACATGGGCGTGCTGGCTTGCTTTCTGCCAGCCAGCGAGATGTCACCTGGTCGAAACCTCTCTGCAGACAATCTCATGAAGGTATATCCCTTCAGCTATCCTAAATCTTGTCATTCACAACATGAACCATTTTAGACTCCCATCTCTTCTTTGCTGTATTTGTTTTTGTCACGCAAGGTAAGTAGTTTTCATTGGCCATGTTTTACCACCGTGACACATGGCTTTGCCACACTCCTGAAGCCATGGCACCAAACGATCATGAACTGGAACTTTAAAAATTACTAGTTAAAACAACCGTTTTTGGTTTTTTTTTTCCCCCTAAATTAACGACCTTAGACATTTTGTTATGGTGACAGAAAGTTGACTCCAATTGAGGAACTTCTCTTTCCAAAAGCTTTCATGCCTTTCAGTTTCTAACCCGAATCCCTTCCTCAGTCATCTGATCTACTCAGCAGCTGAAATGAATAATGGGGACTAGAGAAAAACGTTGTCTACCCTACCAATTTATGCTGTGATTTTCCTTTAAGGCTGTGAGGAGGGGGCTCCTTTTCTAGGAATTGTTTCCTGACTGGAACTGAGTGAGGCTTCTCACCAGGTGGACTACACAGGCTCTGACTTTGCTTGACTGTTCTTCTCACAGTCTAGACAAGATTCTCCCCAGACCTGCCCTGTGAGGAAGCTACTATGATTTCCAGGCTCACAGATGTGACTCACTGCAACCTGGGTCCAGAGTTATCAACTACTTCCCTGGATTGCTGTTCAGAGCTGCCATTTCCTCAGCCTTGAGGCGTCAGCCCCCAGGCCAGGGCAGTGGCTCTGAGCCACTGAGATAACCAGGGTTTTATTGAACTGGAAGCTCTCAGCCAGATTTCACTGGTCTTTTCTTCTAAATAAACCAGGAAGCCGATGCAGGTGTTTGTGAGAACAGACATAATGCAAAAATGGCTTCAATGTGAAGAAAGATGGTTCAGACAAGCTCAGAAGCCAGTAAATTGGGCTGCACTTGGTCAGGTGAAAAAAGAAAAAAAGACCGTGCCCTATATCACAGAGGGTAGCTGGTCATGAATATTTATTGAGCATATACATAAAGCCGTTCGCGTGTATCATTCCAATGCTGAAACTCTATGAGCCACACTGTATGCACAGAGGTAAGACAAAATCCCTGTCCTTAGTTGTATCTGATTAGAAAATCTAGAATAAAATAAAATTGAACTGTAGACCCGGAAGTTTCAAGTCCTTTCTCTGGAACAACACAGCATCCTAAAGAGATACAGGTTGAGTAGAGGAGGAGGGGTCATGGTGCCTTTTTCTGAGTGGGAAGTGGTAGAAGGCTCATGGAAAAGAGATCTCTGTAGGACAGGAATGAGCTGGCAGTGCACACACGTCTGGATTCCAGTCCTAGTAAAAAGGGAATGTCCGCAGCACAAAGGCCCGTATTTGTTAAATAGTAAACCGTCATTCCCTAGGTCCAATGTCCTCACACAGGTCCTCAGCTACGTAACACCTGGATGCCAATTGTAATCTACCTCTTCTCTCTTTTTTTTTTTTTTTTGGTTTTTTGAGACAGGGTATCTCTGTGGTTTTGGAGCCTGTCCTGGAACTAGCTCTTGTAGACCAGGCTGGCCTCGAACTCACAGAGATCCGCCTGCCTCTGCCTCCCAAGTGCTGGGATTAAAGGCATGCGCCACCACCGCCCGGCTGTGATCTACCTCTTGAGATGGATGAAAACGTGAGAGAATGCATCCCCCCCACCCCCGCCCCTGCTCCTGCCCCGCCCTCCATGGTCCTACATCTGAGAAAGGCCCAGATCTCGCTCCCATAAGGACTTTCCAGGGTTCTGTCTCCAAACTTCTGCAGCCCACATCCCATGTACGCTCTGTCTCCTGCAACTCCAACTGGCATGAAAACCCCAGCCATTTTATGAGCATCACAGAAAACCACGCCATTCACAAGCAGCTGAACTGCAGCTTTGGACCTGGAGAGGAATTGGGGAGCAGGACAGGAAGCCCATGCAATAGTAGTAGGGCCAGCACCCCAAACGGAACAAGTCCAGGAGGTTAATTGCTCTCTATGGTCTAGCCTCCAACATGCTGGCTGATCCTCTTTCTTCCTCCCCTTTCTTTCTAGTTGCAGAAAACAACTTTCCCCATGTGTTCTTCTCCCCCACCCTGCCCCCATCCTTCAATATCACAAAAATAAATCTCCCAAACTATTTTCTGGAACAAACATAGCGGCATCTCTAAGCACTGCTATGGAGCCAGTCTGAGGAAAATGCTAGTTTTTCATCTTCCTGTGTTTAAATTGCAGGCAATTACACTAACTTTGTTAGGTTATTGGAAAGACTGCGTGAGAGGATGCATGGGCTAGCTTTGGCAGCCTTGCTGGCATAAATTAGACGCCACATAAACAGGAGCAACGACTGGTATAATCGCCGTGCTGATGAAAACGGCCGCCAATCACTTTACTACAGTGAGAGGCCCGACAATTTGGGGATTTAATTTAGAAAAATTAAAGCGATGAAAATCCGGGAATGTTCTATACTGGTGAACAATATTAAACAAAAACAAACCCCTAGAGGCTCGGGGTGAGGCAACAGAGTTGGGGAATGAAGGATATAAAGTTATGTAACAAAATTTAACCTAATGAGAATTCAGATCTCAGCTGTGACTCGGACGATGCATGGCACTTAGTGACCTGCCTTGCTCCACACATGACACAGCACATAACTCCGCAGATTGCAGGAGCACAGATGAGTTCTGGCTAAAATCAGGCTGTGTAAATGATACACCTCCCCCACCTTGAAAAATCTCAAAAAGAGCTCAAAATGGAAAATCTGTTTTAGCTGCCAGTAGAAGAAGGACCCGGCAAAAACTTCAGCCTCGGTTCCTATTGCGAAGCTGCCAGCTGTTGTGAAATCTGGACTCAAATGAGGAATACAAAGAACCAGCAACAGAGTCTCGAATCTTGGGTAAAATGGATACTTTCCCAGAACAGGTGAAATGGCTCACAGATATACCTGATGTAAGACCCAGAGCATAGAGGGGAAAAAGACTCTCCCCATAGGAGCCCAGCTTCACAACACAGTTACCCAGGAAACCGCCAATCTCTTTTCAAATTACCACCTTTTCTTTTTGCATATGAATGGTGTGTGTGTGTGTGTGTGTGTGTGTGTGTGTGTGTGTGTGTGTGTGTGTGCAGATGTTCATGCACATGTGGATGCCAGACGTTGATGTTTGGTATCTTTCTTGATCATTCTCTATCTTATATATTGAAGCAGAGTCTTCCACTTAAGACTGGAACTCACCCATTTGGCTGGTTGAGTTTACCAGTTTGCTCTGGAAATTCCGCATGTGCCTTCTCAGTGCTGGGATTGCAAGAGGGCCACCATTCACATCTAGGTGCTCAGGATCTGAATTCTGGTTGGTCCCCGTGGTTATGTGGCAAGTTTACCCTATGAGACTTCTCCTCAGATGTGGAGACACTGACCTCTTTAATGCTAAAAGATGGACGGCAATATACAGTCCCAGATGCAGAACAGTAATGGAGTTGGTGAGAAGTTGTAGGAACCAATACACAGCTGTGTCGCCCATGCTGGCCTTGAACGTGCGAACCTCCTGTTCTCACCTGACTGCTGCAATTACAGGCATGCACCAAAGTGCCCAGTCACAGACTTCTTTTCAAGAAATATGTACGATGCATTATTGGAAAGAAACAAGCCATAGGCTTGCTTTAAAATGAGAAAGAAAGTAAGTGAATACAAGGCAAGGAAAAGTAAATAAAAAGAAAATATCCAAGGAAACAGAGGAGGATTTCATACAAAGAATTCTCTATAACTGGAGGAATTATAAGCAGGAGGTAACTGTAAAGGAAAAGCACTGCACAGAAGAAATGCACACACTATAAGCAACCACAGTAAAATAAACCTTGCATGGATGAGGGTGCGTCTCATTGGAAGAGCCCTTACGGGGCATGCCTGATGTTCTGGGTTCACTCTCCAGCCCCGGGAAAACAAAACCCTGAACCTAAAACAGGCCATATTCATCATTCCTCCATCCATTCTTCAGCCCCTCTCCGAAGCTGCTGGTTGGCAGTGCGAACTGGACATCTATCCCTTTGTATCAACAGGTAGGGAGGAAGAAAAACTGTGAAAACTGTAGACTGGAATGTGATAGGCTAACGGAAAAGTAAAACAGGACTACACAAGAGTATAAAAGGGTTTAGATAACAAGGAGCATTCTCTCTGGCCACACAACTCACACTATTACACGAGCGATTCAGGCCCATGGCTGTTTGGGGAAATCTTTGACATTTGATTGATTTGCTTTATGAAGATTTAAATGTAAAAAGTAATATGCATTCAGTTAAAAACTACAACTTGAACTTTGACCTTTGCAATATGAACTTTGACCTTTGCACAGACATTCCGCCATGTTGGCAGTGGTGGTGAACTATATACAGCTCCATGTCACACACGAGGTCAGGAGGGGGAACAACCCACACTACAATGTGCTGTGTTTCTAAGCTCTGATGTTTGAGGGCTAAGAGCATAAAACGTAACTCTATGTTCAGCATACAATGAAATCATCATACAAAGTCAAGGAGTGTCAATATGGCAATAGTAATTAAAACATTACTAAGACAGATTAAAATGGCAGGTAAATAATATACAATAAGTTTATAATTGCCGCTCAGAAAGAAAAGGTAAAAAGACAGAAGATTCATTCAGGCATAAGGAAAATCAATTCCAAGATAAATGCTTAGTTTTTCAAATGTAAAGAATGATGCCTCAATTTAAACTACTTTGATGTTTGAATGTTCAATACGAATACGTATGTATTCTTATGAATACCCCGTGTAACCAGCCCTCTGGGATAGCCTGTGTAACTCATCCTCTGGGATAGCCTGTGTAACCCTCCCTCTGGGATAGCCTGTGTCATTCTCCCTCTGGGATAGCCTGTGCAACCAGTACTCTGGGATACCTTGTGTAACCCATCCTCTGGGATAGCCTGTGCAACCAGCCCTCTGGGATACCTTGTGTAACCCATCCTCTGGGATAGCCTGTGTAACCAGCCCTCTGGGATAGCCTGTGCAACCAGCCCTCTGGGATACCTTGTGTAACCCATCCTCTGGGATAGCCTGTGTAACCCTCCCTCTGGGATAGCCTGTGCAACCAGCCCTCTGGGATACCTTGTGTAACCCATCCTCTGGGATAGCCTGTGTAACCCTTCCTCTGGGATAGCCTGTGTAACCAGCCCTCTGGGATAGCCTGTGTAACCAGCCCTCTGGGATAGCCTGTGCAATCATCCCTCTGGGATAGCCTGTGCAATCATCCCTCTGGGATAGCCTGTGTAACCCATCCTCTGGGATAGCCTGTGTAACCCATCCTCTGGGATAGCCTGTGTAACCAGCCCTCTGGGGTAGCCTGTGTAACCAGCCCTCTGGGATAGCCTGTGCAACCATCCCTCTGGGGTAGCCTGTGCAACCAGCCCCCTGGGGCAATCCTGTTCCTTGATTTGCGCCACATCCTATAGTGGAAATGAGGGGTCAGCTCTGAGGCTAGGTAGGTCTGAGGAAGCTTCGTTCAGTTCCTCTTGCTCTTGTTCCTGTAAATGGAGCATCCCGCAGGAGCAGGGAGAGCACATGGCCTGGCACCTCCACCGCCACACATGCAAGTGACGTGATGGTAGGCCAGTCAGTCTCCAGCCGCTCCACACTGTGACCTCCTCTCAGGGTCAGCCACACAGATCCAAACGCAGTGACCAGCGGGGTTTGTGCTCAGCCGTGACATTTAGGGAACAAACCATTCAGTGACAAAAAGGATGGTTTTTCCCCTAAAATCTTATTACTTTTAAAAAGATAATTTTAGAAATATCTTTTATAAAGAAACGTTTACCGGAATTTTGGTATATATTATCATAATCTCCCAGTATCTGGAGAGAATTGGTTCTAGGACCTAGAGATATAAAACTCTGTGTTCTTAGATATTTTCAATCCATGAATGGCTGAATCCACAAAGGACCCAGAGGGCCTACTGTACATTTTAATTTCTTTTTCTCCTGATAAATTAAAGTGGAATTGTATTTAAGCTTTTTTATATAAACAACATCGAATATTTTTATTAACGCTTTTATTTTAAAACCTGGATCCATTTCATGCAATCCTAATACTTTACATTCTAGTTCTATGTCTGCCTGCCTGAGGAGACGGCAACAGCCGTTCTCGCCTAACAACAAACTTTGTATGATTTTTTTGCACTCTTCTTTGTAGTTTCCTGGGTTGCTTAAATTTACTTTAAGGGGTTTGTGTTGATGTTATTATAAAGAGGGGGGAGTTTTTGATAGAGTTGGGAAAAGCTCAGCAAGGACGGGAGTGTGCTGAAAGGTTGAAAGAGCAGGGCGGATATGGACTGGTCTTTCTGTCAGCGAATGACCGTACGTGGGAAGCTGCTGAAACTGAGGACGTTAGTCCAATCACGAACACGGAGCCAGTGTCTTAGATCAAACAGGAATGCTGAATCGGCTTCACTAACCAGTTCAGCACTTGCACTGTGCTTATGGAAAATGCCAATAACTGAAGAAGTTGAGTGACAATTACATGTACTGTTCTGCAGAGAGGAACAATATTATTTCAAAACAGAAAAAAAGATGAGCAGCATGGGCTTGTGTAAATGGTAAATTAAAATTCGATGTGGCTTACCTTTGAGAAGTAGAGGCTGTTGTTCTCTGTGGGAGACACGAGGGATAGTTTTCAATAACCACTAACTAAAGTGCATGATAAACAACAGCAAAGATAGCTGCTGGGCACTTGCTGGGCTTTTAATGTGTTCTTTTTGAGAGAGTAGTGAGGACCGGGCCCAGGGCCTCACACTTGCCGGGTAAACATTCTGTGCTGAACTATGTCCTCAGATACTGTTGTGATTTATAGGTTTCAGAATTTAGGATATCAATAAGAGGATTATTGGTGTAAATGTTCAATTTCTTCAGCATCATTTTATTTTTTTTTCAGCTAATATTTGATCTGTCAAGGATCGAATAGAAATTTCTTCCACTTTAAGGTTGTTATAAGTGCGCTTCCAGCTTGAGTTTGAGACCCCAAGCAATCGGAAACAACAGCTAAACTGTTAGAACTCTATGTTGCATCTCCACCTTAGCAGATGACGAACACACAACACGTCCTCAGAATAACAGAAGCTGTGTCTGTGAGGCGCCGAGGGAAACCTTGGACCAGGCTGGAAAGGCGGTCTCGTGATGCTCTCGTTTCCCTCATTTACCCTTCGCATCCACTTTCACACCATTACCCACGATACCCGTACCCCATGCTACGGCCCGACCATGCTGGATGTGTACGAGCAAAGGGTTCCAACACATCCCAGTGTTTCACGAAGGAGCTATTTTTAGAAAGAGAGTCGTTTCGTTCCAGATTCATTATGTAGGAAATCCCCTGGTCGATCCTGACCCAAACAAAAAAAAAAGACAACATAAACCTTAGAGACGTGGGCCTGACAAAATAAAATTCCCTCTCTTTCATTTGGAACAAGTACTGACTTCTAAAAAAAAATAAAAAATAAAAAAGCAGTAATTCACACCAGGAATATTATGTGTGTTTACAAAAGTTGCATCTGAGACTTCTAAAACACTACCTCCAAGTCAAATGTCAAGAATGTTAATTAGTAAAAGGAAGGGGAGTGGACAAAGGCAGCCAGGGGGCGGGCCGGAGCTGCCAGCTCCCTGTGTAAACAGCCCTGGGTCTCACATTCCACAGCAGCTACACAGGGGTAAGCTTGAATAGAGAAGATAATAAATGATGGGGCGGGGCGTGCTGCAAGGAGGGTGCAGAGAGCTTTGGGACGAAGCCGCTCCCTGAACAAACACGTTTTTCTTCAAAACTGCTAAAATCCTGGCTTTCGATTATCCGCTTGATGTGTATTTGCTAGTTGAGTTAGACTTCGGCATTTCCTATTCTGCTCACTCTTTCAATGTGTTCACCATCTCTATTCATCAACAGCTTCTGCAAAACAGGTTTCAAAATGCGGGCATATTTTTAAAGCACAGAGACACGTTTTCCAATTCTAGATATTCTCCTATTAAATTCCTAGCCAGTTAGTGCAGGCTGCAACAGGTGAAGCAGAGACACTAACATAAATGAGGTTTCTAACCCTAGGTGCTCTGATCTTATATCTCATATATGCCACAGTGCATGGGAGTTAAAGTAGTTAAGTTCGACCGTTAATAACCACTTAGTACTCCTTTTAGTCCGTGAGTTTCCCCAAAACCGTCTCTCCTTTTGAGCAATGTCGCCCCGCATTTGACTTAGCAGTCAGACCTATAGTACATTCTTTATCGGCTGTGTCCATCAGGGTCCTGATTGCCTCCGAGGTTTAACAGGACATTTTATAACCTCACAGATCACTGTTTAACCCATTTGAAATAATTAAAAATAATTTAAATTCCTCAAATCAGCAAATAAGTCAATTTCCCCGAGAGTAAAAGTAAATACATCCATCAAAATGTTAGATTTTAAGAAAAAAAAAATCCTGAAAATGAATAGATATGCTGTTACGAATTTGACAAAGAAAACTCTCCAATATGTTAACACTTGTTAAGACTGAATGAACAGTGTGGTAGACCACTACTATCATCTGAGCCCCTAGAAGGCTGGAGGAAGAGGATTGTGAGGTTAGCCCAGGCTAACCCTAGTTATTAAATCAACAATAAACAAACAAACAAATAAAGGGCAAAAGTCTCTATGGCCAATGCAACTTTCCAGGTATTTATTAGGCGACTCTTTAGGAAAACGCCTGAGCACAGAGTCTAGGATGTAGCCCTGAGCTGGTTTCTTCTCTGTCCTTTCTCCCCTATATCCAGTGTTTCTTTGATGACCTGTGCGTTCATTCACACGGCATTGCTGGCGGGCTATGGATTCAGTAAACAGCAAAGCCAAGGCCAACCCTGACACAATTTTGACATGCGTTGCTCAAAGGCCTGGTTGGGCAGCGTTGCTTTCTTTCTGCAGGACGACTTTACACCCACCTTGGTAAGGGAGAGAAATGGGGCTGAGGTTGTCCTGCCTTAGGGGACAGTGGTCTGCCCTGAAAATAAACGTGGAGAAGAGGAATCAGCGAACGGGTGTGCTCAAGGCAGAGCAGAAGGCCAGAGGTTTGCTTCGCCTTCTTCACTAATGCCAACAACACGGTATTTAAGGTCAAAGTTTAGAACAGACCTCATCTTCAGAGTGTAGCTGGCAGTGGGCACAGAGCTTCGAGTATGAACAACAGCAAGATGGCCTCGAAGACAAATGTGTCATCTAGCCATTGTCACATGTCACCCCTCCTCCTGAAGAGAGCTAGGGTCACTGTCAGACAATTGTACACAGTATTCAAAATAGCCATCAGAAATTTTGTGTTCAGTAAGAGGCGGGGTGATACAGGATCCGTGATCCAAGCTAGACCTTACCCAAGAGGTGCACAGGCAGAAATACCAGGGCAGCTGGCATGCATGAGTTTGCCTGGAGAAACCAGGGCACATGGCCAACCTAGCAGGACAACTGTGACTTCTCTAAAGTAGTTTAGAACAGTGTGTTTGCTGTCGACTGCACACTTGAGGCGTAAGAGTTCAGGAGACTCCGCCTCCAGGGTTCCACTGCCTGGAAATGATTTCAAGGGTGTATTTTGGGACAAAACAGTTGTTGAAGAAAATGTCCTTGTGAATGTGTAGCAATGGCTACAGCAGCAGTCACATCCCCTCCTGCCTTCCCAATGTGGTTAGAGAAGATTCTCGAATTAGAAAAGAAACCAAAAAATGAAAGACCTGCTGTGAGGGTTTAATTTCGCCCTTCACAAAACAAACATTCCAAGTGACTGATGGCAGCCTTCTGCCTCTTCTTCGTTCTGTCTGCAGAGACCTTCCCCTTGCACAACAGAAAAAGTTACTCTCCCCAGCCTGGCAATTTTGATAGTTTATCAATATAAAGCCTGCTACATGGAACGTGCGTGTTATCTTTGCCAGAGTCTGGCTGCCTGTCCAGCAACCATCATTTTGTTCTTGCATCTTTCTTCGTTTGCAATACCTTTGATGTATCATCTCCAACAGAAATCCGCCGTCTCCACAGCCCAGGGGAGAGAGCCTGAGCTGTCACAGGAAGACACAGGGCTGGGGCTGGGGAGAGAGGAGGGTGTAAATAAAGGCCTGGGCAGAACTACAAGAAATATTTAGCATTCTTGGCTTCCCACAAAGGATAGGTCAAGGAGAGGGAACAGGCTGTTGGGATAGAGTGTACACCACAGCTATTCTCTCTCAGGCCTACCCCAGTCCGCTGCAGCACACAAACCTCTCCAGAGGCAAAGCCTCAAGTTTATTTTGCTGTGTGGCATTTAATGCCCAGGGTAATTATAGATCTATCAGGCAGGATGGGGTCAAACTCTGCAGCCACCACACAGTTGCTACTTTTGTGGCTATGTGTTAAAGGTGCTTTTGCTAACAGTTGTCAAAGCCCTATTCAGAGAGTTCCGTTTTTACAAGTCCAGGCCTCAGTTAAAACCAAATTAGCCTCTTTCCACGTGCCCACAGGAAGTCTCCTTCAGAACCCTGATGTCAGCTCTTTGCATGGGGGTTTTGGAAAAGGAGCCACAGTTGCTCTTCCTCGTAGGGCCAGTGATTGGACAATGTGTCTCTCGTTTTTATTGAGGATCCCGAGGAAAAAGACCACTTCATCATCAGTAATGTCAAGCACCACACACAGCTGAGACAAGGTCAGCTACTCAGCAGCAGGCTGCTCTCACCTCCACTCTGGCCTTTTCGGTCTGGTTTAGCTTCTGCTGTAAGCCCCATAAAATGCTAGGTTGCGTCTATTCCAAGGCTGGGAATTTCCAGCTACTGGAAATACCCAATGCCAGTCTAAGGTCAACCGTTTTTCTTCATTTGAGTCTCTGGCTATAGACAGATAACAGGACCCACTTGTAACCGGGTGCTAATTCACTTGAGTTCTCCCAAGGCATCACTGAAAAAAAGTGTCAATTAGAAAGACTCACAGGAAGTGAGACCCTGTGACAGAGAAGTCAGCAACGGAAGGATGTCGCGTGACTCCTCCTTGTAAGCCATGTGGGTGGGCAAGTTTGGGGTGAGAAGACCAAGAAAAGATCCCCCCCTCATAGCCCAGCCTAGCAACAGAGAAGATCTGCATGCCCTACCACCTCTGTATCTATGATCCCAACCACAGTAGAGATCTAGTCGTTCTATGAAGGGTGACACTTAGCAAGAATTACTGTAAAGTACTTAGTAGGTTGTTTGGTTATTTTTGTTTGGTTTGGTTCCCATGACCACAGGCAGACATCTTGGATTTCCTGATACAACCATAATTTTAAACATTGAATTGATTATTTCTATGAGCATGCTATACCATGTTCCTTCTATGTTGGGTTCAGAGAATAAGGCTGCAAAAAAAATCTTCGTACACAAGTGTGTTTTAGGGAAAGACAGAGGAGCAGGAGAGAAGGGGTAGGTGGATATTGAGTATCTACTTTGAGACAAGCAACACAAGAATTTGCATGGTTTGCATCACAGTGGTAGGCATTATAGCCTGATTTTAATCCAGGAAAGAGGGAGTTGGAGTACAGAGAGGCTCAATAAGCTGCCCAAAGGGTCTATATTAGTGTTCTGCCAAGAAGTTGTCTATAAGGGAGTTTTTAGGTTGGGCTTAACTAAGGTAGAAAGACCCACACTAACTGTGAGTTATAACATTCTCTGAGCAGGGGTTTAGACTAAATAAGAAGGAGATAACGCATCCAGCGTCAGCATTCACCCCTCTCTGCTTCTGAGCTATGGATGCAGAGCAACAGTGTGCCTAGCTGCCTCAGGCTCCTGCCCCCAGGACTCCTCCGCCTTGACGGCTCGCAGAGAAATCCAAAGGGTGATCTTCTAGGATCCTGTGAAGTTGGCAACCCATCATAATGGGAGGGCATCTGCTATTCCGAGTCGACCCATTTAAAATGTTAGATTTCGCCCACAATCATTCTTACTGAAATATCCAGGGCAACATTTGACTAAATACTTGGTCACACTGAGACGTAGTTCAGTGACATGTAAAATTAACCAACATATGGCCTGGTCATGAAGTAACAGAAACCATTCTTCAAAATGAGGTCCTTCTTCGAACTAAGACTTAAGACCTTTCTACTATTACGTGAACGAATAATTTTTTCAACTGTTCTTAAGGATACAAGATTCATAAACACAAAATCTCCCTCTCATAAAGATGAGAAATAATGTGTTATGTGATGACAATAATTGTATTAATGAATTTATTTACTCACATACTATAAAATGTGAGTCATGTGTACCCTCCCAAATGTTGTTCCTAGTGGAACCAATTTTTGTTCATTATATCCTGAGGAAGATTCCCAATTGCAATACAGACTCAAGTGTCTTTCAACCCCACAGAGAGGTCATTTTTCGCAGGAAGGCCTCTAGGCCCCAGCTCTGCTCATTCATTGTTGGGTGACAGAAGAGAAGTGGTACCAAACACTGCCCGACACAGGTGGAGAGGTGCCAAGGACTGCCCAACACAGGTGGAGAGGTGCCAAGGACTGCCCAACTCAGTCTCTATCTTCCATGTGCTTACAATAGACTGGATAAGAGACACCATGGTAAGGAAAATGTCAAATGATAGAGGCAAGTAATAAATTCTGATGGCCCCCTGTGGGAACACTACCACTGTGATAAGGGGGAGATCTGTGAAGGTGGTATTTGAGATAGGCTTTGCAGTTCTTGTCGGAGCCCAGCAGACACAGAAAGAGAGGGAAAAACGGGAGCAAATTCACATAAGAGAAGAAGATGAGTTGTCTAAGTAGCGGTGAGTCATTTGCGCGTCTGGGTTGCAGACTCTGTGAGAGGGAGTCTAGGGACGTGACTTAACTCTTTGCCTTGCACTTGACCTTGAACTTCAGTCGTAGGTAAGATTTGTCACTTTTGGCACATGCTCCTGAGTATGGCCAGACTTCACAGACAACAAGAAGCACTTGCCTGGGGGTCATAAGATGCTGTCCTATGTTTGTGTCTGGGAGGACAGGACACTGGCTGCCCAGTGGTTTTCTCTCCATAAATTCAGCCTGGCTTGCGAGAACAAATTCCTTCCTGGCTTGGGTTATTGGTTTGACCTCCTCTCTGACCTCCTGCCTTCGCTGTCCTCTGTCCCCGTCTACCCCATTTGTTCTGAATCTCAAACCCTCAGCGTGGAGAAGCTGGGTCAGCTCTGCTTGCAGCCAGAGGCTACAGGCCCCAGAGGAAAGTGGCCAACCAACACTGCTCTCCCTCTGGCTCTAGGGAACTGCTAAGGCTGGTGGTAAACTATCAATTGGGCTGCAAGCTGCTTGCATTTGGAGGTGGTTTGTGTGTCAGTCTGAGATTTAAAACCAAGCAGAGCAAAACAAGGCAAATTGTTTCATTACATCCGAAATTGTTGATTTCTAGCCATGTTCTCAAACCATGTTGGACACAGTCACCACAGTCTAGCTTCCATAAGGAGAAGAAATCACGTGGCCAGCCTGCTTAGCACTTCCTCATTTCACTGCCGTGTGGAAGGATCTAATTCTAAAGTTGGGCTGGACTTTTCAGCTAGGACACCTACTGCATTTAAAAATCTTCCTGGAGGGTTATTTGAAGGCCAGAGGCCAGGACCCATCTCTCACATGGCCAAATATAATTCCAAGGTCTGGGATACAGGCCCATGAGTTTTAATTCTTTGAGGTTTAGTCTTATTATTTTTCTCTGTGTCTCTCTGTGTGTATGTGTGCATGCATGCATGTATGAATATATGTTGTATTATGCAGTTAGGAGAGCTCTTAGTGATAAATTAGCTTACCATTCTCCAAACTTATGATAGGAAAGTTGAGAAGTCTAGGAGGAAGGGATGGAGTGGACGGCATTTCCCAGCTTATATGGCTGGGCACTGTCTGCTGTTGGAGTGTAAATTAGAATCTCTCTGCCTCCGAGGATTTCAAGGAACTTGTGTTAGTTTGTATCAACTTGACACAAGCTGGAGTCATTTAGGAAGAGTAATTCTCAACTGAGCAAATGCCCTCGTAAGATTGGCCTTTTAGACAAGTCTGCAGATGAGTCTGTCCATTATTTTCTTGATTGCAATTGTTGTGAAAGGGCCCAGCCCACTACGGGTGGTACCAGCCCTAGTCAGGTGGTCCTGAGCTGTGTAAGAAAGCAAACTGAGGAAGACAAAAGGAGCAGAGTAGTAAGCAGTGGTCCTCCACGGTTTCTGCCTCCGGTCCTGGCTCCAGCTTAGTGTCTTGCGTTCCTCCCTGAGTTCCTTTAGCAATGGAGGGTGGTAGAAGAGCTGTAGGCTGGAAACAAACTCTTTTCTTCCTGCGTTGCTTTTGGAGCTTGTTGCCACAATGGAAACCTAACTAAGAGCAAAGGAAATGACGGCCTTGTTCAACCCCACCTGAGAACACATGACCTTGGACTCACAGCCCCCCTGCTTGCTCTCTCCCTGTGCTGCTTCTGTGTGGTCCCTTTACCTCCCATCTTGGGATGAGGATTAGACGCGACAGCAGATGAGATGCTTATGGGAAAAGCACATTCCCAAAGTACAAAAGGATGTGTACGGTGGGTCAGGTGACTTGATCATCAGAAAACATCCAAAGATGGGGGGGGGAAGCCTCTCATTCTCCCAGTCAGAAATCTGGGTCTTGGAACTTCCAATCCAAGACTCCTTTCCTCCCACATGAGTTTGGACACAGCTTCCTTTTTGGAGTCTGAGAAACACTAATTAGGAATCTGTCTCTGACCTCACAATCTATCCCAGCTTATTTTAACTGCTATTATACTAGGAGTTGATGCTTGGAGGGGAAGGTGCTCAGCAGAGCTTGGAGAGACAAGTCAAGAACAGGAAGAAACTGGGAGGAGAGCGGGTGGACAAAATGAGCCTTCTGGGCTTCATTCCTCCGGGAGCCCAGAGCCCTGGTGGCATGTGGCACATGCGGCCCCCACAATGTGTGACATCCATTAAACGGCCCCTTCATCCAATGCTGCAGAAACGATGCAGTAATGCTTCGTGCCTTCCGGACATGCAGCCTGGTTCTTGCTCATATGAATTATTCAGCTCTCATACAAGTAACCACAGGCCCAAAGTGGCACCGTGGGACTTCTCCACCCTCACAGACACCTGCTCTCACCCTCTCCTTATCCCTTTGAGCCGCAAAGTTCCCTAACTGGTTGGGAATGACTCTTAACTGGAAAAGACTGGTCCATGATACCCTTCCCCACCTCTCCCCCCTTCACAACACCACCTAATCCATTTACTTCCACATCCTTGCCTGGAAATCTCCTGGAATGTACTTGGCCCTGATGCCCCTGGTCCGAACCTTCTTCAGTGACAGAAGCTATTCTCGTCTCAATATTTTAATAGCAAGTAAGCAAAGTATCCCAGGCTCCACGGCACAGGCAAACCAGCCACACAATAGGTGATTGTTGAAAGTGTTTTAAGGGACCTCAGGGCTTCCCTGCATGAGATCGGCCTCCACTAGGGTCCCCTTGGCAGGCTCCAGAAAATCGCGGGAGTTGATGGGAATCAAACAGCTTGTTACGGAGCAGCTGAATGGAGTCAGATTGACAGAGAAGAAAGGAAAACTGCCACTTGGGTCACAAGGAGCGTTTTGTTATGAGCACTGGGGGACTGGGTGGGATACGGTCCCGTTGACTAATCACCGGTGTGCGAAGTTTACAGCCTCCATGCCATGCCAGTTTCTCAAATGACTTGGAAAGCCCAGGGGGTGGCTGCGAGTTTCAAAGGCAGTTATAGCAACTGTTTAGCGAGTGTGGTACCAAGTGTCTAGTCAGCGGCCTGGGAGACGGTGAACCCTTGAAATAAAGGTACCAAAAACAACAAAAAACAAACAAGCAAAAACCCTGGTTTTATTTTTGTTTGGGCCCAGAGAACAGACATTTGTTTCTGTTATATAAAGGCAGAAAATTGTGTATGTCGGGTGGAACATTCACATTTCACATGAGATGGTCCATTTTCTTCCCAAGGGTATGTGCTGTGTGGCAGATCCCTGGATTCTAGGAGAACAGAGCTCTGAGAGCCTCCAGACCTTGTCCAGAAGAAGGCAGGTTACATATTGTGGCCACCACCCTTGTTGGCCTGTAAACAATGACTCTTTCTCCCCCCCCCTGATAAGGATCTAGCAGACAATGCAAAGGGGTGTAGTTATCCATATTCAGTAATGGCACAAGGCATAGAAACCAGAGAAGGAACCATTGGGATCATTGAGTGAGAGACAGAAATGACCCATGGAAAGAGCATCATGTGTGTCCTCAGTGGAAAGCTAGGAGCCTGGGGGCCACATGGAAGAATCAAAATGGGTACACCTGGTTCTCCAGGTACATAACTCCCAGGCCCACTTGGCCCTCTTGATTCTGCATGTTAGGAATGGATGAAATGGGTACCTGATAGGGCTAAAAGTTCTGAGCTGTAGGTGACAAGAAGACAGGGTATCCCTTATCTCTGATCAGCGATGTATGACTTTGACTCAGGAAGTCTAGAACATTATTCTCTGTCCTCCCATCGCCTTGCCCCCACAGCCCCACCACCACCACCTTGAAGATCATTGTATCACTTGCCCTAGCATTACTGTATTGAGTGCTCATTAAGCATGGTGCTAAGAGCTGGGATATAAACGTAAGAAGGCCAAAATCAGAACAGAGGTCCCCCCTCCCCACTGACCACACACATGGGGCAGCCCCATGGAATGCGCAGGTGCATCCCATTTGGGGACATCAGGTGGCCTCGCTCTTCATTCCAAGTCTGCTGTGACTCAGAGGAGAAGTTTCAGCCATGGGACTTCTCAAGCTAAACCTTAATGAGACCTGATGCCCCTGGCTAAGGACTGAGTTTGTTTGTTCCTTTGAGATAGGTGTTTTCGACGCAGCTCTGACTGTCCTGGGACTGTAGACTAGGCTGGCCTTTAACTCACGGAGATTTGACTGCCTCTGTCTCCCTAAGTGCTGAGACGAAAAGGCCTGTGTCACCATTCCTGGCCCTTGGCCAAGGATTGAAATAAATATAACATAACACAAAGCATAACATAACAAACAGACCTTCTTTGGAGCAGTATCGAGGCGGGAAGGGAACAATGTAAACAAGGAGATTAAGTTAGAGGATTATAAATGGCTTCCTGCCTCGGCCCTGGCACCAAACGCAGTCTTTCCCATTACCTAATTCAGTCTTGCTGGCAGCATTCATTCTGGCCTCAACTCTGGGTTGTATTTTTTTTTAAGGCAAATTTTCTGCTTTTCACACAACATGGGAACACTAGTAGTTTCCAGGGACCGGCCCTCAGGGTGCATCATTTTCTCTTCCCCCGAGGGTAAGTGCACGCTAGCTCAGGAAATCCCCTTCTAGAAGGTTGCGATCTGGTGAGTTCTTGGTGAGATCTCACAGCTTCACCCATCTCCAGCTGTTCTGAACATGCTGTGGGGTGCGTCTGAGATCTGTGGGAGTCTGGAATGCGCAAGAAGGCTGTCCACAGCCCGTTTTGTATGGAGGACACTCGCTGACTCTCTATGGATGATCACATGCAAAGAGGCAAGAGGGTAGCTGTGTTTAAGGACGGGATCTGGTTCTTGAAAGGCTGCAGGAAGCAGAAATGCTCTCTGGAGTAAAAAAAAAAAAGCTTTTAACAAAGAAAGTACAGTCTCCAGTGCACTTTGGACTTCCAGGGCTCCCTAATCCTAGAAATGTCTAAGAAATTCCTGTCAAAGTTGGTTCTTCCCTACCCCCCAGTTTCTAGCCCTTGGATTGTCTCAAGTGAGACCCTAGAATCCAGATGACTCTTACTCTCCCTGCCTAGTGCATATCCCTGCAGAGCGATACTGATTGTCACCCCCAGGCTGCCTATGGAATGAGGGTGTGGTGGGACTTAAGCCTGAGACACCCTGAAGGAACTCTTGTGTTTCTTAAGACAGTTGATCCTAGAGTTTGGTGAGGTAGGGTGCAAGAGGCCTTCAAGCCAGAGCCAATTCAAAACTGCTTCTTAGGCTACCCACTTGCTAGTTCACATCTTCAATAGCTTGGTCAGGTAACTCCAGCATCTCCTAGTGATGCAGTCAGCAGAGGGAGGCACATGGGAAATGCCTCCTTGGAGATCCACTTAGATCTCGGGAGAAGCTCTAAGCATCCATGGGCCCCTGGCTATGAACAAGAAGCAGCTATTTCTGAGTGCAGCCTGTGGCCACATAGTCTTACTCTGGCTTCAGATCTTTGCAGGTTAGTCTCTGTTGTGGCAGCAGTCTGCCTGAGATTGGTTAATTTATAAAGGGAAGATGGCCATCTGAGCTCAAAGCTTTTGAGATCCAGGGAGGCAAAAGCAGTGATCAGGCAAGTGTGGAAGAGATGCATGCATGCTCAATACATGCTTGCATGTGCTAACAGACGCAAAAAAAAAAAAAAAATTGAGGAAGGTGAATGTGTTTTATAGGCACTCATCCAGCTCCACCATAGTGGGGACTCATTCCTGCCATAGAAAAGTAAAAAGCATTCATCTTCTCCAGCCTCTTACAGGCCCTTTCACTTGTCAGCACCATTACACTGGGAGCCTAATTCGCCCCGCCATAGTCTTCAGGGAAGACAAGCTGTGTCCGCATCTTAGCATCGGCTGTGCACACACCTGCCACCAAAGGCTTCTTGAGTCACCCTGTGCTCACACCACCATGGATGCGGTGAGCCCACAGGCAGCAGTAAGCCCCTCCCTTTAGAGCATTTACTGAGTTCCACAGATG